>NC_079196.1:10216503-10530972 GCF_029499605.1 Hyla sarda | reverse complement strand
GAAAGGATCTCAGCATTCTCTGCAATACACTCACATGGGGCGGATCACAATAAAGAGAACCTCTCATGATCTTGTTATATCTTATAATCCCCCCCAGGTCACGGCCCCCATCATGATAAACCCCCCCAGGAATTAATTTTTATTATTTTTTAGTTTTCTACCTTGATGATGCTCTGTATTTTCTGCTCAGTCTCAGTCAGATTCACACACTGGGAAGGGGCGCTCCCCAGCAGGCGTGACATCATCTGAAGCCATACATGGGAGAACTTCCTCCCTCACTCTGCTACACACAGCTCAGAGCAGTTCAGTGTTGAGCTATGATTGGCTAAGGCTGCACACACCCCAGCATTTCCAGATTTTGGACTCTTCTTTCAGGCCAGCAGGAGTCCAAAGTCTGTGCAAGAGATGGAAGGAAATGTGCTCTGAATAAGAAGGGAGACACCTAGTGGCAGCTTTTTTTTTAAACACAAATAAAACATAGAAAACTATTTTTTTAAACAAAGTACATTAGAAAGATTTTTTTTATCTACCATAAGGAGTGCAATAGCAAAAAATAGTTTTAATGAGAGTGCCCATTTAACCACTTATCTGCCAGGCCACTCAGCATGACCACCACACAGTTAACCAACCCAATGTGGAAGTATCACACACAAGAGGATTAGATACAGCAGCCCAGCAGACAGTATCACACATGAAAGGATTAGATACTGCAATTGCACCAAACAATGTAAAGTAAATGTCTATACAATGTTGTTCTTTATTTTCTAAATATTTCCAAAACTTTGTAGAGATTTTTCTAATATATCTTTCCAATAGTTAGAACTCAATTATTATAATAATTTTTTTAATTAATACTCAGAATCCCCTTCACAGCCATTGAATCACCAGATAAAATTAATTCTGAAGCCACCACTAGGAGGAGTTCATATCAGATTTATAGAGACCTGAATTCTAAACCTGTATGCAATGAGCTCCCCCTAGTGGTGGCTGTAACACAAATCACATAATCAGATGACATTTTTGCAGAACTTTTGCACAGGTCAGGCTGCCACCTCTGATATCTGCGGATGCTGCGCCATACTTGTCAGCTTCTCCTTTAATACCTTATGACTCTGTACATGGGAATTTTAGGAACATTCCTTTAATATGCTTTCATAGCGCAACCATAAAACCCTGACTAAATATATTTCTAAAGGTTCAACTGACATTGAATTTTCACCAGAAGTTGGTAACAACCCAAGTAATCCATATATATATATATATATATATATATATATATATATATATACAAAGAAATCAAAGCTCAGAAATTCAGTTATGTGTAATAATGTGAAATGACACAGGGAAAAAACTATTGAACACATAAAGAAAAGGAGGTGTAAAAAGACTTGGAAAGCCAAGACAACAGCTGAAATCTATCAGCAATCCAGCCCCTTGTCAGTGCAAATTACTATCAGCCGGTTCCATCCCAACTGATGGCTACAAAAAGGTCTCATTTATTTTATCTAAGAGCCGAGGAACGTGCTCTCCAATCACCCAAAGTGCAAGAAAAAGTGCAAACGTGTTACACTAAAAAAAAAAAACATGCACAAAGGATGCGGACTATCGCAAGCCCTTCTCCGATAGGATAGAGGCCCCCGACAAACTTTACCTTTTGCCTCCGGACCAAAAGGTGCCTGCGAGGTTCCAGGTTCGATGTCCCTTTTCGCCGAAGCTACTAAGGGGCCACAAATGCCCCCGGCATCCCCCTTAGCGTTAGCCAAGGTATCTGCCCGCAGAGCCGTAAACGGTTGGTACCCTGCCCATGCAGGAGGACCCGGGGTATTTGCAGGGAGGTGCAGAACCTGATGGCCACACACACCTCCCCTAGACTGCCAGGAGAGACACCTAGAAGGGCTACCGGATCCTAACAATCCTGTGGACACACAAGTGACAGTGACATAAAAGAAATAAATAAGTGAATGCAGCCATCCATTCCTACCAGTGGACTACCCAGGGATGTGGAAATCCTATCGCCCGACGCCCGGGACAAGTAGTTTTGGGTGCCGGGCAGGTGAATTTTTCATAGATTTAGCCCTGTATCGGGCAAGCAGGGACAGACCAACTTATTTTTCTTTAATGCCGGTGTGAGGTGCAGGAGCGGATGCAAGTCTGCACCTCACACCAGCGCTCAGGGTATATAGAGGGGGCGGCGGTGTGAGATTTCCAAACCCATTTCACCTCACAGCGGCCCCCAGCTGATTTCAGTAGCCGGGGGCCGCTGCTCAGAGCCCCCCCAGCCGGTGTGAGGGGATCTCACCTCACTGCTCCTCCCCTCCTCTCTCCGAAGTTTGCCGAAGCTAGAGCAGGGAGGAGCGAGGGCAGAGCCCGAGGACGGTCTCCAGGAGATGATTAAGCCACGCCCCCTCATCCCCCTCCCGGAGGATGGAGAGCGCAGCTCTGAATATAGTGGTCCCTCAGCATACGATGGTAATTCTTTCCAAACGAGCCATCGTTTGTCAAATCCATCGTATGTTGAGGGATTCGTGCAATGTTAAGTATAGGAAGCTGTACTCACCTGTCCCCGCCGCTCCGGACCGCGTCCCCCCGCTCCCAATGGTGACCCCGCCGCTCCCGATGGTGACCCCGCCGCTCCCGATGGTGACCCCGGGCCTCTGCTGGGCTCTGCTGGTCTTCTCCGGTCCTCCGCTGTCTTCTCCGGTCCTCTGCTGTCTTCCGCAAGGCCTTACTGGGACTGCGTGGCAACGTCATTACGTCGCTGCGTACGCCGTTCCTACTGGATCACAGTGTGAATTCGGGTAGAAAACAGACATGGTGCACATCTACAATCTTGTATAATGATCTCTTTGCTTCTCAGCATAATATCAAAAACTAACAGGTTGTTATTAAACATTTTTGATCAAAAAGTACAAGCCCACTCGCCACGTCAAGGCCACCTATTTAGAGTGGGTCCCTAACGTCCCTAGCATAAAATGGCGTAGCACTGGGCGGCGACCACCACCCCCGCGACACCAGTGCCCACGTGGGGGAAAACGACCCACTGGCAGGATGACAGGACGGCCTGCGCAACAACGTAGTGACGTCACCGGAGAGGGCCGAGAAGACACCGGAGGACTAGCGCTGGAACCGGAGGGCACCCCGGAGCATCGTGGAGGGGTAAGTAATACTCACCGCACCGCACGGGGAACATTAAGCTGCTATCCGTCAGCAGCTTAAGCATTTTGCGCTGTCGGATAGCACTTAATGCGATGGCCCCGACATAAAAAAGCATCGTATGTCGATTTGATCATATGTCGGGGCCATCGTAGGTCCATGCTGCGATCACCACGTCCGCTATTAAACCATTAGATCACCGCTGTTAAAGTTGACAGCAGTGTCTAAAGGAATCTTATATCCATCCCTGGTGGTCTAGTGGGGGGATCAGACTATTTTGGTTGAAATTATTTTATCTTCCAGGACAAGTGGATTTTCTTGAGGGACAAGTAGATTGTGTTCAGCTTTAGTCCCTTGGACAAGTAGTTTTTTTTTTATTTCCACACCCCTGCTACCTGATGAGAACAGATACTACACTTGATCGTAGCCAAAAGGCCGAGAAGTGACAAAAAGGTCTCATTGCCAAGGAGTCACACAAGACACATCTCATGGAGAAAAGTCACACAAGACACATCTCATGGAGAAAAGTCCCACAAGACACATCTCATGGTGGAGAAAAGTCACACAAGACACATCTCATGGTGGAGAAAAGTCCCACAAGACACATCTCATGGAGAAAAGTCACACAAGACACATCTCATGATGGAGAAAAGTTACACAAGACACATCTCATGGTGGGGAAAAGTCACACAAGACACATCTCATGGTGGAGAAAAGTCCCACAAGACACATCTCATGGAGAAAAGTCACACAAGACACATCTCATGATGGAGAAAAGTTACACAAGACACATCTCATGGTGGGGAAAAGTCCCACAAGACACATCTCATGGAGAAAAGTTACACAAGACATCTCATGGTGGAGAAAAGTCACACAAGACACATCTCATGGTGGGGAAAAGTCACACAAGACACATCTCATGGAGAAAAGTTACACAAGACATCTCATGGTGGAGAAAAGTCACACAAGACACATCTCATGGTGGAGAAAAGTCACACAAGACACATCTCATGGAGAAAAGTTACACAAGACATCTCATGGTGGGGAAAAGTCACACAAGACACATCTCCTGGTGGGGAAAAGTCACACAAGACACATCTCATGGAGAAAAGTTACACAAGACATCTCATGGTGGAGAAAAGTCACACAAGACACATCTCATGGTGGGGAAAAGTCACACAAGACACATCTCATGGAGAAAAGTTACACAAGACACATCTCATGGAGAAAAGTCACACAAGACACATCTCATGATGGAGAAAAGTCACACAAGACACATCTCATGGTGGAGAAAAGTCACACAAGACACATCTCATTGTGGGGAAATTGTCACGATGCCGGCTGGCAGGTAGTGGATCCTCTGTGCCAGAGAGGGATAGGCGTGGACCGTGCTAGTGGATCGGTTCTAAGTCACTACTGGTTTTCACCAGAGCCCGCCGCAAAGCGGAATGGTCTTGCTGCGGCGGTAGTGACCAGGTCGTATCCACTAGCAACGGCTCAACCTCTCTGACTGCTGAAGATAGGCGCGGTACAAGGGAGTAGACAGAAGCAAGGTCGGACGTAGCAGAAGGTCGGGGCAGGCAGCAAGGATCGTAGTCGGGGGCAACGGCAGGAGGTCTGGAACACAGGCTAGGAACACACAAGGAAACGCTTTCACTGGCACAATGGCAACAAGATCCGGCGAGGGAGTGAAGGGGAAGTGAGGTATAAATAGGGAGTGCACAGGTGAACACACTAATTGGAACCACTGCGCCAATCAGCGGCGCAGTGGCCCTTTAAATCGCAGAGACCCGGCGCGCGCGCGCCCTAGGGAGCGGGGCCGCGCGCGCCGGGACAGGACAGACGGAGAGCGAGTCAGGTACGGGAGCCGGGATGCGCATCGCATCCCGGCTGGAGACGGTATCGCAGCGCACCGGGTTAGTGGAGCTGCCCGGAGCGCTGCGGTAGCGAGAGTGAAGCGAGCGCTCCGGGGAGGAGCGGGGACCCGGAGCGCTCGGCGTAACAGTACCCCCCCCCTTGGGTCTCCCCCTCTTCTTAGAGCCTGAGAACCTGAGGAGCAGACTTTTGTCTAGGATGTTGTCCTCAGGTTCCCAGGATCTCTCTTCAGGTCCACAGCCCTCCCAATCCACCAAAAAGAACCTTTTTCCTCTGACCGTCTTGGAGGCCAGTATCTCTTTCACTGAGAAGACGTCAGAAGAACCGGAGACAGGAGTGGGAGAAACTAACTTGGGAGAGAAACGGTTGATGATGAGTGGTTTAAGAAGAGAGACATGAAAGGCATTAGGAATACGGAGAGAAGGAGGAAGAAGAAGTTTGTAAGAGACAGGATTAATTTGGCACAAGACTTTGAAAGGACCAAGATAGCGTGGACCCAGTTTGTAACTGGGGACACGAAAGCGGACATATTTAGCGGAGAGCCATACCTTGTCTCCGGGAGCAAAAATGGGGGGAGCTCTTCTTTTCTTATCGGCAAATTTTTTCATGCGAGATGAAGCCTGTAAAAGAGAATTTTGGGTCTCTTTCCATATGGTGGAAAGATCACGTGTCACTTCATCTACAGCGGGCAAACCAGAGGGCAAGGGAGTAGGGAGGGGGGGAAGAGGGTGACGGCCGTACACCACGAAAAATGGGGATTTGGAGGAAGATTCAGAGACTCTAAAGTTATACGAGAATTCGGCCCATGGTAGAAGATCTGCCCAATCATCCTGGCGGGAGGAAACAAAATGTCGTAAATAATCACCCAAGACCTGGTTAATTCTTTCTACTTGTCCATTGGATTGAGGATGATATGCAGAAGAAAAGTTTAATTTAATCTTGAGTTGTTTACAGAGAGCCCTCCAGAATTTTGACACGAATTGGACGCCTCTATCCGAGACTATCTGTGTGGGCAACCCGTGAAGACGAAAAATGTGTACAAAAAATTGTTTAGCCAACTGAGGCGCTGAAGGAAGACCAGGAAGAGGGATGAAATGTGCCATTTTGGAGAATCGATCAACGACCACCCAAACAACAGTGTTGCCACGGGTTGGGGGTAGGTCTGTAATAAAATCCATACCAATCAGAGACCAAGGCTGTTCGGGGACAGGCAGAGGATGAAGAAAACCAGCGGGCTTCTGGCGAGGAGTCTTATCCCGGGCACAGACAGTGCAGGCTCGCACAAAGTCCACGACATCCGCCTCCAGAGTCGGCCACCAATAGAAGCGAGAGATGAGTTGCACAGATTTCTTGATGCCTGCATGACCTGCGAGATGGGAGGAGTGACCCCATTTGAGGATTCCGAGGCGTTGGCGTGGAGAGACGAAGGTCTTTCCTGGAGGAGTTTGCCTGATGGAGGCTGGAGAAGTGGAAATCAGGCAGTCAGGAGGAATGATGTGTTGCGGAGAGAGTTCAACTTCCGAGGCATCCGAGGAACGAGAGAGAGCATCGGCCCTAATGTTCTTATCGGCAGGCCGAAAGTGAATTTCAAAATTAAATCGGGCAAAGAACAGAGACCACCTGGCCTGGCGAGGATTCAGCCGTTGGGCAGACTGGAGATAGGAGAGGTTCTTGTGATCGGTGTAAATAATAACTGTAAATCTTGATCCCTCCAGCAGATGCCTCCATTCCTCAAGTGCTAATTTAATGGCTAGAAGCTCTCGATCCCCGATGGAGTAGTTCCTCTCCGCCGGAGAGAAGGTCCTAGAAAAAAAACCACAAGTAACAGCATGCCCGGAAGAATTTTTTTGTAGAAGGACCGCTCCAGCTCCTACAGAGGAGGCATCAACCTCCAATAGGAAGGGTTTAGATGGGTCAGGTCTGGAGAGCACGGGAGCCGAAGAAAAGGCAGACTTGAGCCGTTTAAAGGCGTCTTCCGCTTGAGGAGGCCAAGACTTGGGATTGGCATTTTTTTTGGTTAAAGCCACGATAGGAGCCACAACGGTAGAAAAATGTGGAATAAATTGCCTGTAATAATTGGCGAACCCCAAAAAACGTTGGATAGCACGGAGTCCGGAGGGGCGTGGCCAATCTAAGACGGCAGAGAGTTTGTCTGGATCCATTTGTAGTCCCTGGCCAGAGACCAAGTATCCTAGGAAAGGAAGAGATTGGCATTCAAACAGACATTTCTCTATCTTGGCATAAAGTTGATTGTCACGAAGTCTCTGAAGAACCATACGGACATGCTGGCGGTGTTCTTCTAGATTGGCAGAAAAAATCAGGATATCGTCCAGATATACAACAACACAGGAGTATAAGAGATCACGAAAAATTTCATTAACAAAGTCTTGGAAGACGGCAGGGGCGTTGCACAGGCCAAAGGGCATGACCAGATACTCAAAGTGTCCATCTCTAGTGTTAAATGCCGTTTTCCATTCATCCCCCTCTCTGATGCGGATGAGATTATAAGCACCTCTTAAGTCCAGTTTGGTAAAGATGTGGGCACCTTGGAGGCGATCAAAGAGTTCAGAGATGAGGGGTAGGGGGTAGCGGTTCTTTACCGTGATTTTATTAAGACCGCGGTAGTCAATGCAAGGACGTAGAGAGCCATCTTTTTTGGACACAAAGAAAAATCCGGCTCCGGCAGGAGAGGAGGATTTACGGATAAAGCCCTTTTTTAAATTTTCCTGGATGTACTCAGACATAGCAAGAGTCTCTGGGGCGGACAGAGGATAAATTCTGCCCCGGGGTGGAGTAGTGCCCGGGAGGAGGTCAATAGGACAATCATAAGGCCTGTGAGGAGGTAGAGTGTCAGCTTGTTTTTTGCAAAAAACATCCGCAAAGTCCATATAGGCCTTAGGGAGACCGGTTACAGGGGGAACCACAGAGTCACGGCAAGGGGTACTGGGAACCGGTTTTAGGCAGTCCTTGAAACAAGAGGGCCCCCAACTCTTGATCTCCCCAGTGGACCAATCCAGGGTTGGGGAATGGAGTTGAAGCCAGGGTAGTCCAAGGAGAATTTCGGAAGTGCAATTGGGGAGGACCAAAAATTCAATCTTCTCGTGATGAGGTCCGATGCACATTAGAAGGGGCTCCGTGCGGAAACGTATGGTACAGTCCAATCTTTCATTGTTTACACAATTGATGTAGAGGGGTCTGGCGAGACTGGTCACCGGGATGTTGAACTTGTTGACGAGAGAGGCCAAAATAAAATTTCCTGCAGATCCGGAATCCAAGAAGGCCATAGTAGAGAAGGAGAAGGCAGAGGCAGATATCCGCACAGACACAGTAAGACGTGGAGAAGCAGAGTAGACATCAAGGACTGTCTCACCTTTGTGCGGAGTCAGCGTACGTCTTTCCAGGCGGGGAGGACGGATAGGACAATCCTTCAGGAAGTGTTCGGTACTGGCACAGTACAGGCAGAGATTCTCCATGCGGCGTCGTGTCCTCTCTTGAGGTGTCAGGCGAGACCGGTCGACCTGCATAGCCTCCACGGCGGGAGGCACAGGAACGGATTGCAGGGGACCAGAGGAGAGAGGAGCCGGGGAGAAAAAACGCCTTGTGCGAACAAAGTCCATATCCTGGCGGAGCTCCTGACGCCTTTCGGAAAAACGCATGTCAATGCGAGTGGCTAGATGAATGAGTTCATGTAGGTTAGCAGGGATTTCTCGTGCGGCCAGAACATCTTTAATGTTGCTGGATAGGCCTTTTTTAAAGGTCGCGCAGAGGGCCTCATTATTCCAGGATAATTCTGAAGCAAGAGTACGGAATTGTACGGCGTACTCGCCAACGGAAGAATTACCCTGGACCAGGTTCAACAGGGCAGTCTCAGCAGAAGAGGCTCGGGCAGGTTCCTCAAAGACACTTCGAATTTCCGAGAAGAAGGAGTGTATAGAGGCAGTGACGGGGTCATTGCGGTCCCAGAGCGGTGTGGCCCATGACAGAGCTTTTCCAGACAGAAGGCTGACTACGAAAGCCACCTTAGACCTTTCAGTAGGAAACTGGTCCGACATCATCTCCAAGTGCAGGGAACATTGGGAAAGAAAGCCACGGCAGAATTTAGAGTCCCCATCAAATTTATCCGGCAAGGATAGTCGTAGACCAGAAGCGGCCACTCGCTGCGGAGGAGGTGCAGGAGCTGGCGGAGGAGATGATTGCTGAAGCTGTGGTAGTAGCTGCTGTAGCATCACGGTCAGTTGAGACAGCTGTTGGCCTTGTTGCGCTATCTGTTGTGACTGCTGGGCGACCACCGTGGTGAGGTCGGCGACAACTGGCAGAGGAACTTCAGCGGGATCCATGGCCGGATCTACTGTCACGATGCCGGCTGGCAGGTAGTGGATCCTCTGTGCCAGAGAGGGATAGGCGTGGACCGTGCTAGTGGATCGGTTCTAAGTCACTACTGGTTTTCACCAGAGCCCGCCGCAAAGCGGAATGGTCTTGCTGCGGCGGTAGTGACCAGGTCGTATCCACTAGCAACGGCTCAACCTCTCTGACTGCTGAAGATAGGCGCGGTACAAGGGAGTAGACAGAAGCAAGGTCGGACGTAGCAGAAGGTCGGGGCAGGCAGCAAGGATCGTAGTCGGGGGCAACGGCAGGAGGTCTGGAACACAGGCTAGGAACACACAAGGAAACGCTTTCACTGGCACAATGGCAACAAGATCCGGCGAGGGAGTGAAGGGGAAGTGAGGTATAAATAGGGAGTGCACAGGTGAACACACTAATTGGAACCACTGCGCCAATCAGCGGCGCAGTGGCCCTTTAAATCGCAGAGACCCGGCGCGCGCGCGCCCTAGGGAGCGGGGCCGCGCGCGCCGGGACAGGACAGACGGAGAGCGAGTCAGGTACGGGAGCCGGGATGCGCATCGCGAGCGGGCGCCACCCGCATCGCGAATCGCATCCCGGCTGGAGACGGTATCGCAGCGCACCGGGTTAGTGGAGCTGCCCGGAGCGCTGCGGTAGCGAGAGTGAAGCGAGCGCTCCGGGGAGGAGCGGGGACCCGGAGCGCTCGGCGTAACAGAAATGTCACACAAGACATCTCATGGTGGAGAAAAGTCACACAAGACACATCTCATGGTGGAGAAAAGTCACACAAGACACATCTCATGGAGAAAAGTTACACAAGACATCTCATGGTGGGGAAAAGTCACACAAGACACATCTCCTGGTGGGGAAAAGTCACACAAGACACATCTCATGGAGAAAAGTTACACAAGACATCTCATGGTGGAGAAAAGTCACACAAGACACATCTCATGGTGGGGAAAAGTCACACAAGACACATCTCATGGAGAAAAGTTACACAAGACACATCTCATGGAGAAAAGTCACACAAGACACATCTCATGATGGAGAAAAGTCACACAAGACACATCTCATGGTGGAGAAAAGTCACACAAGACACATCTCATTGTGGGGAAATGTCACACAAGACATCTCATGGTGGAGAAAAGTCACACAAGACACATGTCATGGTGGGGAAAAGTCACACAAGACACATCTCATGGTGGGGAAAAGTCACACAAGACACATCTCATGGTGGGGAAAAGTCACACAAGACACATCTCATGGTGGGGAAAAGTCACACAAGACACATCTCATGGTGGGGAAAAGTCACACAAGACATATCTCATGGAGAAAAGTCACACAAGACACATCTCATGGTGGAGAAAAGTCACATAGGACACATCTCATGGTGGAGAAAAGTCACACAAGACACATCTCATGGTGGAGAAAAGTCACACAAGACACATCTCATGGAGAAAAGTTACACAAGACACATCTCATGGAGAAAAGTTACACAAGACACATCTCATGGAGAAAAGTCACACAAGACACATCTCATGGTGGGGAAAAGTCCCACAAGACACATCTCATGGTGGAGAAAAGTCACACAAGACACATCTCATGGTGGAGAAAAGTCACAAAAGACACATCTCATGGTGGGGAAAAGTCACTCAAGACACATCTCATGGTGGAGAAAAGTCACACAAGACACATCTCATGGTGGGGAAAAGTCACACAAGACACATCTCATGATGGGGAAAAGTCACACAAGACACATCTCATGGTGGGGAAAAGTCACACAAGACACATCTCATGATGGGGAAAAGTCACACAAGACACATCTCATGATGGGGAAAAGTCACACAAGACACATCTCATGGTGGGGAAAAGTCACACAAGACAAATCTCATGGTGGAGAAAAGTCACACAAGACACATCTCATGGTGGGGAAAAGCAAAGAGCCGTCTCCAGACCTTCACAACCTAATTGTTGTAAGACATAATGATGTCATTGGTTACAGGCACATTTCTAAGCTTCTGAATGTTCTGAGCTCTGATGGGGCCACACTACAGGATGATTATTTCACCATACTGTGGTATGGAGGGGTGTGAGATGCAGGGCAGATGGAATTATCCTAGGGGCAGATGGCATTACCCCCTTGTAATCGTGATGCCAGGGCGTGGTTTATCCTCAATACCACCCGAAGGTATACTGCTGGATCCTG
This sequence comes from Hyla sarda, assembly GCF_029499605.1. Classification (NCBI taxonomy): domain Eukaryota; kingdom Metazoa; phylum Chordata; class Amphibia; order Anura; family Hylidae; genus Hyla; species Hyla sarda. The sequence continues at coordinate 10,519,397 of NC_079196.1, read as the reverse complement.
GGCTAGGCACGGCGGGGCAACAAAAACTCTGACGCCAAGTAAAGGACAACGGTAGCTTTACTGAGTGACTGATGGAACAGTCTATACAGTTCAGCCAGGGCCCACGGAGGTGACCAGTGACTTCGGAGACCTTAAGGGCTTGCTGGGACCTGCAGTAGGCTGGGACAATTTTAGTGCAGGCCACTCTCACTTGACTTAAGCTGTGACTTTATCTTACGTGTAGACTTGTAGCTTGTGGCTGCAGACATGACTTGAGGCTCCTATGACGCCAGACTCTTAGGCTCGACTGCACCTCAGCAAAAACTCAGGAACTAAGAGAGAGAAGAGACTCCTCCCAGGACTTTTATTGAGGAGACTCTGGTGGGGTCCCATTGGTCACCCCCAGGTCACATGGTCACTGATACCTCCTGGGCCACACTCACATGACAACTCACATGACAACTGGTGATCACATGTTAGGGAGTACGCCTTGGCTCCCTGGTACTTAAGGACCCAGGGTGTACCTGTACGCCCGTGGGAATTCCGGTCCGCGACGCTCAGCGGGCAGGGACCGGACCGGGATGCCTGCTGAAATCATTCAGCAGGCACCCCGTGCAAACCCCTGGCGATTCCGGGTCATACGGGTCTCCGGTGACTCAAAAAATAAGGGTGATCGGGGCTGTCCAAGACACCCCCGGTCCCCCTGAAGGGATAAGAGTGAGGTGGCAGGGGTACCACCCCTCCTATTCCTGCTATTGGTCAGTCAGAAACGACCGACCAATAGCAGATCGGGGGCGCGGAAGGGGTTAAAGTTCGGTTTCCCCGCTCTGTCCACCCACAGTAGTCCGGGCAGAATGGGGGAACTGTCACTTACCAGCGGCGATCGGCGGGTGGCGATCCTCTCCCTGGTGCGGCAATCCTGCTGACTACAGAAGCCGGTGAGTAGTTAGCAACATCTGGAGGGCTACAGTTTGGAGACCACTATACAGTGGTCTCTAAACTGTAGCCCTCCAGATGTTGCAAAACTACAACTCCCAGCATGCCCAGACAGCTGTTTGCTGTGTGGGCATGCCGGGATTTGTGGCTTTGGAACATCTGGAGAGCTACAGTTTAGAGACCACTGTGCGGTGGTTTTTAAACCATGGCCCTCTAAATCTTGCAAAACTACAACTCTCAGCATGCATGAACAGCAAACGGCTGTCTTGCCATGCTGGGAGTTGTAGTTGCGTACCTCCAGCTGTTGTATAACTACATCTCCCAGAATGCCCTCTGGCGATCAATACATGCTGGGAGTTGTAGTTTTGCAACAGCTGGAGATTTGCCCCCCCCCCCCCCAAGTGAATGTACAGGGTACAGGGTACATTCACATGGGCGGGTTTACAGTGAGTTTCCTGCTTCAAGTTTGAGCTTAAATTTTCCACTGCAGCGCAAACTCCTAGCGAGAAACTACCCGTAAACCCCCGCCTGTGTGAATGTACCCTAAAAACACTACACTATGCTAACACATAATAAAGAGTAAAACACTACATATACACCCCTTACACTGTCCCCCCTAATAAAAATGAAAAACTTATCGTACGGCAGTGTCCAAAAGGGAGCCTCCAGCTGTTGCAAAACATCAACTCCCAGCATTTCCGGACAGCCAGTGACTGTCCAGGCATGCTGAAAGTTTAACAACAGCTTGAGGCACCCTGTTTGGAAATCACTGGCGTAGAATACGCCTATGTTCACCCCTATGCAATCCCTAAGTCAGTCCTCAAATGCGCATGGTGCTCTCTGACTTTGGGGCCCTGTTGTATTTCAAGGAAACAGTTTAGTGCCACATATGGGGTATCTCCATACTCAAGAGAAATTGCATTACACATTTTGGGGGGCTTTTTCTACTTTTACCCCTTATGAAAAGGAAAAGTTGGGGTCTACACCAGCCGGTTAGTGTAATTTTTTTTTACACTAACATGCTGGTGTTGCCCCATACTTTTTATTTTCACAAGAGGTAAAAGGAAAAAAAGACCCCCAAAATTTGTAAAGCAATTTCTCCTGAGTACGGAAATACCCCATATATGGGCGTAAAATGCTCTGCGGGCGCACAACAAGGCTCAGGAGTGAGAGCGCACTATTATTTGCACATAAGTGGCTGATTTTACAGCGGTTATGACATAAACACAAAAAGTAAATACCCATGTGTGACCCCATTTTGGAAACTACACCCCTCACGTAATGTAATAAGGGGTACAGATAGCATTTACGCCCCACAGGTGTTTGAAGCGCGACCTCGTGTGATACGGACCTCTGCCCGTGGTTCCCCTGAAGCACCCGTCCACCCTCCTTACCCTTGTGCCGCTCACCCCGATATGAAGCAATAAAGACATAAGAAAATGAAGGCATCTCAACGTGGTATGTGCTCCGTTTCGTTTCTTTACCATGTGAAGTTATCGTATCTGTTGTGAACTTTCCATACACGTGAGCACTACCCTGTATTGCCTAAGAAGGGGAAGTCAGTGCATACAGGTGTTCTGGACTTTGAATAGTCAATCATGGCAGGGGATTCATATATGTTGGAGGTGCCGGTGTACATATCTTGCTACGTTGTGAATTTTTGTTAAAGTTGGATGGGAAAATGAAAAAAAAAAATAATTTTTAAACTAAAAGGCTGTTGTTACCCTAAATTTTTCATTTTTACAAAGGAAAAATTGGAAAAATAGCCCCCCAAAAATTGTAACCCCATTTCTTCTGAATAAGAACATACCCCATGTGTAGAAGTAAAGTGCTCTGCGGGTGCACTACAATGCTCAGAAGAGAAGGAGCGCCATTAAGCTTTTGGAGAGAAAATTTGTCCGGAATTAAAGGGATATTCCAGGAAAAAACTTTTTTTTATATATCAACTGGCTCCAGAAAGTTAAACAGATTTGTAAATTACTTCTATTAAAAAAACTTAATCCTTTCAGTACTTATGAGCTTCTGAAGTTAAGGTTGTTCTTTTCTGTCTAAAGCCTCTCTGATGACACCTGTCTTGGGAAACGCCCAGTTTAGAAGCAAATCCCCATAGCAAACCTCTTCTAAACTGGGCGTTTCCCGATGCAGGTGTCATCAGAGAGGATTTAGCCAGAAAAGAACAACCTTAACTTCAGAAGCTCATAAGTACTGAAAGGATTAAGATTTTTTAATAGAAATAATTTACAAATCTGTTTAACTTTCTGGAGCCAGTTGATATATATAAAAAAGTTCTTTCCTGGAATACCCCTTTAAAGGCCACATGTGTTTATGAAGTCCCCATAGTGCCAGAACAGTGGACCCCCCCCACATGTGACCCCATTTTGGAAACTACACAACTACACCCCTCATGTAATGTAATAAGGGGTACAGTGAGCATTTACGCCCCACAGGTGTCCGACAGATTTTTGGAACAGTGGTCCGTGAAAATGAAAAATTAAATTTTTCATTTGCACAGCCCACTGTTCCAAAGATCTGTCAAATGCCAGTGGGGTGTAAATGCTCACTGCACCCCTTATTACATTACGTGAGGGGTGTAGTTTCCAAAATGGGGTCATATGTGGGGGGTCCACTGTTCTGGCACCACGGGGGGGCTTTGTAAACGCACATGGCCCCTGACTACCATTCCAAACTAATTCTCTTTCCAAAAGCTCAATGGTGCTCCTCCTCTTCTGAGCATTGTAGTGCGCCAGCAGTGCACTTGACGTCCACACATGGGGTATTTCCATACTAAGAAGAAATAAGCTTACAAATTTTGGGGGGCATTTTCTCCTATTACCCCTTGTAAAAATTTAAAATTTGTGGAAAAACCAGAATTTTTGTGAAAAAAAAAATGTCATTTACACATGCGACTTTAACGAAAAGTCGTCAAACACCTGTGGGGTGTTAAGGCTGACTGTACCCCTTGTTACGTTCCTTGAGGGGTGTAGTTTCCAAAATAGTATGCCATGTGGGTTTTTTCTTTTTTGTTCTGGCGCCATAGGGGCTTCCTAAATGTGACATGCCCCCCAAAAACCATTTCAGCTAAATTTTCCAAAAGCCAAATGCGACTCCTTCTCTTCTGAGCATTGTAGTTCTCCCGCAGTGCACTTGACGTCCACACATGGGGTATTTCCATACTCAGAAGAGATGGGGTTACAAATTTTTGGGGACATTTCTCTTATTACCCCTTGTAAAAATGTAAAATTTGGGAAAAAACTGCATTTTAGTGAAAAAAAAAAAATTTAATTTACACATCCAACTTTAACAAAAAGTCGTCAAACACCTGTGGGGTGTTAAGGCTCACTGGACCCCTTGTTACATTCCTTGAGGGGTGTAGTTTCCAAAATAGTATGCCATGTGTTTTTTTTTTTTTTTTTTTGATGTTCTGGCACCATAGGGGCTTCCTAAATGGGACATGCCCCCCAAAAACCATTTCAGAAAAACTCACTCTCCAAAATCCCCTTGTCACTCCTTCTCTTCTGAGCCCTCTACTGCGCCCGCCAAACACTTCACATAGACGTATGAGGTATGTGCTTACTTGAGAGAAATTGGGTTACAAATTTTGGGGGGGATTTCTCTCCTTTGACCCCCTGTAAAAATGCGAAAACTGGGTCTACAAGAACATGCGAGTGTAAAAAATGAAGAATTCCACTGAGGATTTTCTAGCAAAAACGCTCATTTTGCCACATTTTTCCTGGTGATTATGGAGTATTTCTAATATGAAGGCCCCTCAGATCTACTTCAAAACTTAACTGGTCCCTGAAAAATTCCAATTTCGAAAATTCTGTGAAAAATTGGAAAATTGCTGCTGAGCTTTGAAGCCTCTGATGTCTTCCAAAAGTAAAAACATCTCAACTTTATGATGCAAACATAAAGTAGACATATTGTATATGTGAATCAATATATCATTTATTTGGCATGTCCATTTTCCTGATGCAAGTATCGATGAAATTTTACCACTAACATAAAGTAGAATATGTCACGAAAAAACATTCTCGGAATCAGAATGAAAAGTAAAAGCATTCCAGAGTTATTAAAGTTATTAAAGTTATTAAATGCTTAAAGTGACAGTGGTCGGATGTGTAAAAAAATGCCCGAGTCATTAATGTGAAAATGGTCTGGGTCCTTAAAGGGGTACTCCGCCCCTGGCATCTTATCCCCTATACAAAGGATAGAGGATAAGATGTCAGATCGCCGGGGTCCCGCTGCTGGGGACCCCGGGGATCACTGCTGCAGCACCTCACCATCATTACTGCGCAGAGCGAGTTCGCTCTGTGCGTAATGACGGGCGATACAGGTGCCGGAGCAGCGTGACGTCATGGCTCCGCCCTTCATGACATCACGGCCTGTCCCCTTAATGCAAGTCTATGGCAGGGGGCGTGACGACTGCCACGCCCCCTCCCATAGACTTGTATTGACGGGGCGGGCCGTGATGTCACAAGGGGCGGAGCCGTGACGTCACAAGGGGCGGAGCCGTGACGTAACGATGCTCCGGCCCCTGTATTGCCCGTCATTACGTGCAGAGTGATCTCGCTCTGCGCAGTAATGATAGCAGGGTGCTGTAGCAGCGATCCCCGGGATCCCCAGCAGCGGGACCCCGGCGATCTGACATCTTATCCCCTATCCTTTGGATAGGGGATAAGATGTCTAGGGGCGGAGTACCCCTTTAAGGGGTTAAGGACACAGCCAATTTCATTTTTTCGTCCTCGCCTCTAAGAACCATAACTCCATTTTTGTAGGGAAACTGAAAAGAAAACCGCACTTTTTCAACTTTTAGGCTAGGTTTCCACTGCCACAGGTTTTTCCTGAGTTTTGGCAGTTTTTCTGGCGTTTTCCCTGGTGTGTGTAAACAGCCAAATTTGTCCCCTGTGGCAGTTTTCTCACTTCCTTCAGGTACCAATCTGTGGGTCAGATGCTGAGCGCCACAGAGTGTAAGGAGATGAGGAGTGATGTACCGCATCACTACTCACCTCCCCCGGCAGTATAGTATACAGGGGTGTATAGTGTACCGGCGTGTACTATACCGGAGCTGGGAATCCTGTCACCAGACTGACAGGACTCCCTGCTCTTATAGCCCCTTTGGGTGGTATACAGTATATACAGCTATCTATTGATAGCTGTATAAAGTGTATACAGAAGAGGAGATCCACTTACCTCCCTCGTTTCTGTCCCCGTCGGGTCTGTGTAGCTCCGCCCCCTGGTGATGACATCATTAGGGGTGGAGCTACAGACGGGATCCAGGCTAGTAAGTCTGAAGCTCTATTAACATTGTCCGTTTTGGATAATGTGAACCGACCCTTCTGGCAGTGTCTTCCCAGAGATGAAGACTCCAGCTGTTGCTAAACTACAACTCCCAGCATGCCCAGACAGCCTTTGGCTGTCTGGGCATGCTGGGAGTTGTAGTTTTGCACCAATTGGTGGCTCCCTGTTTATGTTGCATTATGGGCGCTCTCCTCTGCGGAGAGCGCAAAAAATGTCCTAACCCATTTTTTTGTGTGTTTTTTTTCTTTCATTTCAGATCCGTGTATGCAGAGGATTACGGCGGATTCGATGGATTACGACGGATGAACTGGACTTTTTAAATTTTAATAAAATGGTTAACGAGGGCTGTGGGGGAGTGTTTTTTTTATAAATAAAATTATTTTCCAATGTGTTGTGTTTTTTTTATAGAATTTTCAGGCTTAGTAATGGAGGCTGTCTAATAGACGGAATCCATTACTAAGCCGGGCTTAGTGTTGGCACCAAAAACCGCTTAAAAATGTTTAAAAATGAATAAAAATGTTGTTATAAAAAAGATAAATTTCGTTAAATACAATTTTTTCCATAACTACTGTATCTTTTCTATTATTATTTTTTAATGGTACCATACGAAATTTTAATAAAAAAGGTATCTTTATCCCTTTTTTGTCCAAAAAAGAATAAAAAACGCCTAAAAAAAACGCCAAAGTTAAAACCCACATGGCGTTTTTCTTGGTGTTTTTTCACTCCCATAGACTTCTATGGGAGGAAAAGGCCAAGATTTTCCCGAAAAAACGCCAAAGTCTCAACAAGAGGTCATTTTTGAAAAACTGCCAAGGAGCCCAAAAACGCCAAAAGGATTAAAAAAACGCCAAATTGAAAAACACCAAGTGGATATGGCATTTTGCAGTTAACTATTGACTAGCAGCAAACATCTGGCCACAGTGTTTTTTCACTAAATGGGCAGAATGGGTGTTTTTATTGGCATTTTTGCAAAAAAAAAAAAAGCAAGTGGAAACCCAGCCTTAGAGGGTTTTCGTTTTTAGGCTGGAATTCCACTGAGGATTTTCTAGCAAAAACGCAGAGTCCAGATGTTAGCTGCAAGTCAATAGAAAACTGCAAAATGCCAGATCCACTTGCCGTTTTTCAGTTAGGTGTTTTTTTTTTTTTTTTATCCTTTTGGAGTTTTTCATCTATTTTGGGCTGAGAGGCTGGTATTCCAAAACGCCCCACAAAACCTAGTTTGGCGTTTTTTTGCACAGAAATCGTGGTGTTTTCCTCCCATAGAAGTCTATGGGAGAGCAAAAATGCCAAGAAAAACACCATTTTGGTTTTAACTTTGGCGTTTTTGCCGGTGGTTGTTATTCTTTTTTGGACTTTATTGATCAAAAAAAGTGATAGAGATACCGTTTTTATTAAAACTTCATAGGGTATCATTAAAAAATTAATTATTTAAAAAAATTATTTAAAAAAATGTTGTTATAAAAAAGATGAATTTCATTAAATTGCATTTAATGAAATTCATCTTTTTTTATAACAACATTTTTAGTCATTTTTAAACAGGGATAAATTTATGTGGGCGGGCAGGGAACTAAAAATGTAGCCGACAATAATAAAAATGTAGTGTGCGTGTATTTTTCCCTTTTTTTTTCTTAAACATTTTTTAAGTAGTACTACTACTCCTAGCATGGAACACACTGTTCCATGATGGGAATAGTAGTACCTGTACTTCTGACACCCATTGCGATCCTCCTGTATAATGTATAGAAGTGGCGGCCGCTCTTCTATGGTCCCCTGCACTGCCGTGTATGTACACCTATTCATATTTCCCACAGAGAGCTGTGATTGGTCAGATGGTTCCAGCCAATCACAACTCTCTGTGGGAAATATGAATGTGTGTATATATACGGAAGTGCAGGGGACCATAGAAGAGCGGCCGCCGCATCTATACATTATACAGGAGGAACGCAGCGGGTGTCAGGAGTGACATCCGCTGTGATCTTTCCTTAACTGCAGGTACTACTACTCCCATCATGGGACAGTGTGTTCCATGTTGGGAGTAGTAGTACTACCTAAAAAATGTAAAAAATTTAGAAAGTGAAACACACACACACACACTTTATTAAAAATGTATCACAATTTTGTTATAAATAATAAACATTTCGTTAAATACATTTTTTTCCATCCCTACTGCATCTTTTCCCTACTGCATCTTTTTTTTTTGGTACCCAACCAATTTTGAAAAAAACGCCAAAGAGGCCAAAAAAGGCAAATTCTACACAAAGGTAAAAACGCCAGAAAAAACGCCAAAACGCAGAGAAAAACAGTGGCAGATTCTCTGGCGTTTTTAAGCCTAAAAAAACGCAGTGCAAAAACCTCAGTGGAATCCGAGCCTCACACAGTACACTTTATGGTTTTCTTTATTCTGTGGGTCAATATGATTAAAATGACTCCTATGTTTTCATACTTTACTTTTACTGTACTGCTTTTTAAAAAACATAATTTTTTTAACACAATTAGTTTGTTTAAAATATCTGTATTCTGACCCCTATAATTTTCTAATATATTTCCATATATGAAGCTGTATGAGGGTAATTTTTTGCGCCATGATCTGTCGTTTTTATAGGTACCATGGTTGTGTATATTTTTCTGGGATGTGATGTGACCAACGCGCAGCAATTTTAGACTTTTTAAACGTTTATGCTGTTCACCACACGGGATCACTAACATAATATTTAAATAGGTCGGAAATTTAGAAGAAGGAGGAGATCGTCTGAGCCGCCAGAAGGCGGGTATGGGGACCCCTGGTGGCCATTATGACTCATCGGCCCCATCGATTATGCTGCGGATGGTCTGATGAGTCCCTCCCAGCCCTCATCATCAGATGCTCTGATCAGTATTGATCATGGCATCTAAGGAGTTAATGGCGGCCATCAATGTGATCACTGATGTCCACCATTACTGATGATAGCAGCCGGGACCTGCTGTGCTGAGCTCGCTTCGTGTACAGGACGTAAATGTTGCGATCATCGGGACAGGACCCGGCGCTCAGTGAGAAGCGAGTGCTGCAGACGGCACGCGCTCCATTCATTCTTATGGGAGCGCCGAAAAGACTTGGTTACAGCTCTCGGGCGTCATCGCCGCTCTCATAGAAATGAATGGCTGGGTTATATTCAGGGGGCGCTGTCTAGCGGTAGACGACATGCACTCCTCACGGAGAGCCGGGGTCCCCCCAGCAGTCACACCCCCAGTGATCAGCTACTTATCCCCTATCCTGTGTATAGAGGATGAGTTCATTTTCGCCGGAGCACTCCTCTGACCTTCAGCCCCAATTCATCTCCGGACAAAACATTAGAAGCTCCGCACTTTTCCAGCTCCCTCCCCAAAATGATCCTTTTATCTGTGGCACGTGCCCCAAATCTTATTGCCTAGCGTCGCCACTGGGGAGATTTATCAAAACTTGTTTAGAGGAAGAGTGGTGCAGTTGCCCATAGCAACCAATCAGATCGCTTATTTCATAAAAAAAAAAAGCAATCTGATTGGTTACTACAGACAACTAGTCGACTTTTCCTCTCCAAAGGTTTTAATTAATCATATCCATAGACCCCCAAAACCCACATAGGGGGAGATTTATCAAAACCTGCCCAGGGGAAAAGTTGCTGAGTTGCCCATAGCAACCAATCAGATCACTTCTTTCATTTTTCAGAGGCCTTTTCAAAAATGAAAGATGCAATCTGATTGGTTGCTATGGGCAACTGCTTCACTTTCCCTATGAACAGGTTTCGATAATGCTCCCAACCCCAGTGTGTACTGCCATTTTTCCTGTGGCGTTTTTATCCCCTACGTTATCATGTGACACAATGATTTCTATTCAAAAACTGGGGTTAAAAAGACAAAAAAATAAAAATAAAAAAAATTATTAGATTATCTGAGTTAAAAAAAAAATCAAAATTAAAATTAAATAAAAAAAAAAACATGCTGCGATTTTAGAAATCTGCCCCTGAGCCTAAAAACACCAAAATCAGGTAAAAAAAAAAAAAAAAAACACCCAAAAATAAATAAATAAATAAATAAAACTATTAAAAAATAAAGAAATGATGCGGGTATGGCAGCGTTTTATCTTTCCCTATTGACTCCCAGCTAACGTCTGGCAGCAGCGTGTATAGTTCCGCATGCGCCGGTGTTCAGGACTGGACCCCCAGGGCCGCTATATTTTTTATTTGGCCACTGAGGTAATTGCTTTTGTCTTCATAGATCCGAAAACAAGGATAGAGAACCGTCGTCACATTTTTAAAATTATTTTTACATATTACGTGATACTTGTATAAACCAGTGTTTCCCAATCAGGGTAACATAGTAACATATTAAAACCCGCCCAGAGGTAAAGTTGCTGAGTTGCCCATAGCAACCAATCAGATTGCATCTTTCATTTCTGAAAAAGGCCTTTGGAAAATGTAGCGATCTGATTGGTTGCTATGGGCAACTCAGCAACTTTTCCTCTGGACGGGTTTTTATAAATCTCCCCCATAGTTCATAAGGTTGAAAAAAGTCCTGAGTCCATCACGTTCAACCTATATCCCTAATGAGTCCCTACTGAGATGATCCAGAGGAGGCAAAAATCCCTCATACTAGAGGTAAAAACTCCTTCCTGACTCCAAATATCAGAATAAATCCCTGGATCAACGTTCTGTCCCTATAATTCTAGTATATATAACCAGCAATGTTATTATTCTCCAAAAATGCATCCAGACCCCTTTTATATTATTTTTCAGAGTTCCCCATGACACCTCCTCAGGCAGAGAATTCCACAGTCTCACTGCTCTTACAGTAAAGAACCCTCATTTGTGCTGGTGTAGAAACCTTCTTTCCTCTAAATGTAGAGGATGCCCCCTTGTTATAGATACAGTCCTGGGTATAAATTGTGGTGTCCCGGTACCGTATTTTATACATTACCTTTGTAGAGGTCCCCATAGCCAGAGTCCCTAGGAACGTCGGGGTCCCTCTCCTATAGTTATCCCCTTGTCACCCCTCAGTTAGTCTATGATTGTATAGAAGTTCTTATAAATATAAGTACAGACATATGTATATATTTAATTGCCTACCTATTCAAGCGTAGCAGGACCTGCAAGTCACGTGATTAGGTTAGAACTCTATGGTTTTGCTACAGGACCTTTGGAGGTTCCCGTGATGTATGCACCCACAATGCAATGTAACAGTGAGTGACAGTTGTTATGGACCAATCCAAAACGGCCGGCCCCTGCCCATATAAGGGACCTGCACCATCTTGATCGCTCTCTTGGGTTGCTGACTCTGGAAGAGGTAGGACCTCCGCAGCTTACAAGACGATTTACTAGGCCAAAGCCTTGCGGCCTCGGCCTCTAACATAACAGATATACTAAGCAATTCCCCGCTACTCATCGCAAGATCACTGGACCTAAACGCACCCTTAAATCCAGCGGATCTATGCTACAAAATCTCTAAGAAGCTAAATTGAGCTTATCTGATCCCAACCGACTGTCAATCGCTGCTCAGCTATATCTATAGAGACTCTGTTATCTGGACTGTTACTATTGCTGCATGTACAGAAATTCTTCAGTAAAAGTTCCTGCAAGTTTTCAGTTAACAGTGGTTGTGGACAATCCTTTATTTCTGCATCACCTATTGCGCTTGGGAAGGGTGGCAATAGGCCTATCAAGATTCCAGTATTTAACCCTCATCCTGGCGCCACGAGTGACAAGGGTTAACAGCGGTGAAAAACTTTTTTTTTTTTTTTTAAATCAATGGTGCCAGAAAGTTAAACAGATTTGTAAATTACTTCTATTAAAAAATCTTAATCCTTCCTGTACTTATTAGCTGCTGAATACTACAGCGGAAATTCCTTTCTTTTTGAAACACAGAACTGTCTGCTGACATCACGAGCACAGTGCTCTCTGCTGACATCTCTGTCCATTTAAGGAACTGTCCAGAGCAGCATATGTTTGCTATGGGGATTTCCTTTTACTCTGGACAGTTCCTAAAATGAACAGCGATGTCAGCAGAGAGCACTGTGCTCGTGATGTCAGCAGAGAGCTCTGTGTTTCAAACAGAAAAGAATTTCCTCTGTAGTATTCAGCAGCTAATAAGTACAGGAAAGATTAAGATTTTTTAATAAAAGTAATTTACAAATCTGTTTAACTTTCTGGCACCAGTTGATTTAAAAAAAAAAAGTTTTTCACTGGAGTACCCCTTTAACTAAGACTCCTAAGTCCTTTTCCACGTCAGTCGTCCCAAGTGTTCTCCCATTTAATACATAATCCCAGCCCGGATTTTTCCTCCCCATGTGCATTACCTTACATCTATCAGTGTTGAACCTCATCTGCCACTTCCCAGCCCAAAGGATGCCTTCAGCTGTTGCAAAACTACAACTCCCAGCATGCCCTGACAGTCTATGGCTGTCCAGGAATGCTGGAAGTTTCAGTTTTGCGACACCTGGAGACACCCCGGTTATGTTAGGGCCGGGTTCACATCACGTTTCTGCCGTACTGTTTTCAATCAGTTTTTCTAAAGGAAACCGTATGACAAAAAAAATCGATGGAACAGTATGGAAAAAGTAAACCGTACGTGTTATTAAACTGTATACTGTTTTTAAAAGTGCATACAGTTCCGTCCGTTTTTATAAAAAAAAAATATATATATACGTTTTTTACAATTTTGTCCATTTTTAATGGGAGGGGTGTTGGGTGGGGACTTTAGAATGCAAATGCAAATGTGCAAAGTAAAAACCGTATACGGTTTCCTGTATGGAACTGTATACATGTGCGTTTCCCATTGGCGTCCATAGTAAAAAAAAAACATATGCGGTTGCAGTACGGTTTTTAAACCGGAGTCAAAACCGTGGTTGAGAACAATTTTGTCTCCGATTTAAATACTGTACTGCAACCGCATACGTTTTTTTAAAAACATGGGCGTCAATGGGAAACGCACATGTATACGGTTCCATACGGGAAACAGTATACAGTTTTACTTTGCACATGCGCATTTGCATCCTAAAGTCCACACCCAACACCCCTCCCATTAAAAATGGACAAAATTTTCAAAAACTTATGTTTTTTTTTTTTTTTTATATAAAAACGGACAGAACTGTATGCACTTTTAAAAACAGTATACGTTTTCCATACGGTTCCATCCGTTCTTTTGCCATACGGTTTTCTTTAGAAAAACTGATTGAAAACAGTATGGCAAAAACGTGATGTGAACCGAATGTAACCCAATACTAAGACATCGCACATAAAGTGCATATTTTGTAGACATGGCGCTAATTTGGTTACAGTTACAGCAACAAGATGTGATGTCATGTGAATTTTTTTCCGCACAAAATGACAGAAAAACTTTCTATTTTTGTATTATTTTGGCTGTTGTCGGACTACACGTCCCAGAATGCCCTAAAAGCCAGATACAAAGGCCACGAACCGTTCCACCGCAAGTTCTACCATGTCCTGGAAGACTGTGACATGCTGGGAGTTGTAGTTCCACACAGACAGGTTGCTCATCACCTGGCCGTGGGTGCAGCCGGAAACTACACTTCCCTGCATGCCCCGCGCCTGCTGTGTGCGCCTGCGCGGCCAGACGTGGCATCCGTGTGATGGCTCCTGCCGGGCAGTGCTGGGGGATGAGGGGAAGAAGAATGCTGCTGCTCCATGTCCTGGTGAGTACCGGGGGCCACACTGACCCCAAAACTTGTGTACAACGAGCCCCTAACTCTACAGAAAGACCCCATATTTACTATACAGAGACCCCTCTATATACAGACTGCACCCTAACTCTACAGAGACCCCTATATATACAGACTGACCCCATATCTACTATACAGAGACCCCTCTATATACAGACTGCACCCTAACTCTACAGAGACCCCTCTATATACAGACTGACCCCATATCTACTATACAGAGACCCCTCTATATACAGACTGACCCCGAACTCTACAGAAACCCCTATATATACAGACTGTACAGAGAGACCCCATATCTACTATACAGAGACCCCTCTATATACAGACTGACCCCATATCTACTATACAGAGACCCCTCTATATACAGACTGACCCCATATCTACTATACAGAGACCCCTCTATATACAGACTGACCCCGAACTCTACAGAAACCCCTATATATACAGACTGTACAGAGAGACCCCATATCTACTATACAGAGACCCCTCTATATACAAACTGTACAGAGACCCCCTATCTACTTTACAGAGACCCCTTATCTACTATACAGAGACCCCCTATCTACTATAGAGACCCCTCTATATACAGACTGTACAGCAAGACCCCTAACTACTATACAGAGACCCCTCTATGTACAGACTGTACAGAGACCCCCTATCTACTATACAGAGTAGTATACAGACTGACCCCCTATCTACTATACAGAGTAGTATACAGACTGACCCCCTATCTCCTATACAGAGTAGTATACAGACTGACCCCCTATCTACTATACAGAGTAGTATACAGACTGACCCCCTATCTACTATACAGAGTAGTATACAGACTGACCCCCTATCTCCTATACAGAGTAGTATACAGAGACCCCCTATCTCCTATACAGAGTAGTATACAGACTGACCCCCTATCTCCTATACAGAGTAGTATACAGACTGACCCCCTATCTCCTATACAGAGTAGTATACAGACTGACCCCCTATCTCCTATACAGAGTAGTATACAGAGTGCACACCAGCTCTGTGCAGTATCTTGCAGAACTCTTCGCCCTCTTGTGTATATAATGTATCACACGTGTATAATCCTGTCAGTCTGTGCACCCGGGGATTATTTATGTATCACAAAGTTAGATAAATGGAGGCGGTCGCACATCCTTGTGTTACATTTTGATCAGTTTGTACAATCCCATATGTGCGATGACTGTACATGTATATCTCCAGTGTGTACCGGATGACTGTACATGTATATCTCCAGTTTGTACCGGATGACTGTACATGTATATCTCCAGTGTGTACCGGATGACTGTACATGTATATCTCCAGTTTGTACCGGATGACTGTACATGTATATCTCCAGTGTGTACCGGATGACTGTACATGTATATCTCCAGTGTGTACCGGATGACTGTACATGTATATCTCCAGTGTGTACCGGATGACTGTACATGTATATCTCCAGTGTGTACCGGATGACTGTACATGTATATCTCCAGTTTGTACCGGATGACTGTACATGTATATCTCCAGTGTGTACCGGATGACTGTACATGTATATCTCCAGTTTGTACCGGATGACTGTACATGTATATCTCCAGTGTGTACCGGATGACTGTACATGTATATCTCCAGTGTGTACCGGATGACTGTACATGTATATCTCCAGTGTGTACCGGATGACTGTACATGTATATCTCCAGTGTGTACCGGATGACTGTACATGTATATCTCCAGTGTGTACCGGATGACTGTACATGTATATCTCCAGTGTGTACCGGATGACTGTACGTGGATATCTCCAGTGTGTACCGGATGACTGTACGTGGATAGCTACAGTGTGTACCGGATGACTGTACATGTATATCTCCAGTGTGTACCGGATGACTGTACATGTATATCTCCAGTGTGTACCGGATGACTGTACATGTATATCTCCAGTGTGTACCGGATGACTGTACATGGATGGCTCCAGTGTGTACCGGATGACTCTACATGTATATCTCCAGTGTGTACCGGATGACTGTACATGGATATCTCCAGTGTGTACCGGATGACTGTACATGGATAGCTCCAGTGTGTACCGGATGACTGTACATGGATAGCTCCAGTGTGTACCGGATGACTGTACATGGATAGCTCCAGTGTGTACCGGATGACTGTACATGGATAGCTCCAGTGTGTACCGGATGACTGTACATGGATAGCTCCAGTGTGTACCGGATGACTGTACATGGATAGCTCCAGTGTGTACCGGATGACTGTACATGGATAGCTCCAGTGTGTACCGGATGACTGTACATGGATAGCTCCAGTGTGTACCGGATGACTGTACATGGATAGCTCCAGTGTGTACCGGATGACTGTACATGGATGGCTCCAGTGTGTACCGGATGACTGTACATGGATGGCTCCAGTGTGTACCGGATGACTGTACATGGATGGCTCCAGTGTGTACCGGATGACTGTACATGGATGGCTCCAGTGTGTACCGGATGACTGTACATGGATGGCTCCAGTGTGTACCGGATGACTGTACATGGATGGCTCCAGTGTGTACCGGATGACTGTACATGGATGGCTCCAGTGTGTACCGGATGACTGTACATGGATGGCTCCAGTGTGTACCGGATGACTGTACATGGATGGCTCCAGTGTGTACCGGATGACTGTACATGGATGGCTCCAGTGTGTACCGGATGACTGTACATGGATGGCTCCAGTGTGTACCGGATGACTGTACATGGATGGCTCCAGTGTGTACCGGATGACTGTACATGGATGGCTCCAGTGTGTACCGGATGACTGTACATGTATATCTCCAGTGTGTACCGGATGACTGTACATGTATATCTCCAGTGTGTACCGGATGACTGTACATGGATGGCTCCAGTGTGTACCGGATGACTGTACATGGATGGCTCCAGTGTGTACCGGATGACTGTACATGGATGGCTCCAGTGTGTACCGGATGACTGTACATGGATGGCTCCAGTGTGTACCGGATGACTGTACATGGATAGCTCCAGTGTGTACCGGATGACTGTACATGGATGGCTCCAGTGTGTACCGGGTGACTGTACATGGATAGCTCCAGTGTGTACCGGGTGACTGCACATGGATAGCTCCAGTGTGTACCGGGTGACTGCACATGGATAGCTCCAGTGTGTACCGGATGACTGCACATGGATAGCTCCAGTGTGTACCGGATGACTGCACATGGATAGCTCCAGTGTGTACCGGATGACTGCACGTGGAGGGCTCCAGTGTGTACCGGATGACTGTACGTGGATGGCTCCAGTGTGTACCGGATGACTGTACGTGGATGGCTCCAGTGTGTACCGGATGACTGTACGTGGATGGCTCCAGTGTGTACCGGATGACTGTACGTGGATGGCTCCAGTGTGCACCGGATGACTGTACATGGATAGCTCCAGTGTGTACCGGGTGACTGTACATGGATGGCTCCAGTGTGTACCCGATGACTGTACATGGATGGCTCCAGTGTGTACCGGATGACTGTACATGGATGGCTCCAGTGTGTACCGGGTGACTGTACATGGATGGCTCCAGTGTGTACCGGATGACTGTACATGGATGGCTCCAGTGTGTACCGGATGACTGTACATGGATGGCTCCAGTGTGTACCGGATGACTGTACATGGATATCTCCAGTGTGTACCGGATGACTGTACGTGGAAAGCTCCAGTTTGTACCGGATGACTGTACGTGGATGGCTCCAGTGTGTACCGGATGACTGTACATGGATGGCTCCAGTGTGTACCGGGTGACTGTACATGGATGGCTCCAGTGTGTACCGGATGACTGTACATTATGTCTTTGGTGTCCGGTACGGCGCCCTATCACCACCTCCCATCAGAGCCTTTATATATTATTGGATGGAGACGTCGCTGACACTTCTTGAACTTTTTGTGGATGTTTCTTCAGAAAAGTCTTTGACCTGAAATACTCGTTCTTGGTCGTGGACGTCGTTCATTTTACCCCCCAAACAGGTCTGTGCGGTGATTTTGTGTCCCTTCCAGTCGGACCGGTCCAGTCTGATTTTTTTTCCTCCACATTTTTCAAGATTTCTTTCTGCTGTCAGAGAATAGGAAGATTCTGCTTTATATCCAGAGGCTGATAACAGGGGAGGGTCTGCTACAGTGTTTCACAGGGTTTCTCAACCAGGGTGCCTCCAGATGATGCAAAACTACAACTCCCAGCATGCCTGGACAGCCGAAGGCTGTCCAGGCATTCTGGGAGTTGTAGTGTTGCAACACCTGGAGGCACCCTGGCTGGGAAACACTTGTGTATCCAGTATATACAATCATCTATATCAGAGAATAATGTAAAGGTTCTTGTGTATGCATTGTTCTTACCTGTTTTAGCTGATGTGGCAGACGTGGGGATTTGCAGTCATACTGACTGCAATTCCATCTGAAATGATTTCCTAAGGCTGCTTACATTTCCCATGATTCCTCTGGCTTTGCAGAGAGAGAAGGGGGAATCTCATCACTGCACCTGGACATCCAATTTGGCTGCTGGTGCTTGAGTTCAGCCAGGTGAACTGATTAGACTCCTAAGTGGGTTGGGGGTCAGTTCACATTATGTGCAGTGTTAATGCATTCCTTAAAGGGGTACTCAGGTGGAAAACATTTATTTATTTATTTTTTTAAATCAACTGGTGCCAGAAAGTTAAACAGATTTGTAAACTACTTCTGTTAAAAAAAAAAAAAATTTATCCTTCCAGTACTTTTTAGCAGCTGCATACTACAGAGGAAATTCTTTTCTTTTTGAATTTCTGTTTTTTTCTTGTCCACAATGCTCTCTGCTGACACCTCTGTCTGTATCAGGAACTGTCCAGAGCAGGAGAAAATCCCCATTGCAAACCTATGCTGCTCCGGACAGTTCCTGACACGGACAGAGCGCTGTGGACAAGACAAAAAAGAAATTCAAAAAGAAAAGAATTTCCTCTATAGGTAACAGCTGCTAAAAAGTACTGAAAGAGTAAAGATTTTTTTTTTATAGAAGTAATTTGCAAATCTGTTCTGGCACCAGTTGATTTAAACAAAACAAAAAAAAAAAGTGATTTGACCTATAATCACAATTGAGGTGTTTTATAAAGAAGTCATTAGGCCGTGTTCACACATTGAATTTAAAGGAGTAGTGTAGCGGGACTTGTTAGGATCCTATTGTGCCCGGGGCTGCAAAAAGTAAGAGAAACAAGCAAATTCACAAACTCTCCTTCCTCCGTTCCCCCTTTGCGCTGCTATCGGTCTTTGGTCCTGCGGTCCTGGTCTTCTTCCTGCGGTCCTGGTCTTCTTCCTGCGGTCCTGGTCTTCTTCCTGCGGTCCTGGTCTTCTTCCTGCGGTCCTGGTCTTCTTCCTGCGGTCCTGGTCTTCTTCCTGCTTCCATATGCACGGATTGTAACACTGCGCTATTACAGGTTGAGGCGGAGCATCAGTGCAGCCGGCGATACGCTGAGAGCAGTGTGACGATCCGTGCACACAAAAGCAGGAAGAAGATCGGACAGAAAACCGATTACGGGGGAACGGAGGAAGGTGAGTTATTTTGTTTACCTTTTGCAGCCCGGGCACAATAGGATCATTGCAAGTCTCGCTACACTACTCCTTTAACTGCAGTTTTGAAGAAATTTTTACTGCATTTTGGCTGTTTTTGCTGCAATTTTCTAAAATCAATGTAAAAAGTTTTTATTTTGATTTGCACAATTAGGGTGCGTTCCCACAGGGCGTATATGCAGCGTATTTGACGCTACGCAAAATTTACGGCAGCAGCTGGAAATACGCTGCGTATTCCTTGCTCACTATACACACAGGGCCTTCCGGCGGCAGCCCTATGTGTACAGTGAGTTTTGGAGGCGGAGCCTCGCGTCGCAGACACGCCGGCACACGGCCCCGCCTCTAAAACTCACTACACACATTGGGCGGCCGCCGGAAAGCCCTGTGTGTATAGTGAGCAAGGAATACGCAGCGTATTTCCAGCTGCTGCCGTAAATTTTGCGCAGCGTCAAATACGCTGCGTATACGCCCTGTGGGAACGCACCCTTACAGTAAAGTACCATCAGTGATTTGGTAAAATTGCAGCAAAAAACGCAACATATGAACACAACCTCAGGGGAAGTGTATAACTACTATATAGCCAAATCCCATAGAGATAGCAGCAGTATACAGATAGAGCTGGGGGAAGTGTATAACTACTATATAGCCAAATCCCATAGAGATAGCAGCAGTATACAGAGAGAGCTGGAGGGGAGGCGTATAACTGCTATATATCCTTATCCCATAGAGATAGCAGCAGTATACAGAGAGAGCTGGAGGGGAGGCATATAACTGCTATATATCCTAATCCCATAGAAATAAAGCTGGAGGGGAGGTGTACAACTGCTATATATCTTGATCCCACAGAGATAGCAGCAGTATACAGAGAGAGGTGGAGGGGAGATGTATACTAACTATATATCCTGATCCCATAGATAGCAGCAGTATACAGATAAAGATTGAGGGGAGCTGTATAACTGCTGTATATCCTGATTCCATAGAGAAAGCAGCAGCAGTATACAAATAGAGCTGGAGGGGAGGTGTATAACTGCTGTATATCCTGATTCCATAGAGAAAGCAGCAGCAGTATACAGATAGAGCTGGAGGGGAGGAGTCTGGGAGCTTGCAGGAAAAGGTTGGATAGGTGATGGCGTTCACAGGAAGTCAGCTGACCCAGGTAACAGTTTTATTAAAGAGGTACTCCGATTGAAAAAAAAAATTCAAATCATCTGGTGCCAGAAAGTTATACAGATCTGTAAATTACTTCTATTTAAAAATCTTAACCCTTCCAGTACTTATCAGCTGCTGTAAACTCCACAGGAAGTTGTGTAGTTCTTTCCAGTCTGACCACAGTGCTCACTGCTGACACCTCTGTCCATGTCAGGAACTGTCCGGATTAGGAGGAAATCCCCATAGCAAACCTCTCCTGCTCTGGACAGTTCCTGACACGGACAGAGGTGTCAGCAGAGAGCACTGTGGTCAGACTGGAAAGAACTACACAACTTCCTGTGAAAATATACAGCAGCTGATAAGTACTGGAAGGATTAAGATTTTTAAATAGAAGTAATTTACAAATCTGTATAACTTTATGGCACCAGGTGATTTGAATAAAATTTGTTTTCCACTGGAGTGCCCCTTTATGGACAGGTTCAGAGCCTCTTGGTGTGACTCTCAAGCTGTTGCAAAACTACAAATGCCATCATGCCCTGACAGCCGAAGTCTGTCAGGGCATGGTAGGAGTTGTAGTTTTGCAACAGCTTGAGAGCCAAACCTTAAGGATCGCTGGTGGAATGCATGAAAGATGAACCTTATACATACCAGTGTTTCCCAACCAGGGTGCCTCCAGATGTTGCAAAACTACAACTCCCAGCATGCCCGCACAGCCATCTCAGTCTGGGTCCTGTACGGATGTCAGTGCAGGATCTCAGAGATCGGTCATTGGTTCCTCCGGAGTCTTAGGCTGCAGCAGGAAGCGTCTCAGTTCCGGCTCTGTCCCTTTAATCCTTCAGTGTCTCATTGCTTGTCACAGAGCTGACACTTCATGGAGCCGGGGTCACAATGAGATGGCAATGACCCCCCCCTCCCCCACCGCTCTCTGCCACGCTCTCTGCCACGCTCAGGAAGTTCCCGGCAGCTGTTTACATCTTGTAGGAAATTCTGTGTCTGTACAGGATCCTGCTGTTGGCTGAGATTATAGAGAGCGCAGGTCACCTCCGAATATATACGTGTAGTGGTCCGTAATCTGTAAATTCTGTATGTGTACTGCGCTCACTATTCTGCTGTAACACCATGTCTTACCCTCAAGAGCTGCACTCACTATTCTGCTGTTACATCAGGTCTTATACTCCAGTCACCTCCAGAGCTGTACTCACTATTCTGCTGTTACATCATGTCTTATCCTCCAGGCACCTCCAGAGCTGCACTCACTATTCTGCTGTTACATCACGTCTTATACTCCAGTCATCTCCAGAGCTGCACTCACTATCCTGCTGTTACATCACGTCTTATCCTCCAGTCACCTCCAGAGCTGCACTCACTATCCTGCTGTTACATCCTGTCTTATACTCCAGTCACCTCCAGAGCTGTACTCACTATTCTGCTGTTACATCACGTCTTATCCTCCAGTCACCTTCACATCTGCACTCACTATTCTGCTGTTACATCAAGACTTATCCTCCAGAGCTGCACTCACTATTCTGCTGTTACATCACGTCTTATCATCCAGTCACCTCCAGAGCTGCACTCACTATTCTGTTGTTACATCATATCTTATCCTCCAGTTACTTCAGAACTGCACTCGCTATTCTGCTGTTGCATCATCTCTTATCCTTCAGTCACCTCCAGACCTGCACTCACTATTCTGCTGTTACATCATGTATTATCCTCCAGTCCTCATCAGAGCTGCACTCCCTATTCTGCTGTTACATCAGGTCTTATACTCCAGTCACCTCCAGAGCTGAACTCACTATTCTGCTGTTACATCACATCTTATCATCCAGTCACCTTCACATCTGCACTTACTATGCTGTTGTTACATCAAGACTTATCCTCCAGAGCTGTACTCTCTATTCTGATGTTTCATCATGTCTTATCCTCCAATTACTTCAGAACTGCACTCACTATTCTGCTGTTACATCAGGTCTTATCCTGCAGTCCTCATCAGAGCTGCACTCGCTATTCTACTGTTACATCATGTCTTATGCTCCAGAGCTGCACTCACTATTCTGCTGTCTTATTTTCCAATCCTCTTCAGATTTGTCAGGGCATGCTGGGAGTTGTAGTTTTCCATCTTTATAACCACACCTTGGGGGATCATGCTGAAGACTCTGGCTGCTTGTACCCCCTGGCATAGAGTATTGTGCCCTGTAACGCGAGGCCTTCACATGTTTCCCCCATATTTGGCCTTGGCTGACGTCCGTCTGATGCATTTGGCAGCTGTGTCGCCTCTGATAACTGGAGGATTATAGATCAGGTAACTTCTGCTCTGTGGAAATGATATTTTGGGGCATTTCAGGGGCAGGAGATGGGCATCTGCTGATATGGGCTCACACTGAGGCGTCTTTGTCTGTGGCATCAGACATTCCTCTGGTGATGGTGGCATCGGATGATCACTGGGATGGTGCCAGGTCTGATACCAGTTATTAGAGACGTGTAGTGCCGGCGGCTCCCAGAGTAAGCTGTGCCCCCATACATATTATGTCTGCCCCCCTGGTATGGAGTTACAGCTCTGTAATACTATCTGGCAGAGGAGCCGGTGCCCGTAGGTGAATATGGGAGAGGTCTCCATGTGTGCAGCTCTGGTGGGCACTGCCCGGTGTTAGCACATGCAGTGGGCATCAGTGTTTACCACTATATATTTACAACTATATATGGTGACTGTGTATATGTGGACAGTATAGGGGCCTACAACTATATATGGAGGCAGTATATGGGGCCTACAGCTATATATGGGGCAGCATAGGGGCCTACAGCTATATATGGGGCATTATAGGGGCCTACAGCTATATATGGGGCAGTATAGGGGCCTACAACTATATATAGGGCAGTATAGGGGCCTACAGCTATATATGGGGCAGTATAGGGGCCTACAGCTATATATGGGGCAGTATAGGGGCCTACAGCTATATATGGGGCAGTATAGGGGCCTACAGCTATATATGGGGCAGTATAGGGGCCTGCAGCTATATATGGGGCAGTATAGGGGCCTACAACTATATACAGGGCAGTATAGGGGCCTACAGCTATATATGGGGCAGTATAGGGGCCTACAGCTATATATGGGGCAGTATAGGGGCTTACAGCTATATATGGGGGAGTATAGGAGCCTACAACTATATATGGGGGCAGTATATGGGGACTACAGCTATATATGGGGCAGTATAGGGGCCTACAGCTATATATGGGGCAGTATAGGGGCCTACAGCTATATATGGGGCAGTATAGGGGCCTACAACTATATATAGGGCAGTACAGGGGCCTACAACTATATATGGGGACAGTATAGGGGCCTACAACTATATATGGGGCAGTATAGGGGCCTACAACTATATTGGGCAGTATAGGGGCCTACAACTATATATGGGGGCAGTATAGGGTCCTACAACTATATATGGGGACAGTATAGGGTCCTACAACTATATATGGGGTAGTATAGGGGCCTACAACTATATATGGGGTAGTATAGGAGCCTACAACTATATATAGGGCAGTATAGGGGCCTACAACTATATATGGGGCAGTATAGGGGCCTACAACTATATATGGGGACAGTATAGGGTCCTACAACTATATATGGGGTAGTATAGGGTCCTACAACTATATATGGGGTAGTATAGGGGCCTACAACTATATATGGGACAGTATAGGGGCCTACAGCTATATATGGGACAGTATAGGGGCCTACAGCTATATATGGGACAGTATAGGGGCCTACAGCTATATATGGGACAGTATAGGGGCCTACAGCTATATATGGGACAGTATAGGGGCCTACAACTATATATATGGGGTAGTATAGGGGCCTACAGCTATATATGGGACAGTATAGGGGCCTACAGCTATATATGGGACAGTATAGGGGCCTACAGCTATATATGGGACAGTATAGGGGCCTACAGCTATATATGGGACAGTATAGGGGCCTACAGCTATATATGGGACAGTATAGGGGCCTACAGCTATATATGGGACAGTATAGGGGCCTACAGCTATATATGGGACAGTATAGGGGCCTACAGCTATATATGGGACAGTATAGGGGCCTACAGCTATATATGGGACAGTATAGGGGCCTACAGCTATATATGGGACAGTATAGGGGCCTACAGCTATATATGGGGGCATTATAGGGGCTACAGCTATATATGGGGGCATTATAGGGGCTACAGCTATATATGGGACAGTATAGGGGCTACAGCTATATATGGGACAGTATAGGGGCCTACAGCTATATATGGGACAGTATAGGGGCCTACAGCTATATATGGGACAGTATAGGGGCCTACAGCTATATATGGGACAGTATAGGGGCCTACAGCTATATATGGGACAGTATAGGGGCCTACAGCTATATATGGGACAGTATAGGGGCCTACAGCTATATATGGGACAGTATAGGGGCCTACAGCTATATATATGGGGTAGTATAGGGGCCTACAGCTATATATATGGGGTAGTATAGGGGCCTACAGCTATATATGGGGCAGTATAGGGGCCTACAACTATATATGGGGGCAGTATATGGGGCCTACAGCTATATATGGGACAGTATATGTTGCCTACAGCTATATATGGGACAGTATAGGGGCCTACAACTATATATGGGGGCAGTATAGGGGCCTACAACTATATATGGGGGCAGTATAGGGGCCTACAACTATATATGGGGGCAGTATAGGGGCCTACAACTATATATGGGGGCAGTATATGGGGCCTACAGCTATATATGGGACAGTATAGGGGCCTACAGCTATATATGGGGGCAGTATAGGGGCCTACAACTATATATGGGGGCAGTATAGGGGCCTACAACTATATATGGGGCAGTATAGGGGACTACAACTATATATGGGGGCAGTATAGGGGCCTACAGCTATATATGGGGGCAGTATAGGGGCCTACAGCTATATATGGGGGCAGTATATGGGGCCTACAGCTATATATGGGACAGTATAGGGGACTACAACTATATATGGGGCAGTATAGGGGCCTACAACTATATATGGGGCAGTATAGGGGCCTACAACTATATATGGGGCAGTATAGGGGCATACAACTATATATGGGGCAGTATAGGGGCCTACAGCTATATATGGGGGAGTATAGGAGCCTACAGCTATATATGGGGGAGTAAAGGAGCCTACAACTATATATGGGGCAGTATAGGGGCATACAACTATATATGGGGCAGTATAGGGGCCTACAGCTATATATGGGGCAGTCTTGGGGCCTACAGCTATATATGGGGCAGTATAGGGGTCTACTACTATATATATGGGGCAGTATAGGGGTCTACTACTATATATATGGGGCAGTATAGGGTCCTATATATGGGGGCAGTATAGGGGCTACTACTATATATGGGGCAGTATAGGGGCCTAGAACTATATATGGGGCAGTATAGGGGCATACAACTATATATGGGGCAGTATAGGGGCCTACAGCTATATATGGGGCAGTATAGGGGCCTAGAACTATATATGGGGCAGTATAGGGGCATACAACTATATATGGGGCAGTATAGGGGCCTACAGCTATATATGGGGCAGTCTTGGGGCCTACAGCTATATATGGGGCAGTATAGGGGTCTACTACTATATATATGGGGCAGTATAGGGGTCTACTACTATATATATGGGGCAGTATAGGGTCCTATATATGGGGGCAGTATAGGGGCTACTACTATAAATGGGGCAGTATAGGGGCCTAGAACTATATATGGAGCAGTATAGGGGCATACAACTATATATGGGGCAGTATAGGGGCCTACAGCTATATATGGGGCAGTCTTGGGGCCTACAGCTATATATGGGGCAGTATAGGGGTCTACTACTATATATATGGGGCAGTATAGGGGTCTACTACTATATATATGGGGCAGTATAGGGTCCTATATATGGGGGCAGTATAGGGGCTACTACTATATATGGGGCAGTATAGGGGCCTAGAACTATATATGGGGCAGTATAGGGGCATACAACTATATATGGGGCAGTATAGGGGCCTACAGCTATATATGGGGCAGGATAGGGGCCTAGAACTATATATGGGGCAGTATAGGGGCATACAACTATATATGGGGCAGTATAGGGGCCTACAGCTATATATGGGGCAGTCTTGGGGCCTACAGCTATATATGGGGCAGTATAGGGGTCTACTACTATATATATGGGGCAGTATAGGGGTCTACTACTATATATATGGGGCAGTATAGGGTCCTATATATGGGGGCAGTATAGGGGCTACTACTATATATGGGGCAGTATAGGGGCCTAGAACTATATATGGGGCAGTATAGGGGCCTACAGCTATATATGGGGCAGTATAGGGGCCTACAGCTATATATGGGGCAGTCTTGGGGCCTACAGCTATATATGGGGCAGTATAGGGGCATACAACTATATATGGGGCAGTATAGGGGCATACAACTATATATGGGGCAGTATAGGGGCCTACAGCTATATATGGGGCAGTCTTGGGGCCTACAGCTATATATGGGGCAGTATAGGGGCCTACAGCTATATATGGGGCAGTATAGGGGCCTACAGCTATATATATGGGGCAGTATAGGGGTCTACTACTATATATATGGGGCAGTATAGGGTCCTATATATGGGGGCAGTATAGGGGCTACTACTATATACGGGGCAGTATAGGGGCCTAGAACTATATATGATGCAGTGTAGGGACTTATATGTATATTTTAGGGCAGTCTTGGGGCCCCAAGAGCTGACAATCTCCGGGCGTGGATGGTGACCCCGCTTGGCGTCTTCAGGTGTGATCCTACAATTCTTCAGGTTTCTGGCCCCGCTCCACGTGTTCTGTGTGACATGGAGTCCGTGTATCTCGCTGAGCAAACAATTTCTGAGACCAAATATTGATTTTGGATTTCATCCGGAGCAGAACAAACTTGTCTTTCAGGATCGGAGCCGAACGTTGCGCTGTGATCCGGGAATACGCCCTCCGGCTGGGTATAGATGAGTCGGCTGCACCCTGCATGCTGATCCTACGGGTGGCGCTCTCATGTACAGTGCACAGGATGTCCGGCCCTTGTCTGCAGGGTCTTCATGGGTCGTGTCGGCCCCCGATTTGCTCTTCCTTGGGGTCGGTCATGGTTGGCGCCTTTATACAGGGAAATCTCTTTACGCCGTGTACCCTGCTTCATGTCAGATGACACCAGGAATTCTCTCCTGAGTCCATGTTCACATTTTGCGTTTTTCGAGCAGAATCCGACGGAAAAATTCAGCTCAGAAATGTTGTTGTTTTCTATGAGATTCCTCTGCACCGAACCTGATTCTGGCCTCCGCAGAAAGAATGGACATTGACCCATCAGTTCTAATTGTGGAATCCGTTGTCTTGCCGTCTATGGAGAGGACGCATTTCCGAGCGGTCCTAGTGCCGATATGTTCTGCCAGCGCCCGATGTTTGCAGAATGTCCGCCAGAAATTTTCAGTGTGGAAGGTCTGCAAAAAATCAGCCATGTGATCATAAACTTATACTACTGACTATTACTACTATTGCAATTACTATTACTACTAATACTACCACCGCTGCTACTAATACTACCACTGCTATTACTACCACCGCTGCTACTAATACTACCACTGCTATTACTACTAATACTACCACCGCTGCTACTAATACTACCACTGCTATTACTACTAATACTACCACCGCTGCTACTAATACTACCACTGCTATTACTACTAATACTACCACCGCTGCTACTAATACTACTACTGCTATTACTACCACCGCTGCTACTAATACTACCACTGCTATTACTACTAATACTACCACCGCTGCTACTAATACTACCACTGCTATTACTACTAATACTACCACCGCTGCTACTAATACTACTACTACTGCTATTACTACTAATACTGCTATTACTACTAATACTACCACCGCTGCTACTAATACTACCACTGCTATTACTACTAATACTACCACCGCTGCTACTAATACTACTACTACTGCTATTACTACTACTACTGCTATTACTACTAATACTACCACCGCTGCTACTAATACTACCACTGCTATTACTACTAATACTACCACCGCTGCTACTAATACTACTACTGCTATTAGTACTATTACTACCACCGCTGCTACTAATACGACCACTGCTATTACTACTATTACTACCACCGCTGCTACTAATACTACTACTGCTATTAGTACTATTACTACCACCGCTGCTACTACTACTATTACTACTAATACTACCACCGCTGCTACTAATACTGCTATTAGTACTATTACTACCACCGCTGCTACTAATACTACTACTGCTATTACTACTAATACTACCACCGCTGCTACTAATACTACTACTGCTATTACTACTATTACTACCACCGCTGCTGCTACTACTACTACTATTAGTACTATTACTACCACCGCTGCTACTAATACTACTACTGCTATTACTACTATTACTATCACCGCTGCTATTACTACTACTACTGCTATTAGTACTATTACTACCACCGCTGCTACTAATACTACTACTGTTATTACTACTAATACTACCACCGCTGCTACTAATACTACTACTGCTATTACTACTATTACTACCACCGCTGCTACTACTACTACTACTACTGCTATTAGTACTATTACTACCACCGCTGCTACTAATACTACTACTGCTATTACTACTAATACTACCACCGCTGCTACTACCACCACTGCTGTACTACTACTGTTACTACCACCGCTGCTACTAATACTACTACTGCTATTAGTACTATTACTACCACCACTGCTACTAATACTACTACTGCTATTACTACTAATACTACCACCGCTGCTACTACCACCACTGCTGTACTACTACTGTTACTACCACCGCTGCTACTAATACTACTACTGCTATTAGTACTATTACTACGACCGCTGCTACTAATACGACCACTGCTATTACTACTAATACTACCACCGCTGCTACTAATACTACTACTGCTATTAGTACTATTACTACCACCGCTGCTACTAATACTACTACTACTATTACTACTAATACTACCACTGCTGCTACTAATACTACCACTGCTATTACTACCACCACTGCTACTAATACTACCACTGCTATTACTACTATTACTACCACCGCTGTTACTACCACCACTGCTGTACTACTACTGTTACTACCACTACCACCGCTGCTACTTTTACTACCACTGGTGCTACTATTACTTCCACTTCTATTACTACAACCGCTGCTACAATTACTGACACTGCTATTACTACTGCTACCACTGGAGCTACTATTACTGCCACTGCTATTATTACTAACACTACCACCGCTGCTACTACTACTACCACTGTTTTACTACTATTACTACCACCGCTGCTACTAACACTACTACTGCTATTACTACCACTTATGTTACTATTACTTCCACTACTATTACTACCACTGCTGCTACTAACACTACCACTTCTATTACTATTACTTCCACTGCTATAACTACCACCGCTGCTACTAATACTACTACTGTTATTACTACCTCTGGTGCTACTAATACTACTACTGTTATTACTATTACAGCTTAAAGGGGTACTCCACTGGCCAGCGTTTGGAGCATTTAGTTCCGAACGCTGTTTCCACTGTGGGGGTCTGTCATGCCCACTCGTCAGGCCACACCCCCTCAATGCAAGTCTATGGGAGGGAGCGTGATGCCCCCTCCTATAGACTTGCATTGAGAGGGTGTGGCCTGACATCACGAGGGGGTGTGGCTGACTCCGCAGCACGAAAATAGCGTTCAGAACTAGATGTTCCGAACACTGGCCAGTGGAGTACCCCTATAAAACGTGGTCTGAATGCGGCCTTATTAGTTTTATTACATTGTGTTTGTCCAAAATTGGGACTTAGAGGGCGACGACAGCATTGTATAAATAATCAATGTATATGTGACTGCTGCTCCTCTTATATCCTCCAGAGACAGTTCTGTCATGTGACTTATCTCATTTTTTATTTTTAATAACTCCTCGTTTTATAAATGTAATGCCGAAACTGCAGTGAACACTGACACACTTGCAATATTATTATGGTATTATTAGTTATTGCGGTATTATTATGGTGTTATTAGTTATTGCGGTATTATTAGTTATTGTGGTATTATTAGTTATTGCGGTATTATTATGGTGTTATTAGTTATTGCGGTATTATTAGTTATTGCGGTATTATTATGGTATTATTAGTTATTGTGGTATTATTATGGTATTTTTAGTTATTGCGGTATTGTTATGGTATTACTAGTTATTGCTGTATTATTAGTTATTGCTGTATTATTATTATTATGGTATTAGTTATTGCAGTATTATTATGGTATTATTAGTTATTGTGGTATTATGGTATTTTTAGTTATTGCGGTAATATTATGGTATTATTAGTTTTTGTGGTATTAATATGGTATTTTTAGTTATTGCGGTATTGTTATGGTATTATTACTAATTATTGCTGTATTATTAGTTATTGCTGTATTATTATGGTATTAGTTATTGCGGTATTATTATTATGGTATTAGTTATTGCAATATTATTATGGGGGTATTAGTTATTAGGGTATTATTAGTTAATGCAGTATTATTATAGTATTTGGTATTGCGGTATTATGGTGGTATTAGTTATTGCAGTTTTATTATGCTATTAGTTATTGCCGTATTATTAGTTAGTGCAGCATTATTGTGGTATTAGTTATTGTGGTATTATTATGGTATTATTAGTTATTGCCGTCTTATTATGGTGGTATTAGGTATTGCGGTATTATGGTATTATTAGTTATTGCCGTATTATTAGTTATTGCCGTATTATTAGTTATTGCTGTATTATTAGTTATTGCCGTATTATTACGGTAGTTATTGCCGTATTATTAGTTATTGCCGTATTATTATGGTATTATTAGGTATTGCGGTATTATTATGGTATTATTAGGTATTGCGGTATTATGGTATTAGTTATTGCCATATTATTATGGTATTATTAGTTATTGCGGTATTATTATGGTATTATTAGATATTGCGGTATTATTATGGTATTATTAGGTATTGCGGTATTATTATGGTATTATTAGGTATTGCGGTATTATTATGGTATTAGGTATTGCGGTATTATTATGGTATTATTAGGTATTGCGGTATTATTATGGTATTATTAGGTATTGCGGTATTATTATGGTATTATTAGGTATTGCGGTATTATTATGGTATTTGCGGTATTATTATGGTATTTTCATTATTATTCTTTTGCCCATGTTTGATGTTGTGTTGAATGTCTTCTGACTTTCTGCTCTTCCTCAGATTATCTTCCCGTCCATCCTCCTGGCGCTGAAAATCTCTCCGCTCATTGAAAAAATCAGCGAGCACAAGGACTTCAAGAAGCTGCTGCGAACCCGAAATAACGTTCTGGTCCTGTACTCCAAGTCAGGTGAGGCGGCTGCTGATCTCTGGGGGTGGGGGATGGTATTATGGGGATCAGGGGCGTCCCAGGAGCAGCTGAGGCTACGAAACCGAGAACGAAAACCTGCATGCAAATTGCCAGGTGTGCAGAATCGAGAATATTAAAGGAGAACTATGGCAAAAATTAACTTATCCCTTAAAGGGGTACTCCGCCAGACATCTTATCCTCTATCCGAAGGATAGAGGATAAGATGTGTAATCGCGGAGGTCCGGCTGCAGGGGATCCCCGCAATCTCGGCTTCGGCACCCCAGACATCCCATGCACGGAGCGAACATGCCGGATGACTGGCGATGCGGGGCAGAGGCTCGTGACGCCACGGCCCCTCCCATAGACTTGTATTGAGGGGGCGTGGCTGAGACGTCACAAGCCTCCGTGCTGAACTCGACCCTCTAAACGAATGCCGGGTGCAGCACTGAGATCGCAGAGGCTCCCAGTGATTCACGATTAGACATCTTATCCCCTATCCAAAGGATATCTAGGGACGGAGTACCCATTTAAGGGACAGGCATCATGTGAAAAACTAATCCCCTATCCGAAGGATTTTTAGATTGCAGTTTGTCAAAGCACTGGGGCCCTCCGCGATCTCTGTTTAGAGCCCCGGCTCTCCTATACAGCAGTTTATCACGACTCCCTATAGCTCTATGGGATAGCCGTTTGGCAATCTTCGTCTCTCCCATAGAACTATATAGGGGGGCGTGGTGGCCCCCTCTTTGGGCAGGGGTCATGACACGCCGCTGTATAGGAGAGCCTGGCCTCTAAACAGGAGATCTCGGGGAGCCCCAGCGCTCGGACACCCGTGATCTACAATTTATCCCCTATCCAACTCTCCACGTTGAGTGATGCGGTGTGTCGGCACGAGCTCCATCTATTGCAGTGATCTCGAACTGTGGCCCTCCAGATGTTGCAAAACTTCAACTTCCAGCATGCCCGGACAGCCAACGGCTGTCCGGGCATGCTGGGATTTGAAGTTTTGCAACATCTGGAGGGCCACAGATTGAGACCATTGATCTATTGTCTATGGCTGGAGATACCGAGTACAGCCCTTTTCCATTCCCAAAGACAAACAATGAAGCGTTTACCGATGCAGCGCTTCATTCCGCAAGGGGAGTCGGGACCCAGAGGTCAGACCCTCCATTTATCAGACACTTATTTCCTATCCTTTGTCAATAAACTTTATGTAAAACATTCATGATACTTAGTGACGCTGTTTGTTTCTGTGTTTTGTAGCCCAGGCGGCTGAGCGTCAGCTGAAGCTGTTGTCGGATGTCGCGCAGGATGTCCGGGGTAGAGCTACCGTGGCCTGGATCGACTGTGGGTATGGAGGCGACTATTTTATTTTGATTATTTTAATCACTAAACATCCCAGCTGCTCTAAGACTACAACTCCCAGAATGCAGGACCCACCCACAGAGGGCCATCCTTTCAGGGAGAGACATGTGAATGGCGTCTCCATTGCTCTTAGCAGTCACTATAATTACTTACTTTTACCGCTGAGCTTTAAGGTGAATCTGTCATTATAAAAACCTCTGATGTGTCCTGATCATAGGAACGAGTTGGGAGAAGTCCAGATCTCATCCGGTTCTGTGTCACCTGGAGATGACTTTATTGGTCACCAGGCAGCATCCTGCACATGTGTGTGTCCGATCCTCCATTCACCTCCAGAGCTGCACTCACTATTCTGCTGTTAAATCATGTCCTATCCTCCATTCACCTCCAGAGCTGCACTCACTTTTCTGCTGTTACCGCATATCTTATCCTCTAGTTACTTCAGAGCTACACTCAGTATTCTGCTGTTACATCATGTCTTATCTTCCAGTAAGCTCCAGAGCTGCAGTCAGGATTCTGCTGTAACCCAACTCTTATTATCCAGTCACCTTCCAAACTGCACTCACTATTCTGCTCTTACATCAGGTCTTATCCTCCAGAGCTGCACTCACTATTCTGCTCTTACATCAGATCTTATCCTCCAGAGCTGCACTCACTATTCTGCAGTTACACCATGTATTATCCTCCAGAGCTGCACTCACTATTCTACTCTTACATGAGGTCTTATCCTCCAGAGCAGCACTCACTATTCTGCAGTTACACCATGTATTATCCTCCAGAGCTGCACTCACTATTCTACTCTTACATCAGGTCTTATCCTCCAGAGTTGCACTCACTATTCTGCTCTTACATCAGGTCTTATCCTCCAGAGCTGCACTCACTATTCTGCTCTTACATCAGGTCTTATCCTCCAGATCTGCACTCACTATTCTACTCTTACATCAGGTCTTATCCTCCAGAGCTGCACTCACTATTCTGCTCTTACATCAGGTCTTATCCTCCAGAGCTGCACTCACTATTCTGCTCTTACATCAGGTCTTATCCTCCAGAGCTGCACTCACTATTCTGCTCTTACATCAGGTCTTATCCTCCAGAGCAGCACTCACTATTCTGCAGTTACACCATGTATTATCCTCCAGAGCTGCACTCACTATTCTGCAGTTACACCATGTATTATCCTCCAGAGCTGCACTCACTATTCTACTCTTACATGAGGTCTTATCCTCCAGAGCAGCACTCACTATTCTGCAGTTACACCATGTATTATCCTCCAGAGCTGCACTCACTATTCTACTCTTACATCAGGTCTTATCCTCCAGAGTTGCACTCACTATTCTGCTCTTACATCAGGTCTTATCCTCCAGAGCTGCACTCACTATTCTGCTCTTACATCAGGTCTTATCCTCCAGAGCTGCACTCACTATTCTGCTCTTACATCAGGTCTTATCCTCCAGAGCTGCACTCACTATTCTGCTCTTACATCAGGTCTTATCCTCCAGAGCTGCACTCACTATTCTGCTCTTACATCAGGTCTTATCCTCCAGAGCAGCACTCACTATTCTGCAGTTACATCATGTATTATCCTCCAGTCGCCTCCAGAGCTGCACTCACTATTCTGCTGGTTCCCTATAAAATTTTCATGTTGCATTTCATTACATTTTCTCTACAGCTTCATTGCCGTGATGCAACACGTGATATAATCACTACAAGTCCCACAATGCTTTGTACGGATCCTAAAACTACACAGGGTAGGAAGAAAATGGGGGAGAATTACAGGAGAAACAGTCATTTCTGTCTAATAAGATGTATTACAAAGTTTCTTAGTCGCTTCTACTATTGATCTATGTAGAGTTTGTTTAAATGACAAACGTCTATTTAGGATAAAGACGGAAACAATACAAATAAAGCAAAGAACGTACAGAGTCACCCAATGCTGTGCGCAGTCTTAAAGGGGTACTCCGCTGCTCAGCGATAGGAACAAACTGTTCCGAACACTGGAATCGGCAGCACGTGAACTCATAGCCCCACCCCCTCATTACGTCACGCCCCGCCCCCTCATTACATCACGCCCCGCCCCCTCAATGCAAGTCTATGGGAGGGCGCGTGACGGCTGTCACGCGCCCTCCCATAGACTTGCATTGAGGGGGCGGGGCTATTAGGTCACGTGCTGCCGATTCCAGTGTTCGGAACAGTTTGTTCCAAACGCTGAGCAGCAGAGTACCCCTTTAAGGAGTGTGAATGCACGAGCGCCGCTCTGATGTGCCTGTGGTCTCCAGCGTGTTTTTTGGGATGTGCGCAGATCGTTTCACCTTCTCCTTCTTGTTATTTCCAGTGATTCGGAGAGCAGGAAACTATGTAAGAAGATGAAAGTGGATCCCGCCGCGAAGACTGGAGGCACCGAGCTGCTGCACTACAAGTCAGTAAAATTCACAATCTTATTATTTGATAATATTTCATGTTAAAGTCCTGCCCAGACTCCTACCTCACATTTTGTCTCCTCCCCTTAATCCTCCGCTTAGGTTTTTTTTTGTTTTTTCACAGATTTTTAGTCTTTAGCTTGTGATTTTCCATCTACTGTACTTTAACATATTATCCACAATTCAAAAAACATAGCAGCTTTCTTTCAAAAACAGCGCCACGCTTGCTTTTAGGTTGTGTGTGGTATTACAGCTCGGCTCTATTCACTTCAATGGATCGGAGCTGCAGTACCACACACCATCTTTGTACCAGAGTGGCGCCGTATCTAAAAGAAAGCAGCTCAGTTTTTCTAATCTTTTATAAATCCTTTATAAGTGTTATCTGGGGAAGCAATAAATCTTTAGTACAGTGTTTCTCAACCAGGATGACTACAATACCCATCATGCCCTTCAACTGGTTATTTATAAACCAGGGTGCCATGCTGTGAGTTGTAGCTTCCCAACAGCTGGAGGCACCCTAGTTGGGAACACTGCTTTAGTATATGCCTTCTTGTGCATTAAAACAATAAAAGCCGGCATACTTACCTCCCTTGCTCCCCCACTGCTGCTGTAAGATCTTTAGTCCCCGCTGCAGTCCTTTTCTTTCTCCCTCCAATGATTTTCTGCTCAGCCCTGTGATTGGCGCGAGACATCATTGAGTTTGGAGCGAGACATTATTGGGAGGAGAAAGAACAGAACCACAGTGTGGAGCAATGATCTGGAGGCAACAGGGAGGTAAGTATGCTGATTTTTATTGATTTAGTGCACAGGGAGGCATAGACTTAAAGGGGTACTCCGGTGAAAAACTTTTTTTTTTTTTTTTTTAAATCAACTGGTGCCAGAAAGTCAGATTTGTAAATGACTTCTATTAAATAAATCTTAATCCTTCCAGTACTTATTAGCTGCTGAATACTACAGAGGAAATTATTTTCTTTTTGGAATACGGAGCTCTCTGCTGACATCACGAGTATAGTGCTTTCTGCTGACATCTGTCCATTTTAGGAACTGTCCAGAGTAGGAAAAAATCCCCTTAGAAAACATATGCTGCTCTGGACAGTTCCTAAAATGGACAGAGATGTCAGCAGAGAGCACTGTGCTCGTGATGTCAGCAGAGAGCACTGTGTTCCAAAAAGAAAAGAATTTCCTCTGTAGTATTCAGCAGCTAATTAGTACTGGAAGGATTAAGATTTTTTATTGTAATTTACAAATCTGTTTAACTTTCTGGCACCAGTTGATTTAAAAAATAAAAAATAAAAAATAAGTTTTCCACCAGAGTACCCCTTTAAGATTGATATTCCATGGAAAACCAATTTGATTTAACATAAATCTGTTCTCTATATACTCTATATCAGTGGTCTTCAACCTGCGGACCTCCAGATGTTGCAAAACTACAACTCCCAGCATGCCCAGACAGCCGTTGCCTGTAGTTTTGCAACATCTGGAGATCTGCAGGTTGAACACCACTGCTCTATATACTTCTAAGCCAGTCTGTGTAAGAGAAGCTGAAGTGTAAAGCATGGGGGACAGCCTTTAGAAATGACATTCATACTAACAGTTTTCTCTTGCAGAGATGGAACATTCCACACAGAGTACAACAGAGCAGCTACATACAAGGTGAATGTCCTGTCATGTATGTTTTGTGTGTGGCCTTTAGACTTGTCATGGATTCCTTGCCTGCAGACTGGTCCATTACCCAGCATTCCCAGGATTTAATGTAATTAATATATTCCTCAACCATCCAATGCTGGTTTATCAGATGCCTCTGTATAGACTTGTGGTGATCCAGATTGTGTCACATATTGTGATTGGGGTTTGGTTTAGACACTGAGTATGTGGACGTAGCGGGCACTGAGTATGTGGACGTAGCGGGCACTGAGTATGTGGACGTAGCAGGCACTGAGTATGTGGACATAGCGGGCACTGAGTATGTGGACGTAGCGGGCACTGAGTATGTGGACGTAGCGGGCACTGAGTATGTGGACGTAGCGGGCACTGAGTATGTGGACGTAGCGGGCACTGAGTATGTGGACACGTAGCGGGCACTGATCCCACTCACACTCTCTCTTCTCCCTGGTTCCACACTGCGCTCACTTCACTATTGTCTAATCTGTGACTTTGCTTTTCCCTTCTTTTCAGTCTATGGTGGCATTTCTAAAAGACCCAGAGGGGGCGCCACTGTGGGAGGAGAATCCTGAGGCCAAAGACATCGTCCATATCGATAGTGAGAAGGATTTCCGAAAGCTTCTGAAGAAGGAAGACCGCCCCATGCTAATGATGTTTTACGCCCCATGTGAGTGACCCCACAAACTGTATACATTGCTGCTTCCGCCGCCCCCCGTGTGCCCCTCAGCCGCCGTCCCCTTTGTGCGGCATCCTCAGCCGCTTTCCCCTGTGTGCGGCGTCCTCAGCCGCTTTCCCCTGTGTGCGGCGTCCCCAGCCGCCATCCCCCGTGTGCGGCGTCCCCAGCCGCCGTCCCCCGTGTGCGGCGTCCCCAGCCTCCGTTCCCCGTGTGCGGCGTCCCCAGCCGCCGTTCCCCGTGTGCGGCGTCCCCAGCCGCCGTTCCCCGTGTGCGGCGTCCCCAGCCGCCGTTCCCCGTGTGCGGCGTCCCCAGCCTCCGTTCCCCGTGTGCGGCGTCCCCAGCCTCCGTTCCCCGTGTGCGGCGTCCCCAGCCTCCGTTCCCCGTGTGCGGCGTCCCCAGCCTCCGTTCCCCGTGTGCGGCGTCCCCAGCCTCCGTTCCCCGTGTGCGGCGTCCCCAGCCTCCGTTCCCCAATGTGCCCTCGGCACCTCATCTCCTATATTGCGCTGTGGTGATTTGCTGCCAGGTCTTTGTGCCACCATCTAAGTGGAATCATCAGTATAATTTTTCTTCTCTCTCTCCTATTGTTTCACACCTTTTCAGCTTCTGACTAACAATAGAACAATAGAATCGGCGCCTCCTGTCTCCTCCACCCCCAGCACCTCCCGGACATCTCTAATATGGCCTCAGTCTTTCACTGCCTCTGCTCTTCCTCTGTGCACCTCCTCTGTCTCCTTCTCTCTGCTCTTCCTCTGACAGTGTTTCCCAACCAGTGTGCCTCCAGGTGTTGCAAAACTACAACTCCCAGCCGAAGGCTGTCCAGGCATGCTGGGAGTTGTAGTTTTGCAACATCTGGAGGCACCCTGGTTGGGAAACACTGCTCTATGAACTCTTCTCTATTTTTGTGAACTCCCAATCAAACACCAATATAGGAATGTTATTATGGAATTTACAATGTATACATAAAAATAAACTTTCCTATTACAATAATAAGAAACTCCACTACAGAGGAAAACAAGATGGCTACATACCCCATATGTATTATAAGAAAAAGCTCATAAACACATCATGCAATTGTGACAAAAATGCAGCATTGATGTGGTAAGTAAATGAAACCTTAATAAAAATCACATATGAATCAATAAGACAGTAATGTTATAGGTTCATATGTAATTTATGGCTTTTTATATACTTACTACATCACTGCTGGATTCTCATTAAAACTGCGTGATCTGTGTTTGTGCCTTTTCTTACATATGAGGTGGCGGTATTGGGTTGATTAGGGGATGTCGCCTTCTTTTATCTTCCCATCTCTATGGACTCCATGTATTTCCTGTTTCTCGCTCCCATATACTGTGCCCGTCCTTTGTCGCCCTGCGCTCCTTCACCGCCCCCCTAATGTTCTCGTCTCTCGTCCTCAGGGTGCGGAGTGTGTAAGAGGTTAATGCCGGCGTACCAACAGGCGGCCACCGAGCTGAAAGGCACCTATGTGAGTACCCTCCAGTGAGGAGCAGTCATTCAGTACACAGGGGGCATTTATAGGGTCAGTGCTCGGGGGGGAGATAACCAGACTCTGCCGCTCCGCCGGACACTGATGTCCTCTGACAGGTGCTGAGGAGCGGTCACTGCCAGCCGCCCCGCCACGTCAACAACAATCGTACATCACCTACATGACAGGACGCTGATAATGGCATACCGCCATCTTTGTCACCAGTAATAAGATTATTTTATGGGGATAACATTGGCAGCTCTACAGGTTTATAACTACAGGTCCGAGCATGTCCTTTCAACCACAAGATAGCAAAAGCGGTGGCCTGAGCCTGTAACAGGCCTAGTCTATAAGGGTACGTTCACACGAGCGGACCCACAGCGTATTTTATGCTGCCGATCCGCCGCTGAAGGACCTCTGCATGGTGGCTTTAGAAGACACACTACGATGTGGGAGTTGCCGCGCATGCGCGGTGTACTTGCACACATCGCGGCAGCCCCCCTGTTCCATGAGCTAGGCCGAGAGCTGCCGCGATGTGCGAGTATACTGCGCGTGCGCACTGCGACTCGCATATAGCAGTGTGTCTGCTCATAGCGGCGTATTGCCACCATGCAGGGGTCCTTCAGCGGCGGATCTGCAGCGTAAAATACACAGTGGGTCCGCTCGTGTGAACGTACCCTAAAGTGTTATTCAGATAAAGCTCATTCATACGAGAGCTCTGCTTGTTGTCAGTAAATAGGAACATTCTCACTTACATCCCTATGTTAAAAAGTTGTCCTGGCTGCTATAATGTAGCCCTATCCCAGGGCTCTTATAATGTGGCCCTGTCCGGGGGCTGTTATAATGTATCCCTGTCCCGGGGCTGTTATAATGTATCCCTGTCCCGGGGCTGTTATAATGTCTCCCTGTCCCGGGGCTGTTATAATGTCTCCCTGTCCCGGGGCTGTTTATAATGTATCCCTGTCCCGGGGCTGTTTATAATGTATCCCTATCCCGGGGCTGTTATAATGTATCCCTGTCCCGGGGCTCTTATAATGTATCCCTGTCCCGGGGCTCTTATAATGTATCCCTGTCCCGGGGCTCTTATAATGTATCCCTGTCCCGGGGCTCTTATAATGTATCCCTGTCCCGGGGCTCTTATAATGTATCCCTGTCCCGGGGCTCTTATAATGTATCCCTGTCCCGGGGCTCTTATAATGTATCCCTGTCCCGGGGCTCTTATAATGTATCCCTGTCCCTGGGGCTCTTATAATGTATCCCTGTCCCCGGGGCTCTTATAATGTATCCCTGTCCCGGGGCTGTTATAATGTATCCCTGTCCCCGGGGCTGTTATAATGTATCCCTATCCCGGGGCTCTTATAATGTATCCCTATCCCGGGGCTCTTATAATGTCTCCCTGATGAGGAATGAAAGTCTATTAGGAAATTACAGAACTATTCAATGACTTTGTGATCCTGACCCTTCATACAGTATTTTTGGGCATATTTCTCCTCTTCCCTCCTGTAGGTTTTAGCCGGGATGAACGTCTTCCCTCCAGAATTTGACAGACTGAAGGAAGAATACAATGTGAAGGGTTACCCCACAGTTCTGTATTTTGAGTGAGTATTTCTGTAGTCTGGTCACTGAGGGTAAGACCTGCCATGTTAGGCTTCACGCTATTGGGTCCTACACTGAGGGAAAGAGCTGCCATGATGGGTCCTATACTGAGGGAAGAGCTGCCATGATGGGTCCTACACTTAGGGAAAGAGCTGCCATGATTGGTCCAGCACTGAGGGAAGAGCAGCCACGATGGGTTCTATAATGAGGGAAGAGCTGCCATGATGGGTCCTACACTGAGGGAAAATGCTGCCATGATGGGTCCTACACTGAGGGAAAGAACTGCCATGATGGGTCCTACACTGAGGGAAAGAGCTGCCATGATGGGTCCTACACTGAGGGAAAGAGCGGCCATGATGGGTTCTACACTGAAGGAAAGAGCTGCCATGATGGGTCCTACACTGAGGGAGGAGCTGCCATTATGGGTCCTACACTGAGGGAAAGAGCTGCCATGATGGGTCCTACACTGAGGGAAGAGCTGCCATGATGGGTCCTACACTGAGGGAAGAGCTGCCATGATGGGTCCTACACTGAGGCAAAGAGCTGTCATGATGGGTCCTACACTGAGGGAAAGAGCTGCCATGATGGGTCCTACACTGAGGAAAGAGCTGCCATGATGGGTCCTACACTGAGGCAAAGAGCTGCCATGATGGGTCCTACACTGAGGGAAAGAGCTGCCATGATGGGTCCTACACTGAGGGAAAGAGCGGCCATGATGGGTCCAACACTGAGGAAAAGAGCTGCCATGATGGGTTCTACACTGAAGGAAAGAGCTGCCATGATGGGTCCTACACTGAGGAAAGAGCTGCCATGATGGGTCCTACACTGAGGGAGAGAGCTGCCATGATGGGTCCTATACTGAGGGAAGAGCTGCCATGATGGGTTCTACACTGAGGGAAGAGCTGCCATGATGGGTCCTACACTGAGAAAAAGAGCTGCCATGATGGGTCCAGCACTGAGGGAAGAGCTGGCATGATGGGTCCTACACTGAGGGAAAGAGCTGCCATGATGGGTCCTACACTTAGGGAAGAGCTGCAATTATGGATTCTACACTGAGGGGAGAGCTGCCATGATGGGTCCTACACTGAGAAAAAAAGCTGCCATGATGGGTCCTACACTGAGGGAAGAGCTGCCATGATGGGTCCTACACCGAGGGAAGAGCTGCCGTGATGGGTCCTACACTAAGGGAAAGAGCTGCCATGATGGGTCCTACACTGAGGGAAGAGCTGCCATGATGGGTCCTACACTGAGGGAAGAGCTGCCATGATGGGTCCTACACTGAGGGAAAGAGCTGCCGTGATGGGTCCTACACTGAGGGAAGAGCTGCCGTGATGGGTCCTACACTAAGGGAAAGAGCTGCCATGATGGGTCCTACACTGAGGGAAGAGCTGCCATGATGGGTCCTACTCTGAGGGAAGAGCTGCCATGATGGGTCCTACACTGAGGGAAGAGCTGCCATGATGGGTCCTACACTGAGGGACGAGCTGCCATGATGGGTCCTACACTGAGGGAAGAGCTGCCATGATGGGTCCTACACTGAGGGAAAGAGCGGCCATGATGGGTTCTATACTGAGGGAAGAGCTGCCATGATGGGTCCTATACTGAGGGAAGAGCTGCCATGATGGGTCCTATACTGAGGGAAGAGCTGCCATGATGGGTCCTATACTGAGGGAAGAGCTGCCATGATGGGTCCTATACTGAGGGAAGAGCTGCCATGATGGGTCCTACACTGAGGGAAAGAGCTGCCATGATGGGCCCTACACTGAGGGAAAGAGCGGCCATGATGGGTTCTATACTGAGGGAAGAGATGCCATGATGGGTCCTACACTGAGGAAAGAGCTGCCATGATGGGTCCTACACTGAGGCAAAGAGCTGCCAGGATGGGTCCTACACTGAGGGAAAGAGCTGCCATGATGGGTCCTACACTGAGGGAAAGAGCGGCCATGATGGGTCCAACACTGAGGGAAAGAGCGGCCATGATGGGTTCTACACTGAAGGAAAGAGCTGCCATGATGGGTTCTACACTGAAGGAAAGAGCTGCCATGGTGGGTCCTACACTGAGGGAAGAGCTGCCATGATGGGTCCTATACTGAGGGAAGAGCTGCCATGATGGGTCCTATACTTAGGGAAGAGCTGCCATGATGGGTCCTATACTGAGGGAAGAGCTGCCATGATGGGTCCTATACTGAGGGAAGAGCTGCCATGATGGGTCCTATACTTAGGGAAGAGCTGCCATGATGGGTCCTATACTGAGGGAAGAGCTGCCATGATGGGTCCTACACTGAGGGAAAGAGCTGCCATGATGGGTCCTACACTGAGGGAAGAGCTGCCGTGATGGGTCCTACACTAAGGGAAAGAGCTGCCGTGATGGGTCCTACACTAAGGGAAAGAGCTGCCGTGATGGGTCCTACACTAAGGGAAGAGCTGCCGTGATGGGTCCTACACTGAGGGAAGAGCTGCCATGATGGGTCCTATACTTAGGGAAGAGCTGCCATGATGGGTCCTATACTGAGGGAAGAGCTGCCATGATGGGTCCTATACTGAGGGAAGAGCTGCCATGATGGGTCCTATACTTAGGGAAGAGCTGCCATGATGGGTCCTATACTGAGGGAAGAGCTGCCATGATGGGTCCTACACTGAGGGAAAGAGCTGCCATGATGGGTCCTACACTGAGGGAAGAGCTGCCGTGATGGGTCCTACACTAAGGGAAAGAGCTGCCGTGATGGGTCCTACACTAAGGGAAAGAGCTGCCGTGATGGGTCCTACACTAAGGGAAGAGCTGCCGTGATGGGTCCTACACTAAGGGAAGAGCTGCCGTGATGGGTCCTACACTAAGGGAAGAGCTGCCATGATGGGTCCTATACTGAGGAAAAATGCTGCCATGATGGGTCCTACACTGAGGGAAAGAACTGCCATGATGGGTTCTACACTGAAGGAAAGAGCTGCCATGATGGGTCCTACACTGAGGGAAGAGCTGCCATGATGGGTTCTATAATGAGGGAAGAGCTGCCAT
This sequence comes from Hyla sarda, assembly GCF_029499605.1. Taxonomy (NCBI): domain Eukaryota; kingdom Metazoa; phylum Chordata; class Amphibia; order Anura; family Hylidae; genus Hyla; species Hyla sarda. The sequence continues at coordinate 10,475,082 of NC_079196.1, read as the reverse complement.
GATGGGTCCAGCACTGAGGGAAGAGCTGCCGTGATGGGTCCTACACTAAGGGAAAGAGCTGCCATGATGGGTCCTACACTGAGGGAAAGAGCTGCCATGATGGGTTCTATAATGAGGGAAGAGCTGCCATGATGGGTCCAGCACTGAGGGAAGAGCTGCCATGATGGGTCCTATACTGAGGGAAAGAGCTGCCATGATGGGTCCTACACTGAGGGAAAGAGCTTGCACAATCCAGCTCTACATTAACACTTCCTGATTGTCCCTTCATGGCTTCTGTCTCATATGTATTATTTTTTATTATTATTATTATTATTATTATTATTTCTTCTTCTTCAGGAAAGGTAAATATAAGTTTAATTTTGAGAAGTATGGAGCCACTGCCAAAGACATCACAGACTGGCTGAAAAAGTAAGTACAAATATATAAATGGGTTACGCTGGGAGTAGTAGTGATTGTTGTTGTCATAAACATTTACGATATGTAATCCTCCACACAACACAGCAACAGTGGTAGAGTCAGCGGTGGACAGATGTGCCCGGGCAGGAGTGGTCAGCAGCGCAGGGATGTGCCCGGACAGGAGTGGTCAGCAGCGCAGGGATGTGGTCAGCAGCGCAGGGATGTGCCCGGGCAGGAGTGGTCAGCAGCGCAGGGATATGCCCGGGCAGGAGTGGTTAGCAGTGCAGGGATGTGCCCGGTCAGGAGTGGTTAGCAGTGCAGGGATGTGCCCGGACAGGAGTGGTCAGCAGCGCAGGGATGTGGTCAGCAGCGCAGGGATGTGCCCGGGCAGGAGTGGTCAGCAGCGCAGGGATGTGCCCGTGCAGGAGTGGTCAGCAGTGCAGGGATGTGCCCGGTCAGGAGTGGTCAGCAGCGCAGGGATGTGCCCGGACAGGAGTGGTCAGCAGCGCAGGGATGTGGTCAGCAGTGCAGGGATGTGCCCGGGCAGGAGTGGTTAGCAGTGCAGGGATGTGCCCGGGCAGGAGTGGTCAGCAGCGCAGGGATGTGCCCGGACAGGAGTGGTCAGCAGCGCAGGGATGTGCCCGGACAGGAGTGGTCAGCAGCGCAGGGATGTGCCCGGGCAGGAGTGGTCAGCAGCGCAGGGATGTGCCCGGACAGGAGTGGTCAGCAGCGCAGGGATGTGCCCGGACAGGAGTGGTCAGCAGCGCAGGGATGTGCCCGGGCAGGAGTGGTCAGCAGTGCAGGGATGTGCCCGGACAGGTGTGGACAGATGTGCCCGGGCACTAGTAGTTGACGGTAGACAGGTTATATTGGCGTTAGTGTCTGGCAGGTGTAGCTGTGTTCGCTGTCACACATCATCTCTGTGCGGTCTGTGGTTTCCCATTGCTGATGGATAGAACCAATTACATGACAGTGGAGCTGGCGCTGGCGCTGATCACCAACCACACATTGTAGAGCTGGCGCTGATCACCAACCACACATTGTAGAGCTGGCGCTGATCACCAACCACACATTGTAGAGCTGGCGCTGATCACATTGACTGTGGTCTCTTATCCTGACCAAGCGGCTTCCTGTGCTAAACCCACACTCACCACCGGGAGCGCCCACCGGGACTGATCACATGTCTGCTCACCACAGATACTCTATATATTACGTGTCATATGGCTCTGGTGGGCGTCCACTTTGGTGTCGCTCTGTACAGGGGACATAGGACCCGGTCTGAGTCACGTGACCTCTCGCCTCCGCTTATTCCAGTATAAAGCTTAGTGTTGGCACAAGGTTCTACCACATTTGGCACGACAGCGGAAATTATACGGCAAAGCTTTGGTTGTAGTGTTTATCTTTCCACATGAGCTGCCGATGGATTAACCCCTTCATTGGTGTTCTTCTCCTTTCAGTCCTCAGGCTCCGGCCCCTGAACAGCCTGAAGTGCCGTGGTCCGAGCAGGAGAGCGCTGTCCATCACCTGACCGACGCTGACTTTGACCAGTTTGTTCAGGATCACCCGTCCGTGCTCGTAATGTTCTACGCCCCATGTAAGTCATTTTCAGTTCTTCCAGTTCTTAGTTTGCATCTATTGCCATCCTGCTTTACCAGTCTCCCGAATGGCAGAAATGCTTAGGATTTCACATGTAGCAGAGCTGAGAATGTTTCTGGCTTTCTCCCCCATAAAATATAAATGCTTGATTGTAATGGTGGTCCAAAATAGTTGCAAAACGGATTTTCACTCAGCTTTCCTACAAGACTGAATGGCAGATCCATGTAGCTATCTAGCTATAATGAAATGGAGGCAATAGTTGTGAGTAATTAAAATATTAACGAAAGGAGGGTGATGGCCATATTTGTTGGCATTCTTCTTTTCTTAGAACCCTGAATGGCAGATTGTTGCAACTATAATAAATCAGAGGAAGTGTTTCTGTGTAACTAAACATTCAGGATTCTGAGAAAGAAGGGTGTCAGCTATATTGGTTGTCATTCATCTTTCCTAAAACTCTAAATGGCTGGTTTACTGAATGTTCAACATAAATATGTCAAAGACATTCAGGATTCTTAGAGGAGGCCGTGTTTCTTTATAACTAGACTTTCAGGATCCTGAGAAAGCAGATGACAACCATATTAGTTGGCATTCACTTTTCTTAGCACCCTGAATGGCAGATCTTTTGCAGCTGTTGTGAATTGGAGGCAGTGTTTCTATTTAAATTAGTCCATTTAGAAAGTAGGGTGACAGCCAGCTTTCCTAGAATTCTGAATGGCAGATCTATGCTTTCAGTTATACAGAGACACTGCCTCCATATCACTAGGCATTAAGCTTTCCCAAGAAGGTAGGGTGATGGCCATATTGGTTGTCATTCAGCTTTCTCAGAACCCTGAATAGTAGACCTTTTTGCTGTAATGAATTGGAGGCAATGTTTCTGTATAAGTGGACAATCAGGATCCTGAGAAAGTCAGGTGGAAGCTATATTGGTTGCCATTTAAATTTCCTAGAACCCTAAATGTCAGATATTTGCAGTTGTAATAAATTGGAGGAAAAGTTTCTGGATAACTAGAATTGCAGGATCCAGATAAAGCTGGGTGACCTGAATTACAGGTCTGAGCTGCTGTAGTAAATTAAAGACAGTATTTCTAATATACAGTCAGGATCTTGGGAAAGCAGAGTGACCGCCATGCAAATAGATAGAATGACATTTCCTGTAGTTTTACTGGAAAGAATGTCTGGGGGTATAGAAGGATCCTTAGTGCAGGATTTATAGATATGAGATGTTGCGGGTCCGTCCCCTCCGTCACACTGTTTCCCAACCAGGGTGCCTCCAGCTGTTGCAAAACTCCAACTCCCAGCATGTTGCTAATGAACAACTGCTCAGACAACCAACATGTTTCACAGTACTAACTGCTTCATCAGGGATAGTAAAGCACAAAATTGTGTGCATCACACTAAAAGGGTTTATATAATCTTTCCAATGACCCTTCTACTAGATCAGTGTTTCCCAACCAGGGTACCTCCAGCTGTTGCAAAATTACAACTCCCAGCATGCCTTCGGCTGTCCGGGCATGCTGGGAGTTGTAGTTTTGCAATGGAGGGGATGGAATCCCAACATCTCACATCTATAAATCCTGCACTAGAGATCCTTCTATACCCCCAGACGTTCTTTCCCGTAAAATCACAGGAAATTTCATTCTATCTATTCGCATGGCGGTCAGTCTGCTTTCCCAGGATCCTGACTTTATATTAAAAATGCTGTAAATCAGGTCACCCAGCTTTATCTAGTTCCTGCAAGTGCAGCCAAAGGCTGTACGGGCATGCTGGGAGTTGTAATGTTTTGCAACAACTGGAGGCTCCCTGGTTGGAAAACACTGATCTAGTAGAAGGGTCATCGGAAAGATTATATAAACCCTTATAGTTTGATCCACAGCATTTTGTGCTTCACTATCCCTGATGAAGCAGTTAGTACTGTGAAACATGTTGGTTGTCTGAGCAGTTGTTCATTAATAACATGCTGGGAGTTGTGGTTTTGCAACAGCTGGAGGCCCCCGGTTTGGGAAACACTACGACAGAGGGGATATACCCCTCCCCCCACCCCCCGTCTCCTCCGATCCCATTGTGTAGAAGCGACGTCTATTAGTCAGACAATCATCTGGCGAGGAGAGAGAAGCGGCGCTGATTTCTGCCCCCCCCCTCCCCCCATAATAAGCCACAATTGGCGGCCGGGGGCACATACTTTATCTCCGTCTTTAGAGACACATTTTGGGGATTTTCGGGTATTCTTCTTCTCTTCGATTTTTCCATTTTTCTTCCTGCCGCTTGATAAAGTCCGGATTGTGAAATGATTGCGGCGCCATCATGTGAAATGCTCCGTAATGAAAAACGGCAATTTACGTCTGAAGAAAAATTACATTGATTTGTGCTTTTCATGAAACATTTTACCTGCTGGTGGGAAGTTCTTAAAGTGACAGAACACTTCAGAGCCGCAGTAAGGGGCATCTGTCCACATGAAGACTATTCTATTAACATCCAGCAGAACAGTGAGTGCAGCTCTGGAGTATAATACAGGATATAACTCGGGATCAGAACAGGATAAGTAATGTAATGTATGTACACAGTGACCCCACCAGCAGAATAGTGAGTACAGCTCTGGAGTATAATACAGGATATAACTCGGGATCAGAACAGGATAAGTAATGTAATGTATGTACACAGTGATCTCACCAGCAGAATAGTGAGTACAGCTCTGGGGTATAATACAGGATATAACTCAGGATCAGAACAGGATAAGTAATGTAATGTATATACACAGTGACCTCACCAGCAGAATAGTGAGTACAGCTCTGGAGTATAATACAGGATATAACTCAGGATCAGTACAGGATAAGTAATGTAATGTATGTACACAGTGATCTCACCAGCAGAATAGTGAGTACAGCTCTGGGGTATAATACAGGATATAACTCAGGATCAGTACAGGATAAGTAATGTAACGTATGTACACAGTGACCCCACCAGCAGAATAGTGAGTACAGCTCTGGAGTATAATACAGGATATAACTCAGGATCAGTACAGGATAAGTAATGTAGTGTATGTACACAGTGACCTCACCAGCAGAATAGTGAGTACAGCTCTGGAGTATAATACAGGATATAACTCAGGATCAGTACAGGATAAGTATTGTAATGTATGTACACAGTGACTTCACCAGCAGAATAGTGAGTACAGCTCTGGAGTATAATACAGGATATAACTCAGGATCAGTACAGGATAAGTAATGTAATGTATATACACAGTGACCTCACCAGCAGAATAGTGAGTGCAGCTCTGGAGTATAATATAGGATATAACTCAGGATCAGTACAGGATAAGTAATGTAATGTATGTACACAGTGACCTCACCAGCAGAATAGTGAGTGCAGTTCAGGAGTATAATACTGGTTTTCCATCTGTGGATTTATCAAAGTTGTCTATGTCCCGCATCAATATAGAGCAACCTACATAGCGTAAGTCCGGTCTGTTGTGGCCTAATTCATCAAAAGTCGCACGGCTCTTGATAAATTCTGCGCACGGACTTTGGGATCTACGGTTTAGACTGTATTTAAACCTGCTTCAGTATTATCAGACATTTCAACGTACTTTCGCCCGATGTGAATTTTCGCGAAAAGTCGCAATTGATAAATTCAGCACCAATGCATTTTTCCGCCTAAAATAGCCTAGAATGCATCATGTGCTAAAAATCCTCTAAAGAAAATGTCGGGAAAAAGTTGCACGTATTTAGACTGCGACTTTCTGTGCGACAATTTTAGATGGGGAAAAAACAGTCTAAGGGGGAGATTTATTAGAACCTGCCCAGAGGAGAAGTTGGTGAGTTGCCCATAGCAACCAATCAGATAGCAACCAATCAGATCGCTACTTTCAGTTTTCAGAGGCTTTATCAAAACTGAAAGCAGCGATCTGATTGGTTGCTATGGGCAACTCAGCCACTTCCCCTCTGGACAGGTTCTAATAAATCTCCCCCTATATTTCCATCCATTGACTCTTAATATGGTAAAAAACGAAAGCAGAAAGTCTGTCAAGAACTTTTTTTTAGGATCCAGTGATTGGGCTTCATTTACGATCTTTTGCAGCGTGTCGGCTCCGCGTGCTGCGCTCTCCGCTGTGCCGTTTGCTTCTGTTCTTGCGTAGAGAAAATACATAAGTGACATTAGCGTTGTCGCCGTCGCTCGTGCTGCGGGATTAAAGCGCCTGACGCTGCGGACTAATGATAATTACGTGGCTGCTCATCCTTGTTTAACTCCTCGTGCACTGCGGCTGATGTCTCCGTGAAGCTGCACGTGTTCTGTGTGTAATGGGATACAATGGAGCCCCCCGCTATGGAGGGGAGGGGTCCGCGTAGTCCTGGCTCCCCTTCGACTTGCGCGGTCACCTGCCGCGGGATGAGAAAATTTCTCCGTAAGATGAAGCGTCTTCTTCATTGACTGTCACAGCCGGGGACCGTGACCTAGATGAGACTGTCACGAACCCTCAGAACTGTCGGCTCGTAATCGCTGCTGTCAGCTCTTCTTTCATTACGGCGGTGGAGGCGACGTCCATTGTGATGATGATGATGATGATAACTGCGCCATTTTAAGCAGCTCTTTCTATGACACTGCGTTAATGCATGTTTTGTTCCCCTAAAGCAGTGCTTTCCAATCAGTCTGTACCCAGCTTTTGCAAAACTACAACTCCCAGCATGCCCGGACAGCCAAAGGCTGTCCGGGCATGCTGGGAGTTGTAGTTTTGCAGCAGCTGGAGGCACCCTGGTTTGGAAACACTGGTGGAAATAATGCTCCGCAGCATTAACCCCTTAACGACGCAGGACGTAAATGTACGTCCTGGTGATGTGGTACTTAACGCACCAGGACGTACATTTACGTCCTGAGCATAACCGTGGGCATCGGAGCGATGCCGGCATCATGCGCGGCAGGTCCCATCTGTGGATCGCAGCCAGGGATCCGCCGGTAATGGTGGACACCCGCGACCCCGCGGATGTCCGCCATTAACCCCTCAGATGCCGTGATCAATACAGATCACGGCATCTGCAGCATCGCGGTCACTTAACAGGATGATCGGATCGCCCTCGGCGATCCGATCATCCTGCACGGCAGACTGAGGTCCCCTCACCTGCCTCCGCTGCCTTCCGGGAGTCTTCTGCTCTAATCTGCCTTCCCGCAGACCAGAGCAGAAGATCACCGATAACCCTGATCAGTGCGGTGTCCTATACATAGCACTGAACAGGATTAGCAATCGAGTGATTGCTATAAACAGTCCCCTATGGGGACTATAAGAGTGTAAAAATAAAAGTTAAAAAAATAAAGTTAAAAAAATGTGAAAAACTCCCTCCCCCAATAAAAACGTAAATTGTCCCATTTTCCCTATTTTACCCCCAAAAAGTGTAAAAAAAAAAAAAAAAAAAAAAAATTACTTTATATACATATTTGGTATCGCCGCGTGTGTAAATATCCGTACTATTAAAATAAAATGTAAATGATCCTTTACGGTGAACATAAAAAAATAAATAAATAAATAAAGTCCAAAATAGCTGCTTTTTTAGAACATTTTATTCCAAAAAAAATTTCTAAAAAATGTAAGAAAAGTTTTGTATAAGCAAATATGGTATTAATAAAAAGTACTGATCACGGCGCAAAAAATGAGCCCTCATACCACCGCTTATACGGAAAAATGAAAAAGTTATAGGTCTTCAAAATAGGGGGATTTTAAACGTACTAATTTGGTTAAAAAGTTTGCGATTTTTTTTTTTTAAGCGCAACAGTAATAGAAAAGTGTATAATCATGGGTATCATTTTAATCGTATTGACCCGGAGAATAAAAAACACTTCCTAAAATGTTCAGCAGAGAGCACTGTGGTCGTGACAGAAGAGAAATCCAAAAAGAAAAGAATTTCCTCTGTAGTATACAGCAGCTGATTAGTACTGGAAGGATTAAGATTTTTTTTTTATAGAAGTTATTTACAAATCTGTTCAACTTTCTGGCACCAGTTGATTAAAAAAAAAAAGTTTTCCACAGGAGTACCCCTTTAAAAGGTTTATCTGGGATTTAAAGAACATAGCTGGTTTGTTTCAAAAACAGCGCCACCCCTGTCTTAAGGTAGAGTGTGTGGTACCACAGCTCTGCTTCATTCTCTTCAATGGAACCATGCGGCAATACCACACACAACCTGAGGCCAAGAGTGGCGCTGTTTTGGGAAGAAAGCAGTTTTTTTTTTTTTTTTTTTTTTTTTTTTTAAATCTTTGACAATCCTTTAGAGCAGTGTTTTCCAACCTATGTGCCTCCAGCTGTTGCAAAACTACAACTCCAAGCATGCCCGGACAGACAACAGCTTTGATTCACTTTAGGGATGTGTTTTTCCAACAGTGTGCCTCCAGCTGTTGCAAAATTACAGATCCCAGCATGCTCTGATATCCAAAGGGTTTGATTCACTTTAGGATAGTGTTTTCCTAACAGGGTGCCTCCAGCTGTTTCAAAACTACAACTCCCAGCATGCCCTGATATTAATATCCAAAGGCTTTGATTTACTTTAAGGCAGTGTTTTCCAAACAGTGTGCCCCCAGCTGTTGCAAAACTACAACTTCTGCTGTTGGGGCATGCTGGGAGCAGATCTGCAGAATTCTACTGCAGCGCTGGAGGGTGCGTCACTGTGTAACAGCTTGTTGTCATCCATATTGGTCATCATCCAGCTTTTCCGAAAAAGGGATATAATAAAGAAATTGCACAACTTGTATTTTCTTGTGAAACTTTATAATGTTTAGATCAGGGATTGTGGTGATCAGTGTCCTATGATTGTTTCCTATACAGGGTGCGGACACTGCAAGAAGATGAAACCGGACTATGAAAAGGCGGCCGAAGTCCTGAGCGAGGAAAGTGTAAGGAAATGATCAGTACAGGATAAGTAATGTGATGTATATACACAGTGACCTCACCAGCAGAATAGTGAGTACAGCTCTGGAGTATAATACAGAATATAACTCAGGATCAGTACAGGATAAGTAATGTAATGTATGTACACAGTGATCTCACCAGCAGAATAGTGAGTACAGCTCTGGGGTATAATACAGGATATAACTCAGGATCAGTACAGGATAAGTAATGTAATGTATGTACACAGTGACCTCACCAGCAGAATAGTGAGTGCAGCTCTGGAGTATAATACAGCATATAACTCAGGATCAGTACAAGATAAGTAATGTAATGTATGTACACAGTGACCTCACCAGCAGAATAGTGAGTACAGCTCTGGAGTATAATACAGGATATAACTCAGGATCAGTACAGGATAAGTAATGTAATGTATGTACACAGTGATCTCACCAGCAGAATAGTGAGTACAGCTCTGGGGTATAATACAGGATATAACTCAGGATCAGTACAGGATAAGTAATGTAATGTATGTACACAGTGACCTCACCAGCAGAATAGTGAGTACAGCTCTGGAGTATAATACAAGATATAACTCAGGATCAGTACAGGATAAGTAATGTAATGTATGTACACAGTGACCTCACCAGCAGAATAGTGAGTACAGCTCTGGAGTATAATACAGGATATAACTCAGGATCAGTACAGGATAAGTCATGTAATGTATGTACACAGTGACCACACCAGCAGAATAGTGAGTACAGCTCTGCAGTATATATGGAGTTAATATAAAGTTCACATTAATGCACTCCTTGCTGTTAGTATATTCCGGTCTGTTAGGACGTTGTTCTTGCTTTCATGTGAAATGAGTTAAACACTTGCTAATATTTATTACACTGTAGATTTCCTAATTTATGGATTGTTTTACTGATAGAATCTTAATGCTCCAGACTAATATGAATGAGACGCGACGTCTTGCTGAGATCCTGGAGGAGTTGGAGCTGAGCGCAGGCTGATTGCTAATTCACTCGCTTTGCCAAATCCTCATCCCTGCGAACATCACAGAACAGCCTGAGAGTCGTGTTTATTAGGAGAAGTGTTTACTATTAGGATTAATTAAATTTGTCATATTTAGAGAAAACAGGAGGCGAGGAATCGGAGCGCAGCGCGGGGAGGACGCCGGTCATTCTGGCAGCTAATGTTTCTGCGTTAATCACTTAAATTCTAATCAAAGGTTTAATCATTTATAAGATCAGTGAACAACATCAGGTCTTCAGCCACATGGGAGTTGTAGTCCATGAATAAGAGTTGTAGTTCATTGTGCATGTAAAAGTCTGTATTTCAAGCTGGAACCAAGTGTCGTCACCCTGCACCCCGGGTGTCGTCACCCTGCCCCCCGGGTGTCGTCACCCTGCCCCCCGGGTGTCGTCACCCTGCCCCCCGGGTGTCGTCACCCTGCCCCCCGGGTGTCGTCACCCTGCCCCCCGGGTGTCGTCACCCTGCCCCCCGGGTGTCGTCACCCTGCCCCCCGGGTGTCGTCACCCTGCCCCCCGGGTGTCGTCACCCTGCCCCCCGAGTGTCGTCACCCTGCCCCCCGAGTGTCGCCACCCTGCCCCCCGAGTGTCGCCACCCTGCCCCCCGAGTGTCGCCACCCTGCCCCCCGAGTGTCGCCACCCTGTCCCCCGAGTGTTTTCCTGTGTTGTAGTATCATACACACATCTCCTTGTACCCTACATGTTATGGATGTCGTCCTTGTGTTGCAGATTCTTCCATCGTCGCTGGTTTATTGCTGTTATTCTTAGTCCTCTCTTGTCTTTCAGGCCTCCGGTGTGTTAGCGGCTGTGGACGCTACGGTGCACAGATCTCTGGCTGAGCGGTTCCACGTCTCGGGGTTCCCGACCATGAAGTATTTTGCAGATGGTGAGGAGAAGTACACGGTGCCCCACCTGCGCACCGAGCAGAAGATCGTGGAGTTTATGCACAAGTACGTGGATGAGGCGCAGTACGTCTGCTGCCCGTAAACTCGCTGTGACACCATAGATGATGCAGAGTTGTGTTTGTTGCAGCCCTGAGGCCCCGCCTGCTCCAGAACCACAATGGGAAGACAAGCCATCGAGCGTGCTGCACCTCCTGGGGGACGACTTCAGGGAATCTCTGAAGAAGAAGAAGCACGCCCTGGTCATGTTCTACGCACCCTGTAAGAACGTTTACTTCTCTCATTTACTTATTTGCTTATGTTTAAATTAGAGTTAAAGAGGTACTCCACCCCTAGACATCTTATCCCCTATCCAAAGGATCCGTGATCTCTGCTGCAGCACCCCGGAAATCTGGTGCATGGAGCAAACTTCGCTCCGTGCCTGATGACTGGCGATGCAGGGCGGAGGTTTGTGACATCACAGTCACGCCCCCTCCCATAGACTTGCATTGAGGGAGCGTGGCTGTGACATCACGAGCAGGGCCAGACTGTGATGTCACGAGCCTCCGGCGCTGCACCCGACACTCTAAGCCAGTAGTCTCCAACCTGCGGACCTCCAGATGTTGCAAAACTACAACTCCCAGCATGCCCGGACAGCCGTTGGCTGTCCGGGCATGCTGGGAGTTGTAGTTTTGCAATATCTGGAGGTCCGCAGGTTGACTAAACGAACTTTGGGTACAAACAGGGAGATCGCGGGGGTCCCCAATGGCGGGACTCCTGCGATCAGACATCTTATCCCCTATCCTCTAGAGGCGGAGTACCCCTTTAAAGAAGCACAACCAAGTTGAGTCTTATCTTATCTGCACCAGCAGCCTAAGTATATGACAAGGTGCAGTGGTGAGACTTCACCCTCTCTTTGCAAAACCAGATGATTAAAGGAAAATGTAGGCAGCATTAGGAAATCATTTTAGTGATGGAATTGCAATCCGTATGGTTTAAACCCCCATGCCTTCCACAACAGGTAAGCACAAGGCATACACAAGAACCTCTACATTATTCTATTGTGCTGCACTATAGGCGTGAAACTCTCACTCTCAGTCGCCACATACAAAAGATTCTGTGCCGGGCGCTGCCTCCGAGACGGGGGACGTGACATCACGGCCACGCCCCCTAGTGACCTCACGGCCACACACCCTAGTGACTTCACGGTCACGCCCCCTAGTGACCTCATGCCTCCTTCATTTATGTCTGGGGGGGGGAGCGTGTCTCGGAGGCAGCGCCTGGCACAGAATGCCGGGGGCTGCACAGAGATCGTGGGGGTCCCCAGCGGCGGGACCCCCGCGATCATACATCTTATCCCCTATCCTTTGAATAGGGGATAAGATGCATAAAGCTGGAATACCCCTTTAATAATATTTATGAAGTATGTACCCCTTTAATATTCATTGTTCACATCCAAAAAAAAAAAAAAAAACACACCACCCTGACCAAGTGCATTCCACAGCTGAGGGTTTGGAACAGTTGTATTCAGGCTTAGACAGTTCCCTGTCATGATGGACTCTTGGACTGATACGTTACCTGCACTAATACATTGTAACGAACTGTCAGGACATAAGAGACTTGTTCTTCTGTTGTTGTTTAGATGGGAAAACAACTGTAACAAACCCTCAGCCCAGAGTCTCCTAATGTAATTAAAAAAATTGCGCTATGGGGAAAAAGCCTCAAGACACAAAAAACCTCCTACATCCTGCACCACCTCGGGGATGGCGTTTTCTTTGGCTTTTTTATGCAAAAATTATTTTTTTACGCATTTGATAAATGTAGCTGGCCGACCTGCTCGCTCCTAGCCACGCCCCCTTCAAAAGTGACAAAGCGAGCGCGAAAAAGAGCAAAAACTAAGCGCAAAATCAATCATAAAAAAGGCTCCGGCTGGAAAACCATTCAAAAGCACGCCAAAAAAAAATTGTGCAAAAGTATTAATTGTGTAAGAAACGTGAAGCTCGCCAGCAGTGTGACCCCAGAACCTGAGATGACCTCGTCATGGCGGCTGGTGGAGGACATGACCCCCGCAGGTCTATTACCCGCAGTATATTCTCTGATCTCATCCCTGACCCTGCACGGTCGTATTAAAGTTTATGATCCCTCCCGCGATCTCCTCCGCTAATATGGTGATTTATAGAGCTGGATTATGTTCTGATGTGTCAGGAAGATGTCACCTTGTGTTTCCTCCGACTAATGGAAATGGATACGGAGGTAAATCTGAGCCAAATGTCACATACAGCGAACACGGCGTCGTCAAATAAGCTTTATCGGCCAGCGCAGTCCTATGTAAATGAAGCTGATTTCATCCAACTGTTGCCCTATTACAGAAACCTGTCCAAGGTTTTGGTACGGGTGCTGAAACCCCCCCCCCCCCCCCCTGATTGCTAGAGGCCGGTACTCAGCTATACCTCCCTACCGCTTTATCCTAATGATTGTGGAGGGTCCTTCCGGCCTCTAACGAGGGTTTCTTGCACAAAGGTAATGCGCTTCTTCTGGCCTCTAACGAGGGTTTCACGCACAAAGGTAATGCGCCTCTTCCGGCCTCTAACGAGGGTTTCTTGCACAAAGGTAATGCGCTTTTTCCGGCCTCTAACGAGGGTTTCACGCACAAAGTTAATGCGCTTCTTCTGGCCTCTAACGAGGGTTTCACGCACAAAGGTAATGCGCCTCTTCCGGCCTCTAACGAGGGTTTCTTGCACAAAGGTAATGCGCTTTTTCCGGCCTCTAACGAGGGTTTCACGCACAAAGTTAATGCGCTTCTTCTGGCCTCTAACGAGGGTTTCACGCACAAAGTTAATGCGCTTCTTCTGGCCTCTAACGAGGGTTTCATGCACAAAGGTAATGCGCTTCTTCCGGCCTCTAACGAGGGTTTCACGCACAAAGGTAATGCGCTTCTTCCGGCCTCTAACGAGGGTTTCACGCACAAAGGTAATGCGCTTCTTCCGGCCTCTAACGAGGGTTTCACGCACAAAGGTAATGCTCTTTTTCCGGCCTCTAACGAGGTTTTCTTGCACAAAGGTAATGCGCTTCTTCCGGCCTCTAACGAGGGTTTCACGCACAAAGGTAATGCGCTTCTTCCGGCTTCTAACGAGGTTTTCATGCACAAAGGTAATGCGCTTCTTCCGGCTTCTAACGAGGTTTTCTTGCACAAAGGTAATGCGCTTCTTCCGGCCTCTAACAAGGGTTTCACGCACAAAGGTAATGCGCTTCTTCCGGCTTCTAACGAGGTTTTCATGCACAAAGGTAATGCGCTTCTTCCGGCCTCTAACGAGGCCGGAAGAAGCGCATTACCTTCGTGCGTGAAACCGCCGGCAGTCGCTGCTGAGCGTCAATCTCTAAGATGGACGATCTTGTACGTAAGAGCAGATATACAGCTAAACCTTCCTACCGTTTTGTCTTAATGATCTTGTGATCTGGGGGGGGGGGGTCCAGGTGCTGAAACCCCTAGGGACATGTCAAAAGTTCGATGAAATTATAAATTACCCTTTATCGGCAACTCTCTAACACAGTTTTTTCCAATTTCTGACCATTTTCAAGATCTCTGCTTCCTGTCAGTGAATGTCCAATTTACTATTAGAATCTGTATCCGGATTCTTATTGTAGTTTAGACATTCAGTGACAAGAAGCAGACATCTTGAAAATGGTAAAAAATTGGGGGGTTGAGGGGGTGGTTGTGTGTGGTATTACAATTTGGCACTGAGCTGCAATACCACACACAACCTGAGGACAAAGGTGGCGCTATTTCTGGAAGAAACCGAAGCTTTTCTTATACTGGACAAAACATTTAATTTAACAAGGGACATTAGGGACTGAAAGCTGCTTCCTGCCCCCCCCCCCCCCCCACTCACAATGTATTATCCCCTGACCTGATCCATTTCGCCTTGATTCTCAGTAATTGCCTCGGCGCAGCAGATTCCCCGGTATTACAGCGTTTTGCGTCTCCCCCGTATCAGGTCGGGTTTGTTTGATTCCTTTTGTGGATTTGCATTTGTTCCGATAATAGGAAACTGAACAAACAGAATCTCAGACACGTTCCCATCTGCTGGAGGCTTCGCACATAAGGAGATTATCTCCACCGCGGAGAACATGACAAGTGCGCTGCTCTGCCGCCTCTACTCCGCACTCTGCGCCCACTTATTATTATACTATTATTATTTATTTATTTTTTTTACAATCCACCTTGCGCCTTTTTGTGGCAAATTCTAAGCTGATTTGTATTTTACGTTTTTTTTTTTCATTACGCGGCGGCAATGTTAACCCGTTACGGTTCGTGGCCGACGGTGGTGATTTTCTGCCGAATGCTGTCTCGGTCTTCTGATTTTGTAGCAGAATTATCAATTCAACCACATTGTCAAGGTCTCTGCTTGCTGTCAGTGAATGAGGGAATTATAGGTTTGCTCAGAAATGATACAATGTATTTGTACAAGGCAAACTCTCATAGGGCTCTGTTCACATGTAGATTTTTTATTTATTTTTTTGTATTTCGAGAAGTAAGGGGACGTTTAAACTGAGGACATCTGCTCGACCAAATTACTCTCATGGATTTTCAGTGCGGCCGGTGCTAGGACCACGCGGACCTGCGCCATCCTTATTGAAGGCAATGCATCCTGCATGGAATTCTGTCAAAAGAACGCCAGAAATTCCAGTGTAGAATCCCATTGACCGCAATGGCTGCTAAGTGGAAATGGGCCCTAAGGACTGGTTCTGCGTTTGCATTCTGCGATTCGTTTACGGTTCTGTGATCTGTTCGGGCATCAGGAAAATAGAAATTAACTGATCTCATTAATTTCAATGGATCCTTTTTAAGCATCACTTCATGCCCATTTTAGCGTCCGTTTAATCTTGTTTTTATCAAAAAAATAAATAAATAAATAAACGGAAACAAAACTCGAATGTCTGGTCAATATTTTGCGTTGAAGTCTATGGTGACGGATGTAAACAGAAAAATGTTCAGTTTTTACCAGGATACACTTTATCTAGATCGGTGGTCTACAAATGTGGATGTTCGGATATAGCAAAAACTACAACTCCCAGCATGCCCAGGGTCCAACCTGAGCCCCCCCGCCCAGAGTTGTAGTTTTGCAGTAGTGGTATGTAGTTTGGAAATCACCAGAGACGAGCAAATCGAAGCAGACTAACCCGAATTCATTACGAATTTTAGGATTTTTTTCGATTCGCAACGAATGCAAATATCGCCACGATTCTATCGCGCGAATTGCTTCATTAAACTCCATTTAACAGCGTTTCAGGTTCCAGGACACCTAAAATAGCGGATCCACGTGTCAGTACATGGGGCAGGGGATTCTGGCAAGGCAAGGGAGGTAGGCGGGATGACCCTGAATCACATGCGGGATGCAGCCTATCAGCATTCGTTGACCCCTGTGATGTCACAGCCCTATATAATCAGCAGCCATCTTGCAGCTGCTCATTTCATGCCATTCACTGCAGAGAGAGAGAGAGGACGGCTGTGTGTTACACAGAGATGCTGAATTGATCATACCGCAGCGTTCCACTGCCTACTGCTAGTCACATGAGCGTTGTGGATAGAGAGCAGCGCAGTGCTTTGCTTGTTGTCACTGAGAAGGATTTTATGCCATAAACCTCCCAGTCACTTAATTCAGCAGAGGGGCAGATAGCTTTTCGTTGCCTCATACATATCAACAAGCTTCCTGAACTTCATCAACCTTATCACAGGAGGCAGGAAAGATTTTTTCAGAGCAATTCTGTGTATTTTTTCCTTAAGAAATCATCAGCTGCTTATACTAGTCTGTAGACCAGCTACTTATACTAGTCTGTAGACCAGTGGTCTTCAACCTGCAGACCTCCAGATGTTGCAAAACTACAACTCCCAGCATGCCCGGACAGCCAACGGCTGTCCGGGTATGCTGGGAGTTGTAGTTTTGCAACATGTGGAGGTCCGCAGGTTGAAGACCACTGCTGTAGACTGTATAATAGCCAGCAGTTCACACCATTCTTAATACACTGTGGCAGAGTGCAATTTTGGGTTTAATACACTTTTTTTTTTTTTTGTGGTGCTGCACAGTTGTGTCCTGCTGCTCTGCAAAAATGTTTTTTTTTTTTTAAGCGGACTGTAGTGCATTTGTCTGCCCTCATATGTGCATACCACATAGCTACATCAAAGCAGTCTACTATTTTGTATCTGTAAATCTGTAACAAGTCTAGATACTGGGAAAGTCCCGGCAAAAGTAATCACTAGCTGTTGTTTTATGAAAATAAGTTTTCCAAGTGTACAGTTGCGCATTTTTCTTCCCTCATACGTGCATACCACATACTTACATCTAAGTAGTGTACCATATTGTACTGTACCTGTTAATCTGTCAAGGGCCTACATACTGTGAAAGTCCAAGCAAAAGCAATCACTAGCTGTTGTTTTACGAAAATAAGTTTTCCAAGTGTACTGTAGCGCATTTTTTCCCCCTCATATGTGCATACCACATAACTACCAGGAACTACTTGGCTTATTGATGCTTCTGGGCATGGGCCTTAAATTTTTGGATGTTTAGCATGAGCTAAATACATTAATCATTGAGATTTCGACAATGATCTTTCAATGTAAGGGGTTATGAAACCCTCTGGTGTACTGCTGATGCCTGCTCCTGACTGTGTGTTTCAGGAACTACTTGGCTTATTGATACTTCTGGGCTTGGGCCTTACATTTTTGGATGGTAGCACTAGCTAACATGCATCTTCAATAGAGATTTCAACATTCACCTTTTAATGTTAGGGGTTGTGAACCCCTCTTGTGTACTCATGCTGCTGCCTGCTCCTGTTTGTGTCATTCAGCAACTAAATAGTTAAGTGATGCTGCTGGGCCTAGGACATTACCTATATATGTTTATGGTAGCATAGGTACCATACATCTTCAATTGAAATATTCCAAATCATCTTTTATTAGAGATTGTGAGGCCCTATTGTCTCCTCATCTGCCACCAACTCCAGGCTGTGCCATTCAGACACGATATGGTCTCCTCATGCTTCAGCCAACTCCAAGCTGTGTCATTCAGCCAATATATGGTTTACTGATGCTGCTAGGACTAGGTCTGGGAATAAAAATGTTGTTATGGTCGAACTATCTACCCTAAATCTTCGGTTTCAATTTCAGAATTCATCTTGTAATCTTAGGAATTGTGAAGGCCTAGTGCCTACTCATGCTGCTGCCAACTCCTGGCTGTGCCATTCAGACACTATATGGTATCCTCATGCTTCAGCCTCATCCACGCTGTGTCATTCAGCCACTATATGGTCTCCTCATGCTGCCAACACCTCCACGCTGTGCCATTCAGCCACTATATGGTCACCTCATGCTGCCAACACCTCCACACTGTGTCATTCAGCCACTATATGGTCTCCTCATGCTGCCAACACCTCCACGCTGTGTCATTCAGCCACTATATGGTCTCCTCATGCTGCCAACACCTTCACACTGTGTCATTCAGCCACTATATGGTCTCCTCACACTGATGCCACCTCCAGGCTGTGTCATTCAGACACTATATGGTCTCCTCATGCTGCCAACACCTCCACGCTGTGCCATTCAGCCACTATATGGTCTCCTCATGCTGCCAACACCTCCACGCTGTGTCATTCAGCCACTATATGGTCTCCTCATGCTGCCAACACCTTCACACTGTGTCATTCAGCCACTATATGGTCTCCTCACACTGATGCCACCTCCAGGCTGTGTCATTCAGACACTATATGGTCTCCTCATGCTGCCAACACCTCCACGCTATGTCATTCAGTCACTATATGGTCTCCTCATGCTGCCAACACCTCCACGCTGTGTCATTCAGTCACTATATGGTCTCCTCATGCTGCCAACACCTCCACGCTGTGTCATTCAGCCACTATATGGTCTCCTCATGCTGCCAACACCTTCACACTGTGTCATTCAGCCACTATATGGTCTCCTCACACTGATGCCACCTCCACGCTGTGTCATTCAGACACTATATGGTCTCCTCATGCTTCAGCCTCATCCACGCTGTGTCATTCAGCCACTATATGGTCTCCTCATGCTGCCAACACCTCCACGCTATGTCATTCAGTCACTATATGGTCTCCTCATGCTGCCAACACCTCCACACTGTGCCATTCAGCCACTATATGGTCACCTCATGCTGCCAACACCTCCACGCTATGTCATTCAGTCACTATATGGTCTCCTCATGCTGCCAACACCTCCACGCTGTGTCATTCAGCCACTATATGGTCTCCTCATGCTGCCAACACCTCCACGCTATGTCATTCAGTCACTATATGGTCTCCTCATGCTGCCAACACCTCCACGCTGTGCCATTCAGCCACTATATGGTCACCTCATGCTGCCAACACCTCCACGCTGTGTCATTCAGCCACTATATTGTCTCCTCATGCTGCCAACACCTCCACGCTGTGTCATTCAGCCACTATATGGTCTCCTCATGCTGCCAACACCTTCACACTGTGTCATTCAGCCACTATATGGTCTCCTCACACTGATGCCACCGCCAGGCTGTGTCATTCAGCCTCTATATGGTCTCCTCACACTGATGCCACCTCCAGGCTGTGTCATTCAGCCACTATATGGTCTCCTCATGCTTCAGCCTCATCCACGCTGTGTCATTCAGCCACTATATGGTCTCCTCATGCTGCCAACACCTCCACGCTATGTCATTCATCCACTATATGGTCTCCTCATGCTGCCAACACCTCCACGCTGTGTCATTCAGCCACTATATGGTCTCCTCACACTGATGCCACCTCCATGCTGTGTCATTCAGCCACTATATGGTCTCCTCACACTGATGCCACCTCCAGGCTGTATCATTCAGCCACTATATGGTCTCCTCTTGCTGCCAACACCTCCACGCTATGTCATTCAGTCACTATATGGTCTCCTCATGCTGCCAACACCTCCACGCTATGTCATTCAGTCACTATATGGTCTCCTCATGCTGCCAACACCTCCACACTGTGCCATTCAGCCACTATATGGTCACCTCATGCTGCCAACACCTCCACGCTATGTCATTCAGCCATTATATGGTGTCCTCATGCTGCCAACACCTCCACGCTGTGTCATTCAGCCACTATATGGTCTCCTCATGCTGCCAACACCTCCACGCTGTGTCATTCAGCCACTATATGGTCTCCTCATGCTGCCAACACCTCCACGCTGTGTCATTCAGCCACTATATGGTCTCCTCATGCTGCCAACACCTTCACACTGTGTCATTCAGCCACTATATGGTCTCCTCACACTGATGCCACCTCCAGGCTGTGTCATTCAGCCTCTATATGGTCTCCTCACACTGATGCCACCTCCACGCTGTGTCATTCAGACACTATATGGTCTCCTCATGCTTCAGCCTCATCCACGCTGTGTCATTCAGCCACTATATGGTCTCCTCTTGCTGCCAACACCTCCACGCTATGTCATTCAGTCACTATATGGTCTCCTCATGCTGCCAACACCTCCACACTGTGCCATTCAGCCACTATACGGTCACCTCATGCTGCCAACACCTTCACACTGTGTCATTCAGCCACTATATGGTCTCCTCACACTGATGCCACCTCCAGGCTGTGTCATTCAGCCACTAAATGGTCTCCTCATGCTGCCAACACCTTCACACTGTATCGTTCAGCCACTATATGGTCACCTCACACTGATGCCACCACCAGGCTCTGTCAATCTGCATGTAATTCTGAATAACAGTATTATTTCACTACCCCAGCACACTCCATATGCATGTTAGAACACAGCAAAGTGTTCTATTCTATACCCCAATTGAGGCTCTCTGTAGGCCACAAATAGCCCTTTTTTTTTTATATAGATTCGCCGCTAATAAATTCGGATCAAACTGAATGTTTTTTAAAAATTCGGCGAATCGACCGAATCTTTCAAAAGTTCGCTCATCTCTAGAAACCACTGATCAACATGAACAAATGCAAAATGCAGATGTTGTACCTTGCCCAAAACGCACACTTTTATTCCTTAAAATTCGTAATTTTTATTCCTATTTCTTGCGCTTTGCGTTTTATATTTGTGAGAATTCCCCCTCCATACCTTTCTCGCCATTGCATACACAATCAAACTATCAAGTCCTTTTTGCAAAAAATATAAAAAAAATTTAAATTTGCACTTGCAAATAAAAATATCCACCAAAATTAAGACAAAAGACAATGATAAATTCCCCCCAATAAACTCCCATTTCTTCCATGTGTCTTAATTTTAAAAAGGCTTGAAAATTACAGCTAAACGAAAAATGCAAAAAAAAATTTAAAGGTTGTTTAAAAAAAATAAAAAAAAGTGCATAAAATTGGGTTAAAAAGCAGTAAAAAATACATTACAGCTAAAAAGACCTGAAATGCAAAAAAAAAAAAAAAAAACTTGAAAATATGATTCTTATACACTAAAACCAAGACAAATGTTGATGATCTAAATACAGTAAAGGTAAATTGATCTTTGATCTTCACTTTGCCTGGGATAAGCGGTAGAAGGTCTTCAATGGTAAAGTCAGAAAAAAATTGTTGGGCCAGCACCGACACTTAATGTATTTAAATCAATGGGCACCTATTTAGATGTTGTACATCTTGGCAATACAATAGTTTTTCTAATATAGTTCTTTAAAAATGTTCATGTTTTATTAAAGAAAAATGCCTTTGAAAATTCCACCACTAGGGGTCCCCATACCTCCTGGAACACTGATGAGTCCCACAGCAGCATGAGCGTGTCCAAGGTCATGGACATGTGATGGTTGATTGACAAGGCTGCAGGAGGAACACAGCCTGCAGTTTTACTAACCATGTGCCTCCAGCTGTTGCAAAACTACAACTCCACGCATGCCTGGACAGTCAAAGGATGTCTGGGCATACTGGGAGTTGAAGTTTGCAAAAGCTGTAGGCACACAGCTGAGGGCAACACTGCTGTAAAACAAGTCCCAGCATTATAGGACTGGAAAAGGATGACACACATGAATGGCATAGGAAGATGTACCGTATATACTCGAGTATAAGCCGACCCGAGTATAAGCCGAGGCCCCTAATTTCAACCCAAAATCCCAGGAAAAGTTATTGACTCGAGTATAAGCCTAGGGTGGGAAATACATCATCCCCCCCCTGTCATCATCCAGACCCCCGTCATTAACATCCTCATCCTCATCATCATCACCGCCTGTCATCATCCAGACCGTCATCATCATCACCTGTCATCATCCCCTTGTCATCATCCCACACCCCCCCTTCATCATCCCCTTGTCATCATCCCACACCCCCCCCTTCATCCCCTTGTAATCATCCCACACCCCCCTTCATCATCCCCTTGTCATCATCCCCACCCCCCTTCATCATCCCCTTGTAATCATCCCACACCCCCCCCCCTTCATCATCCCACACCCCCCCTTCATCATCCTCTTGTCGTCATCCGCCCTCAGTGGTTTTCAACCTGCGGACCTCCAGAGGTTTCAAAACTACAACTCCCAGCAAGCCCGGGCAGCCATCGGCTGTCCGGGCTTGCTGGGAGTTGTAGTTTTGAAACCTCCGGAGGTCCGCAGGTTGAAGACCACTGCGGCCTTCGTCATCATCCAGCCCCCTCTCACCCCCTTTAGTTCTGTACAGTACTCACCTCCGCTCGGCACTGGTCCGGTGCTGCAGGGCTGTCCGGAGAGGAGGTGGTCCGGTGGGATAGTGGTTCCGGGCTGCTATCTTCACCGGGGAGGCCTCTTCTCCGCGCTGCGGGCCCGGAATAGAGGCGTTGCCTGGACGATGACGCAGAAGGACGTTGGTAATGAACGTACCTCTGCGTCGTCGTCAAGGCAACGTGACTATTCTGGGGCCGGGCCCGAAGCGCTTAGAAGAGGCCTCCCCGGTGAAGATAGCAGCCCGGAACCACTATCCCACCGGACCACCTCCTCTCCGGACAGTCCTGCAGCACCGGACCAGCGCCGAGCGGAGGCGAGTACTGTACAGAACTAAAGGGGGTGAGAGGGGGCTGGATGATGTCGAAAGCCGCAGTGGTCTTCAACCTGCGGACCTCCGGAGGTTTCAAAACTACAACTCCCAGCAAGCCCGGACAGCCGATGGCTGCCCGGGCTTGCTGGGAGTTGTAGTTTTGAAACCTCTGGAGGTCCGCAGGTTGAAGACCACTGCGGGTGGAGAGTTCACTCGAGTATAAGCCGAGGGGGGTGTTTTCAGCACGAAAAATCGTGCTGAAAAACTCGGCTTATACTAGAGTATATACGGTAAGTTATACAGTCACCATATTGTCTTTGGTGCTAGAGTACAGCAGTCAGAGCAGGGCTGCCAGGCTCCTGAAAGCAGTGAGTCAGCAGAGTGAGTGAGGGAGGGGAGGAGCCATCACAGTGCAGACTAGAGAAGGACATGCCCCCTCCCTTTGTGAAGATGAAAAAGACATTGAGCAGCTGTAATATGTTATTTTTTTACTGGAATATGGGTGATACATACAAATTACATGTACATGATCCGGATGAGGTACTGAGAAATGAAACAATTTTTTTTTGTGGGACCTGACAGGTACAAAAGTATAAAAAAAAAAGTAAAGACATACAAGTATTGAAAAAACACAAGCGAAATGCACTCCAATACACTCTAATGCATTTTGGATGACAGGGTCTTACACTCAAACCATGAATAAGGTCGTCCTGTCCGAAACGTGTTTAGTGCGTAAAGGATTTTTAAGTGTCAGTGCTGGCAGAACTATATATTTTTTTGACAGAATTTGCTGATAAATGTTGATGATCGCAGCGTCCGTGTTCTTTCTCCGTTTTGCGTCTTCATCTGCCCCCTCTCCTCTTCTTTTCGTGCTGAGTTCAGTGATGTTCCTGCCTGCAGGGGGCGCTGGCCGGGCAGCGAACTGTTTGATGTGGAGACATCTGTGTTGCTTCCTCTATGGGGTTCTTAGTGCAGCCTTAAAATGTGTCTGATCCAAGATAACAGGGGATTATGGGATTTGTAACCATCCACACGGGGTCCTGAATGAAGTCTGAGAAGCGGGTTAACCCTTCAGGTGCTGGCGGTTCTTGTGCAGTGTATATAGGCATCGCTCCGTCTATGTACATACAGCACCATGAGAGGTTCTGCAACTCACTCCTATAATACTGCTCATTTACAATCTCGTTCAGTGAATGTTTATAGTGATGGGTTTATACAAGTACTTACTTGTCTTGATTACACAGATCTGAGGGTTTGTTACAACGTATATGTATAATAACAGTCATGTGACATTCATGCTGTTCATCGAGCTACTACAGAGCAGTGCATTCTGGGTGAGCAGAGGGGAGACAGAGGGGTCTGGAGGGAGGAGGATAGAGGGGTCTGGAGAGAGATGGATAGAGGGGTCTGGAGGGAGGTGGATAGAGGGGTCTGGAGGAGGACAGAGGGGGTCTGGAGGAGGAGGAGGACAGAGGGGTCTGGAGGGAGGTGGATAGAGGGGTCTGGAGGAGGAGGAGGACAGAGGGGTCTGGAGGGAGGTGGATAGAGGGGTCTGGAGGAGGAGGAGGACAGAGGGGTCTGGAGGGAGGTGGATAGAGGGGTCTGGAGGGAGGTGGATAGAGGGGTCTGGAGGGAGGAGGATAGAGGGGTCTGGAGGGAGGAGGATAGAGGGGTCTGGAGGGAGGAGGATAGAGGGGTCTGGAGGGAGGAGGATAGAGGGGTCTGGAGGGAGGAGGATAGAGGGGTCTGGAGGGAGGAGGATAGAGGGGTCTGGAGGGAGGAGGATAGAGGGGTCTGGAGGGAGGAGGATAGAGGGGTCTGGAGGGAGGAGGATAGAGGGGTCTGGAGGAGGAGGACAGAAGGAGTCTGGAGGGAGGAGGATAGAGGGGTCTGGAGGAGGAGGATAGAGGGGTCTGGAGAGAGGTGGATAGAGGGGTCTGGAGGGAGGAGGATAGAGGGGTCTGGAGGGAGGAGGATAGAGGGGTCTGGAGGGAGGAGGATAGAGGGGTCTGGAGGGAGGAGGATAGAGGGGTCTGGAGGGAGGAGGAGGACAGAGGGGTCTGGAGGGAGGTGGATAGAGGGGTCTGGAGGGAGGAGGATAGAGGGGTCTGGAGGAGGAGGAGGACAGAGGGGTCTGGAGGGAGGAGGATAGAGGGGTCTGGAGGGAGGAGGATAGAGGGGTCTGGAGGGAGGTGGATAGAGGGGTCTGGAGGGAGGAGGATAGAGGGGTCTGGAGGGAGGAGGATAGAGGGGTCTGGAGGGAGGAGGATAGAGGGGTCTGGAGGGAGGAGGATAGAGGGGTCTGGAGGGAGGAGGATAGAGGGGTCTGGAGGGAGGAGGATAGAGGGGTCTGGAGGGAGGAGGATAGAGGGGTCTGGAGGGAGGAGGATAGAGGGGTCTGGAGGGAGGAGGATAGAGGGGTCTGGAGGAGGAGGAGGACAGAGGGGTCTGGAGGAGGAGGAGGATAGAGGGGTCTGGAGGAGGAGGAGGATAGAGGGGTCTGGAGGAGGAGGAGGAGGAGGATAGAGGGGTCTGGAGGGAGGAGGACAGAGGGAGCTATTTCCTTTGCTTACTGATAACACATGTTTTGTTGGCTGGGCTGAGCGTGCATGTGTTTGGGGGTGGGGGGGGGGAATAAATTATTTTCCTCCATTAATTTGTCTCCTTTCTGTTTCTTTGCGTTCACAGAAGTGTATTAACCCCGCGTCACCCTCCTTCCTCTCATAATAAACATTGTCGTTAAGCTCCTCCACAATCTCTGCGCCGCTCGCATTCTCCTTTGTTCTCCGCTATCTCCCTCATTAGCGCTTCGCCTCGTCCATTTTCCGTAGCGTAATTACAGTTAATTGCTTGTGACATGAAAGCTGCGGCGTTCGGCGATTCATTGTGGCAACTCCTAATTTGTCGCAATGCCTTTTATGAATGGCGTCTCGCGGAGCAGTCCAGGCACAGGCGTCGCTCGGTCCTAAAAGCGTCCGGATGTTATTGGCCCCTTTGACGCTCCCGACGGGACAATTGGTTTTATCCTCCTCTGTCAGAAGCGATCAGGACGAGGGGCGTCAGATCAATGAAGCAAATTGATTATTGGTGACTGCAAGTAATTGGCGTAAGGGAAAACGCCAGAAATGCTAATTTATTGGTAGAGGGAGGCGTTAGCGTTGTTGTTCATCCTCCATTCTTTACACTGCAGGCCGGCCCCTCACATTGGTGATTTCTCTTCTTTATAGTAATCTTAGGTCCCTGTATATGTCGTGTAGCCATCTTTTTGTTACATTGTAACAGTCTCCTCCTTTTTCAGGGTGTCCTCACTGCAAAAACGCAGTTCCCGATTTCACGACCGCGGCAGAGGAGTTCAAAGAAGATCGCAAGGTGAGTGCGAAAAAACAGGCGCTTGTTATTTAGTGTAGTAGGCCAGTGTTTCCCAACCATGGTGCCTCCAGCTGTTGCAAAACTACAACTCTCAGCATGCCCGGAAAGCCAATGGCTTTCCGGGCATGCTGAGAGTTGTAGTTTAGCAACAGCTGGGGGCAGCCTGGGTGGGAAACACTAGTTTTATGTGTCTGAGAAAGTGAAGTACATGATGACATCATTACCTATTAGATCCCTCCTGGTAACTCCCAGCCCCCTCCCCTCTAGCTCTATCTGTATACTGCTGCTATTTCTATGGATCAGGATATATAGCAGTTATACACCTCCCCTCCTGCTCTATCTGTATACTGCTGCTGCTATCTCTATGGGATCAGGATATATAGTAGTTATGCACCTCCTCTCCAGCTCTATCTGTATACTGCTGCTGCTATCTCTATAGAATCAGGATATATAGTAGTTATGCACCTCCTCTCCAGCTCTATCTGTATACTGCTGTTATCTCTATGAGATCAGGATATATAATAATTATACACCTCCCCTCCAGCTCTATCTGTATACTGCTGCTGTTATCTCTATGGGATCAGGATATATAATAATTATACACCTCCCCTCCAGCTCTATCTGTATACTGCTGCTATCTCTATAGGATCAGGATATATAGTATACACCTCCCCTCCAGCTCTATCTGTATACTGCTGCTTTCTCTATAGGATCAGGATATATAGAAGTTATACACCTCCCCTCCAGCTCTCTGTATACTGCTGCGTCTATAGAATCGGGATATATAATGGTTATACACCTCCCCTCCAGCTCTATCTGTATACTGCTGCGTCTATAGGATCAGGATATATAGAAGTTATACACCTTCCCTCCAGCTCTATCTGTATACTGCTGCGTCTATAGGATCAGGATATATAGAAGTTATACACCTCCCCTACAGCTCTATCTGTATACTGCTGTGTCTATAGGATCAGGATATATAGTAGTTATACACCTCCCCTCCAGCTCTATCTGTATACTGCTGTGTCTATAGGATCAGGATATATAGAAGTTATACACCTCCCCTCCAGCTCTATCTGTATACTGATGCGTCTATAGGATCAGGATATATAGAAGTTATACACTCCCCTACAGCTCTATCTGTATACTGCTGCGTCTATAGTATCAGGATATATAGTAGTTATACACCTCCCCTCCAGCTCTATCTGTATACTGCTGTGTCTATAGGATCAGGATATATAGAAGTTATACACCTCCCCTCCAGCTCTATCTGTATACTGCTGTGTCTATAGGATCAGGATATATAGAAGTTATACACCTCCCCTCCAGCTCTATCTGTATACTGCTGATATCTCTATGGGATCTGGATATATAGTAGTTATACACCTCCCCTCCAGCTCTATCTGTATACTGCTGTGTCTATAGTATCAGGATATATAGTAGTTATACACCTCCCCTCCAGCTCTATCTGTATACTGCTGTGTCTATAGGATCAGGATATATAGAAGTTATACATCTGCCCTGAGGCTGTATTCACAAATTGTTAAAAAATTAAATATAGAAAAAATCTCTGCTCGGGTTGGTGTAGATTTTTGATGGGTTTCCGCTCTGTTTCCGTGTTTTTATAATGAAATCATAATCACCACATGCGCATCCAGCGGAAAATACCTACCTAGTCACTTGTGCTGACAGATGGTCGAGAAATTATCAGAAAATGCAAATAATTAATATAAACAAGATAGGACCCCCCCCCCCCCCCCCCCTAACTTTTTTATTTAGGGATGATTAAGAATTATTTGCATAAAACAAGTTGGTCACAAACCTGGCTGTGATCGGTACAATAAGGTGTTGCTGGGAGTTGTAGTACCACAAACCGCTCGTCCAGACTAATCCATAGTCAGCATTTGATCTGATTTTGCAGACGCGCTCTTCCCAGTACTCGGCGCCATTCTCCTCAGACGATATTCTTCTGTGGCTCTCGGCCTCTTCCGCCGCCATCTCTCCTCCGGTATTTGCAGATTAGTCAGAAATAATAATAATAATTCACTTTTCAATTTCCGCCCGTCTGACAAGAATTGAATGGAAATAAAAGGCAAACATGGCGGTATTAATAGACGCCGATATATCTGGCTGTTCTCTGCGGCGGCGTCTGATCGAATTCATTTCCCTCAGTAAATACGCGGATCGGTCGTGTTCCCTCCGACGCTCGTCTCCTTTAGATCAGGTCTCATTTTACCAGACAGAATTAACCCTTCTGCTGGTTTGAGCCGCCATTTCTGTTTTTACGTGGAGACACATTTGTGTTTTTACTGAACTTTAAAGCGGTACATCACTGGCCAGCGTTCGGAAGTCAGCCACACCCCCTCCCATAGACTTGCATTGAGGGGGCGTGTTGTGACATCACAAGGGGGGTGTGGTTGACCCCTGCAGCATGCACAATGTGTACAGAAATAAATGTTTCGAACACTGGGCAGTGGAGTACCCCTTTAAGCTTAAATGAACTCTTATATTTTCCATGCACCGTGCTGGCCGTTGTCTTTCTGCGTAGAAAGCATCACATGACCTGGTCTGCTGACACGCTGCTTTACCTTACAGATCGCGTACGCCGCTGTGGACTGCACCAAAGAGAAGAACCAGGATCTGTGTAAGCAGGAGGGGGTGGAGGGCTTCCCCACCTTCAGCTACTACAACTATGGGAAGTTCACCGAGAAGTACAACGGGGAGCGCTCGGTGAGTGTCCTTCTGGATGGGGGAGGGGGGGGGGGTCAGGGGATGACAGATTAGTAATTACGTTTTCTCTCTGAATCAGGAATCTGCGTTTATTTCGTTCATACGGTCGCTCAGAGAAATGGATCACGTAAAGCTGGGGAAGAAGAAGGAGGAACTGTAATCCCAATCCCTGCAGTGCAACATGGCCCCCCAGCCTCCGGGTCTGAGAAGAATGTGTCCTAGTACATTGAAGACCCTGCACCCCTAATCTCCAGTGCACTGTATGAAGACCCTACACCCCTAATCTCCAGTGCACTGTATGACGACCCTACACCCCTAATCTCCAGTGCACTGTATGAAGACCCTACACCCCTACTCTCCAGTGCACTGTATGAAGACCCTGCACCCCTAATCTCCAGTGCACTGTATGACGACCCTACACCCCTAATCTCCAGTGCACTGTATGAAGACCCTGCACCCCTTATCTCCAGTGCACTGTATGAAGACCCTACACCCCTAATCTCCAGTGCACTGTATGACGACCCTACACCCCTAATCTCCAGTGCACTGTATGAAGACCCTGCACCCCTAATCTCCAGTGCACTGTATGAAGACCCTGCACCCCTAATCTCCAGTGCACTGTATGACGACCCTACACCCCTAATCTCCAGTGCACTGTATGAAGACCCTACACCCCTAATCTCCAGTGCACTGTATGACGACCCTACACCCCTAATCTCCAGTGCACTGTATGAAGACCCTGCACCCCTAATCTCCAGTGCACTGTATGACGACCCTACACCCCTAATCTCCAGTGCACTGTATGACGACCCTACACCCCTAATCTCCAGTGCACTGTATGAAGACCCTACACCCCTAATCTCCAGTGCACTGTATAAAGACCCTACACCCCTAATCTCCAGTGCACTGTATGAAGACCCTACACCCCTAATCTACAGTGCACTGTATGAAGACCCTGAACCCCTAATCTCCAGTGCACTGTATGAAGACCCTGAACCCCTAATCTCCAGTGCACTGTATGAAGACCCTTAACCCCTAATCTCCAGTGCACTGTATGATGACCCTACACCCCTAATCTCCAGTGCACTGTATGAAGACCCTGAACCCCTAATCTCCAGTGCACTGTATGAAGACCCTGAACCCCTAATCTCCAGTGCACTGTATGAAGACCCTGAACCCCTAATCTCCAGTGCACTGTATGACGACCCTACACCCCTAATCTCCAGTGCACTGTATGACGACCCTACACCCCTAATCTCCAGTGCACTGTATGACGACCCTACACCCCTTATCTCCAGTGAACTGACCCCTAACCTCTAGTGCACTGTATGAACATCCCCTAAACTTAAATGCACTGTATGAAGACCCTGGTGAACCAAGTTTGCAGTGCACTGTGTATGATGTGTGCCCGCTCTGCAGTGCTCCCCATCGGACCCCTTATACTGCAGTGCTCCCCATCGGACCCCTTATACTGCAGTGCTCCCCATCGGACCCCTTATACTGCAGTGCTCCCCATCGGACCCCTTATACTGCAGTGCTCCCCACCGGACCCCCTATACTGCAGTGCTCCCCACCGGACCCCCTATACTGCAGTGCTCCCCACCGGACCCCCTATACTGCAGTGCTCCCCACCGGACCCCCTATACTGCAGTGCTCCCCACCGGACCCCCTATACTGCAGTGCTCCCCACCGGACCCCTTATACTGCAGTGCTCCCCACCGGACCCCTTATACTGCAGTGCTCCCCACCGGACCCCTTATACTGCAGTGCTCCCCACCGGACCCCCTATACTGCAGTGCTCCCCACCGGACCCCCTATACTGCAGTGCTCCCCATCGGACCCCCTATACTGCAGTGCTCCCCATCGGACCCCTTATACTGCAGTGCTCCCCATCGGACCCCTTATACTGCAGTGCACAAAATGAAACCACTGTAGGGACCTCCGATGTATAACCTACAGTGCACTGTAATACCTACAAAGAACCCTCTTCTCCTAATACTCTCCAGTGCCCTCTACAAAGACCCCCCCCCCACACCTGCCCACCAGGCCTTAGTTGGGGGGGATCCAGCAGTGCATTGGATCTGCTCACAGCTTCCAGGACCACCACCATCCTGCACCCAGGCTTCCAGGACCTACATATGGGTCCCATCCAGTGGACTCGCACCTCTGAGCTCTCAGTATCGATGCTGCAGAAAGGAGAATCAACCACTTCCTATTCGTATCGCCGCGTGTAAAATCTGACCCTATAAATGGGCGGCCGGAGCCGGGGGTCTCCCCGGGATAAGACCCTACACACAACAGAGACCCCCGGTAAGCCTTGTGCTGGGCACACTGACCCCACACGGGGTGGTGCTATCCTTTATCCTGCGGCTCAGGGCGCCCGATACAAAACTAATCAACCCCCTAATACTCTGCGGCCCCCGATATCGCAGCAAGGTGATTGGAACTCGATGAGAATGATTGGAGTTTCGGCTCCCGTTCTCGGCTGCTATCTCCCCTTTATTTGGATGCTGACAATCTGAACGCCAGGACCACGACTTACTGCCATAGAATCCCATTCCTTGTCCCTGCCACGTCTGCAGTGACTCCCCGGGGCCACGCTGCATCCGTAATACTGCACTGCACATGTCTGCTATTTAAAGGGAATCTCCACCCAGATAAGGTTCCTTTAGAGTAGGGTTCCCCAACCTGTGGCTCTCCAGCTGTTTAAAAAAACTAAATCCCAGCATGCCCTGGGCAGGAGGTTTAGCTTTACAATAAATCTATGTACACCCTGGAAGAACTGTTTTAAAGGACATCTTCAGCGTGATTAACCCTTATCCCCTAGGGGATAAGTGTTTGATCGCGGGGGGTCCGACCGCTGGGACCCCCTGTGATCTCCTGTACGGGGCCGCGGCTGTCCCGTGCAGGGGGCGTGCCGGCCTCAGCATGACGTTGCAGCCGCCACGCCTCCTCCATACATCTCTATGGGAGAGGCGGGGAGGCAGCATTCGTGCCTCCCCCAATAGAACTGTATGGGGACGGGGAGGAGACGGGGCGTCACCGTCGACCTCTAGGCTGACGCTACGCGCCTTAGCGCTCACCATTAGCGCCCCGTTAGGGAGACCGCGGGGGGTCCCAGCGCTCGGACCCCCCGCAATCAAACACTTATCTCCTATCCTGGGGATAAGTGTCATATCGCTGCAGTTGTCCTTTAAGGTTTATTAACATTGATAAACTACAACTCCCAACGTGCACTTGCAAAACTTTTACAACTCTTTCAACATTTTTACCTAGGAATGCTGGGAGTTGTAGTTTTGCATTAGCTGGAAAAAGCAGTGTTTCCCAACTAGTGTGCCTCCAGCTGTTGCAAAACTACAACCCCCCATTGTGCCCGGACAGCCGTTGGCTGTCCGGGAACAATGGGAGTTGTAGTTTTGCAATACTTTTACAAATGCAGCAAAACTACAACTCCCAACATGCCCTTACAAAACTGTCGCAAAACTTGTTTTACCTGGGCATGCTGGGAGTTGTAGTTTTGCATCTGCAGGAGAGAGAGCAGTGTTTTCTCCAACCAGTGTGCCTCCAGCTGTTGCAAAACTACAACTCCATTTTTCCCTGAACATGCTGGGAGTTGTAGTTTTGCAACATTAATAAAGCTTTTTGTGTCAGGGCTTTGTGGGAATTCCTTTACAAATGATGCAACACTACAATTCCCAGCATGCCCTGACAAAAGTCTTGTAAAAGTTGTCGCTTTGAATCAGCTCGAGCATGCTGGGAGTTGTAGTTCTGCAGCAGCTGGAATGCTACAGATTGGGAAACACGGTAACAGATCTAACTGCACCAACTAAATATTACTTTAAAAACCAATCAGGAGGCCGGAAAGTAAGTCCCGCCTCCTGACTGCTTCGTTGCACAAGTCAGGACTGCAGGGGAAGGTCATGTGACCCCACAAAGCTCTAATAATAAAGTTAAGGGGGCTCAGAGGGACTTTTGTGACTTTTTTTTTTATTTTTATTTTTTTTACAGCCTCCCCGATTGTTCCTTGGTAATATTTAGTGGGTGCAGCTCCGCCCGCCTAAAGGAGTCTCCCAGAATTAGAAAAACAATTACCACTTTCTTCCAAAACAGCGCCACCCCTGTCCTCAGGTTGGGTGTGGAATTGCAGCTCAGTTCCATTAAAGTAAATAGAGACTAGGTGTAATACCGCACACAGCCTGAGGACAGGGGCGGTGTTTTTCTAATCCTGGATAACCCCTTTAAAGGGGTACTTAAGGGGAAAACAATTTTTTTTATATATATATATATCAGCTGGTGCCAGAAAGTTAAACAGATTTGTAAATTACTTCTATTAAAAAAATTTTATCCTTCCAGTACTTATCAGCTGCTGTATGCTCCACAGGAAGTTGTGTAGTTCTTTCCAGTCTGACCACAGTGCTCTCTGCTGACACCTCTGTCCATGTCAGGAACTGTCCAGTGTTGGAACAAATCTACATAGCAAACCTCTGCTGCTCTGGACAGTTCCTGACATGGACAGAGGTGTCAGCAGAGAGCACTGTGGTCAGACTGGAAAGAACTACACAACTTCCTGTGAAGCATACAGCAGCTGATAAGTACTGGAAGGATTAAGATTTTTTTTTTATAGAAGTAATTTACAAATCTGTTTAACTTTCTGGCACCAGTTGATTTAAAAACATTTAGACACCTTACCCCTTTAAGGTGTCTTGTAGTTGCAGTTCATTGTCATAAATATGTGCCCCCCCCTCCCCCCAAATTTACTAGAGAATATTGGGGTTACCCCTTTTCTGGGCCTGTTTGGAGAGCCCTTTGTTTCAGGAAGTTTTCGGATTATTATTTTTGTAAAGCGTTTTGCGGTCTCGGTTCTCCCGCTTTTCTGCCATTAACACGAGATTATAGTCACGTTGTAGAGATTATAGGGTTGTGACATTCCCACCATACTGTGATGATTATGCCAAAAATCTGAGATTATTTTATGTTCTGTACGTTAAAGTGTCCCCGTCCTCTCTACCTGTCCTCGGCTGTGTTGCGAGCTGATATTCGTTACAATGTAGCTTGGTGTTTCCCAACCTGCGGTTCTCCAGCTGGTGCAAAACTATAACTTCCCCGCATGATGGGTGTTGTAGTTGTAGCCAGAGAGCCACAGGGTGGAGAACACTGATGTAGTCGATTCATCTACCGGGATCCATGAACATCGCTGGGACACTAGAGCAGTGTTTCCTGGTGGTGTGCCTCCAGCTGTTGCAAAACTACAACTCCCAGCATGCCTGGACAACCAAAGACATGCCGACGTGTTTCACAGTACTTACTGCATCATCAGGGATAGTGAGGCTCTAAATGGCGTGTATCACATTTAAAGGGTTTATATAACCTCTCCAGTGACCCTCCTACTAGATCAGTGTTTCCCAATCAGGGTGCCTCCAGCTGTGGCAAAACTACAACTCCCAGCATGCCCAGACAGCCAACGGCTGTCTGGGCATGCTGAGAGTTGGAGTCTTGCAACAGCCGGAGGCAGCCTAGTTGGAAAAAAACTGCTCTAATATCAAGGGTGTCCAACCTTTGTCTCTCCGTCTGTTGAAAAACTACAACTCCCAGCATGCCTGGATAGCCAAAGACATGCCGACATGTTTCACAGTACTTACTGCATCATCAGGGATAGTGAGGCTCTAAATGGCGTGCATCACACTTAAAGGGTTAATATAATCTCTCCAGTGACCCTCCTACAAGATCAGCGTTTCCCAATCGGGGTGCTTCCAACTGTGGCAAAACTACAACTCCCAGCATGCCCAGACAGCCATTGGCTCTATACTGAGACTCCTATATCAGTGTTTTCAAATCATAGTCTGTCCGGGCATGCTTGGAGTTGTAGTTTTGCAACAGCTGGAGGAACACAGGTTGGGAAACACTGCTCTATATCAAGGGTTTGCAACAGCTGGAGAGACGCAGGTCGGACACTCCTCATACAAAGCAGTGTTTCCCAACCGTTGTTCCTCCAGCTGTTGCAAAACTACAACTCCCAGAATGCCCGGACAGCCTTTGGCATGCTGATTGGAAAACAGTGATACAGATCCTCAGTAAGGAGCCAGTGGCTGTTTGGGCATGCTGGGAGTTGTAGTTTTGCAACAGCTGGAGGAACATCATTTGGGAAACACTGTCCTAGATTTTTAGGAACAAAGGCTTAAAAGGCAACAACTCCCATCATTGTGTAATGCCGCTGATCTCCGGTGACTGTCCCGCACACTCTGGGGATCGTCGGTGAGATCCATGCTTCCTGGTGAATGGATTCGGCAGCCTTTGTGCCTTATTGGGGTAAGTGGCGTCTGATGTACAGACGCCGCGTTTCACGAATATCAGTTCGCCCCGCGGTCGCGCTTTGGTTCACCCAATAATGACATTCCAGATGGGATTCCTCTCTAGCCCAAGCCATGGAGCAAGCGCGCCGCCGGGGACCGGGACTTTTTATAGCTAAATTTTATCTTTTCGTTTTTTTTCGTTAATGTGAGACGCCCCGAACTTAAGACTTTACCCATTTTTTTTTAAATCATCGTTTTTCGCTGGACACCACATCCGGCATTTCTTATAGCTTCCACTCGCTCTAGTGTAGTGTTTCTCAACCGGGGTGCCTCCAGCTGTTGCAAGACTACAACTCCAAAGGCTGTCTGGGCATGCTGGGAGTTGTAGTTTTGCAACAGCTGGAGGTCCCCAGCTTGCACTAGGGCAATGTTTCCCAACCAATGTTCTTCCAGCTATTGCAAAACTACAACTCCCAGCATGCCCGGACAGCCAACGGCTGTCCGGGCATGCTGGGAGTTGTAGGTTTGCAACAGCTGGAGGCACCCTACTTGTGAAACACTGCTTTAGCTCAATGTTCCACAACACACGGCTCTCCAGCTGTTGCTATTTTTTTTTTTTTTTTTTACAAATCTTGTCGAACTACAATTCCCAGCATGCCCTACAAGTGTTGAAATTATTGGAACAGTTGTGTCAGTGCACAATGGGAGTTTTAGTTTTGCAACAGCTGGAGGCACCCTAGTTGGGGAAACACTGCTTTAGCTCAGTGTTCCAAAACACACGGCTCTCCAGCTGTTGCAAAAAATATATATATATTTTTTTAAACAAATGTTGCCGAACTACAATTCCCAGCATGCCCTCACAAAACTGTTAAAAGTATTTCAGCAGTTATGTCAGGCCATAATGGGAGTTGTAGTCTTGCTACATTTATAAAACTTTTCAAGCTATGTTCACACGGGGGAAATTTTGCATTCAAATTCCGTACAAAAAAAAAAAATAATTGAATTAGCGAATTTTCTGCTAATTTGGGGAATTTCAAATCACAGATTTCGCTCTTAACTTCAATGGCGCTCGGAGCAGAATTCCGCAAAATTCTAAGACATGTTTGCGGAATCCGGAACAAGTAATTTCACGAATGTGAAATGTGGACTGAATTTTTTTGCGTCATTTCCCGCGCTTAATTTTTCTGCATAATTTCACTCGGAAATTCTGCCGTTGCAAACATAGCCACAGGCCGTGTTCAGCCGCCAGAATTTCCGTTTTTACAACTTTTATAAATGCTGGAAAATGGCAACTTCCATCGTGCCCCGATAAAACGAAAGTTTTTTCTTTTTTTAAAGTTTCGAAACCGTTTAAGAACAGTTATATCGGGATATGCTGGGAGTTGTAGTCTTGCAACAGCTGGAGAGCCACGATTCGGGGAGCGCCGGTCTTAGGCGTTCAGCTGGGAGGAGGCCGACATTGCGTCACTCAGGGATAAGACACCAGACACATGGCGGCGATTGTGCGACCGTAAACCAGAGCGTCAGCGTGACGTCTGGAGAATGTTCCGACTTCATCGGGCAGGTAAAATGAAAATATATATATATTAACAAAAAAGCCAAAAAATATATATTTTTAATTTTTTTCTTTATTTTGCTCTAAGCCAAGATGATGGTTGGGGGAGGGTAATCCGTTTTCGGATGCACGGCGAAGGTTTCCTACATATTGCTACATGTTTCATACTGTATAATGGAGTAAATGCACCATATTTTTGATACACAGAGAATAAGCGCAGAATTTGTTTACATTCCCCGCGGTGAGGATTACGCGGCGTCATCTTCATCTGTCTGCAGATTTTGGTTCTTTTTTTTTTTTCGTTAAGGTCCAGGTTCTGACTGCGTCACGTACGTTCTGATCATCTGTATAATTCCCATTCTGTGTTTAATCGCTGATTTGTTTCATCTCAGAATTAAAATTATTTTACAAATATTTTTTTGTGTTGTGATTACAAGGACCTGGTGTCTGGAGATACATTTACATATATATTTCTATCTTTATCTTATCAGTCTCATATCTATCTATCTATCTCATATCTATCTATCTCATATCTATCTATCTATCTCATATCTATCTATCTATCTCATATCTATCTATCTCATATCTATCTATCTATCTCATATCTATCTATCTATCTCATATCTATCTATCTCATATCTATCTATCTCATATCTATCTATCTCATATCTATCTATCTATCTCATATCTATCTATCTATCTCATATCTCTCATATCTATCTATCTCATATCTATCTATCTCATATCTATCTATCTCATATCTATCTCATATCTATCTCATATCTATCTATCTCATATCTATCTCATATCTATCTATCTATCAATCTCATATCTATCTATCTCATATCTATTTATCTATCTCATATCTATTTATCTATCTCATATCTATCTATCTCATATCTATTTATCTATCTCATATCTATTTATCTCATATCTATCTCATATCTATCTATCTATCAATCTCATATCTATCAATCTCATATCTATCTATCTCATATCTATCTATCTCATATCTATCTATCTCATATCTATTTATCTATCTCATATCTATTTATCTATCTCATATCTATCTATCTCATATCTATTTATCTATCTCATATCTATCTATCTCATATCTATCTATCTATCTCATATCTATCTATCTATCTCATATCTATCTCATATCTATCTATCTCATATCTATCTATCTCATATCTATCTCATCTATTTATATCTATCTATCTCATATCTATCTATCTATCTCTCTCATATCTATCTCTCTCATATCTATCCATCTCATATCTCTCATATCTATCTTATCTATCTCATATCTATCTCATGTCTATCTATCTCATGTCTATCTATCTCATGTCTATCTATCTCATGTCTATCTATCTCATGTCTGTCTATCTATCTCATGTCTGTCTATCTATCTCATGTCTGTCTATCTATCTCATGTCTGTCTATCTATCTCATGTCTATCTATCTATCTCATGTCTATCTATCTCATATCTCTCTCATATCTATCTCATATCTATCTATCTCATATCTATCTATCTCATATCTATCTATCTCATATCTATCTATCTCATATCTATCTCTCTCATATCTATCTCTCTCATATCTATCTCTCTCATATCTATCTATCTCTCTCATATCTATCTATCTCTCTCATATCTATCTATCTATCTCATATCTATCTATCTATCTCATATCTATCTCTCTATCTCATATCTATCTATCTATCTCCTATCTATCTCTCTCATATCTATCTATCTCATATCTATCTCTCTCATATCTATCTCTCTCATATCTATCTCTCTCATATCTATCTCTCTCATATCTATCAGTGAGGTATGAGTCGGGGATAAAACAGGAGGTGGATTTTAGATCAACTCCAATGGAGTAAGGCTAGAGGCTCTGATATCATCTTCTCGAATAGATCAGAGCTGCAGGGTAAAGCATCACTAAGGCCGGGTTCACACCACGTTTTTGCTATACAGTTCCCGTATACGGTTTCAAGTTAAAAACCGTACAGAACCGTATAGAAAACCTTATGCACTGACTTAACATTGTAAACCGTATGTCAAACGCATCATCCAGTTGCATCCGTTTTGCGTCTTATAAGGTTTTGTCCGTTTTTTTTTTTACCTGTACCCAAAACTGTAGTCTACCACGTTTTTTGGTCCGGGTGAAAAACTGTATTAAACCGTATACGTTTTTTTTTTAACATGGGAGTCAATGGGAACCGTACAGAACTAATTGTGCGTACGGTTCCATCAGGTTTTCACCATACGGTTTTTGACTTCTTGGAATTTCAATCAAACAAGTGAAATTTTATTCATAATGGAGTGAAAAGTTAAAAACTTATGTTTTTCTTAAAAAGCGGATGCAACCGGACATCATTTATCAAACCGTATACGCGTTAAAAGTTGTACATGTTTTGATACAGTTTAGTCAGGTTTTGAGGAATCCGTTTATCATCAAAACCTGATACGGGAAACTGTATTGCAAAAACGTGGCGTGAACCCGGCCTAAAGAGGTAGAGATAGGATTCAGCATACAATACAACTCTACGGCAGAGCCGAAGCGCTGCCTTCGGCAATCTCCGGCTCTGCCATAGAGATGTATTGAGGGGGCGTGTCGGACGCCGCTTCGTGCGGAGGTCGACACCCGCTATCTGGCCGGAGAGCCAGGGCCCCGTACAGAGAGATCGCAGGGGGCCCCAGCGGTCAGACCCCCCGCAATCTCAAACTTATCCCCTATCCTTAGGATAGGGGATACGTTTTTCACCACTGGACTACCCCTTTAAAGCAGAGCTGCAGTGTACAGCACGGAGAGGAAATGGATCCACAGCGCGGAGAGGGAGCGGATCCACAGCGCGGAGAGGAAGCGGATCCACAGCGCGGAGAGGAAACGGATCCACAGCGCGGAGAGGAAACGGATCCACAGCGCGGAGAGGAAACGGATCCACAGCGCGGAGAGGAAACGGATCCACAGCGCGGAGAGGAAACGGATCCACAGCGCGGAGAGGGAACGGATCCACAGCGCGGAGAGGAAACGGATCCACAGCGCGGAGAGGAAACGGATCCACAGGGCGGAAAGGAAACGGATCCACAGCGCGGGATTCTCATGGGACAGGAGGTGGATTTCAGATCAGCGGGTGCATTCAGTGAATCCATCTTGGCTTCACTGTCTATTGCAGTGTTTCCCAACCAGTGTGCCTCCAGATGTTGCAATACTATAACTCCCAGCATTCCTGGGTATGCTGGGAGTTGTAGTTTTGCAACAGCTGCGTGTACACTAGTTGGGGAAGGGTGGGTTCATACCATGTTTTTGCAATACAGTTTTTTATCAGGTTTTTGATTAAAAAAAAAAAAAAAATCCTCAAAACCTGACAAAACTTTGTACACAGTTTCATCTGTATAAGGTTTGAAAAATGATGTCCGGTTGCATCCGCTTTTTAAAAAAAACTAAAACGTATATGTTTTGAACTTTTCACTCCATTATGAATAAAGTTTCACTTGTTTGATTGAAATTCCAAGAAAAAAAAACTGTGCAAAGTCAAAAACCGTATGGTGAAAACCGGATGGAACCGTACACACATACAGTTCTGTACGGTTCCCATTGACTCCCATGTAAAAAAAAAAAAAAACCTATACGGTTTTTCACCCGGACCATAAACCGTGGTAGGTCACAGTCTTCTGTCCAGAAAAATAAGCTAAAAACCATGTGGTGTGAAAAACAGAGACAACCCTATACAATATGGTGCATACGGTTTTGAATGGAATGTCTATGGCCACGGTTTGCTGTATGGTTTAAAAAAAAAAAGAAAAAAAAAACGTATCCGAAAACTGTATAGAAAAATCGTGGTGTGAACCCACCCGAAGACTAATTTATTTGGGGCCACAAAGCAGCCACTGATGAGGCATGATGGGAATTACAATGCATTGTAATTAGAGATGAGTGTACTTACAGGAAATTCGATTCGTCACGAACTTCTCGGCTCGGCAGTTGATGACTTTTCCTGCATAAATTAGTTCAGCTTTCCGGTGCTCCCGTGGGCTGGAAAAGGTGGATACATTCCTAGGAAAGAGTCTCCTAGGACTGTATCCACCTTTTCCAGCCCACGGGAGCACCGGAAAGCTGAACTCATTTATGCAGGAAAAGTCAACTGCCAAGCCGAGAAGTTCGTGACGAATCGAATTTACTGTAAGTTCGCTCATCTCTAATTGTAATGAGCTGGAGTCACTGGGGAGGGGGACATGTATCATTATTTGTATATGGTAGAAGCATGACTTAGAGCAGTGGTCTTCAACCTGCGGACCTCCAGATGTTGCAAAACTACAACTCCCAGCATGCCCGGACAGCCGTTGGCTGTCCGGGCATGCTGGGAATTGTAGTTTTGCAACATCTGGAGGTCCGCAGGTTGAAGGCCACTGACTTAGAGCATCTTGCTCCGCGCGGTCCAAGACGGCTTATATTAGCGTAAAAAATATGGTCATTGCGCAAGATTTCTGTGGGTAAATGAAACGTACGCAGTTAATTCGTGCGTCCTAAATATGTCGCTCCAAGGTAAATAGGAACCTAAACATCTGGAGGAAATGCTCCACCAGAATGTACGCAAAAAAAAAAAACGCAAAAAACAGCTTGCGCAAAATTTTGCACAAAAATTTTAACACAAAACAGGGGTCAAATATTTGATACCTGTCCCCCCCACTGATCATAGTGGAGTGCCAAAGGAGCAGGGCTGCAGTGTAAAGCACCACAGTGGGACAGTGCATCCCAACCAGGGTGCCTCCAGCTGTTACAAAACTACAACTCTCAGCATGCCCGGACGGCATGCTGGGAGTTGTTTTGCAACAGCTGTAGGCACCTATGTTTGGAAACACTGAGATAGGAAGATTTTAGACTGATCAGAACTAGACTATTGGAGCGGAGCTGCAGGGTAAAGCAGCAAGGAGAAGGAACAGAACCGCACTATGAGCCTCTACTGGGGCAGAAGGTGGATTCAGACGGAGTCCAGGAGACTGTGGAGCTGAAGTCACTGATGTAGAGGCAAATCCTCTACTGAAGATGTCGTTTTACGTCGCCACTACGACTGCCGTAAAGCGTCTCACGCTGAGAGAGAAAGCGAGAGACAGATCATCACGTGATCACAGTGCGTGTCACGTGCCCGGTCCCCGGAAGCGCCGCTCTGACGCCGTCTCCATGGTGACCACAGTCTCCGCTCCCGACATGCAGCGCGGTGGACACGTCACGTACGAGACAGAGACAGGGCCTGAAGACACGGAGACCGGAGCTCGGCGGCGGCTGCTTACCGGGGTGGAAACCGGGAGATAGATGGTAGGAGGTCTGTGGTGTCCAGAGGAGATGGCGGCCGCAAGTGTGAACTGACGTGTATATACGGCGTAGACTGCAAACAGCTGGCAGGGAATGGGACACCAAGAAGTGTACAGGAGGCTGCCCATAGTGTACACGACCCATAGAGAGGATGACCCCCGGTGTATACCGCCCATAGAGAGGATGACCCCCGGTGTATACCGCCCATAGAGAGGATGACCCCCGGTGTATACCGCCCATAGAGAGGATGACCCCCGGTGTATACCGCCCATAGAGAGGATGACCCCCGGTGTACACCACCCATAGAGACTGACACTACCATAGAGAGGATGACCCCCAGTGTACACATCTATAAAGAGACTGACACTACCATAGAGAGGATGACCCCCGGTGTACACCACCCATAGAGACTGACACTACCATAGAGAGGATGACCCCCCGGTGTATACCGCCCATAGAGAGGATGACCCCCGGTGTATACCGCCCATAGAGAGGATGACCCCCGGTGTATACCACCCATAGAGACTGACACTACCATAGAGAGGATGACCCCCGGTGTATACCGCCCATAGAGACTGACACTACCATAGAGAGGATGACCCCCAGTGTACACCACCCATAGAGACTGACACTACCATAGAGAGGATGACCCCCGGTGTATACCG
Source organism: Hyla sarda (assembly GCF_029499605.1). Classification (NCBI taxonomy): domain Eukaryota; kingdom Metazoa; phylum Chordata; class Amphibia; order Anura; family Hylidae; genus Hyla; species Hyla sarda. The sequence goes on along the minus strand of NC_079196.1, from coordinate 10,432,385 downwards.
CCCACAGAGACTGACACTACCATAGAGAGGATGACCCCCAGTGTACACCACCCATAGAGACTGACACTACCATAGAGAGGATGACCCCCGGTGTACACCACCCATAGAGACTGACACTACCATAGAGAGGATGACCCCCGGTGTACACCACCCATAGAGACTGACACTACCATAGAGAGGATGACCCCCAGTGTACACTGCCCATAAAGAGACTGACACTACCATAGAGAGGATGACCCCCGGTGTACACCACCCATAGAGACTGACACTACCATAGAGAGGATGACCCCCGGTGTACACCACCCATAGAGACTGACACTACCATAGAGAGGATGGCCCCCGGTGTACACGACCCATAGAGAGGATGACCCCCGGTGTACACGACCCATAGAGACTGACACTACCATAGAGAGGATGACCCCCAGTGTACACCACCCATAGAGACTGACACTACCATAGAGAGGATGACCCCCGGTGTACACTGCCCATAGAGAGGATGACCCCCGGTGTACACCACCCATAGAGACTGACACTACCATAGAGAGGATGACCCCCAGTGTACACTGCCCATAAAGAGACTGACACTACCATAGAGAGGATGACCCCCGGTGTACACCACCCATAGAGACTGACACTACCATAGAGAGGATGACCCCCGGTGTACACCACCCATAGAGACTGACACTACCATAGAGAGGATGACCCCCGGTGTACACATCTATAAAGAGAATGACATTACCATAGAGAGGATGACCCCCGGTGTACACCGCCCATAGAGAGGATGACCCCTGGTGTATACCGCCCATAGAGAGGATAACCCCCGGTGTACACTGCCCATAGAGAGGATAACCCCCGGTGTACACTGCCCATAGAGAGGATGACCCCCGGTGTACACTGCCCATAGAGAGGATGACCCCCGGTGTACACTGCCCATAGAGAGGATGACCCCTGGTGTACACCGCCCATAGAGAGGATGACCCCCGGTGTACACTGCCCATAGAGACTGACACTACCATAGAGAGGATGACCCCCGGTGTACACATCTATAAAGAGACTGACATTACCATAGAGAGGATGACCCCCGGTGTACACGTCCATAGAGACTGACACTACCATAGAGAGGATGACCCCCGGTGTACACATCTATAAAGAGACTGACATTACCATAGAGAGGATGACCCCCGGTGTACACTGCCCATAGAGAGGATGACCCCTGGTGTACACCGCCCATAGAGAGGATGACCCCTGGTGTATACCGCCCATAGAGAGGATAACCCCCGGTGTACACTGCCCATAGAGAGGATGACCCCTGGTGTACACCGCCCATAGAGAGGATGACCCCCGGTGTACACTGCCCATAGAGACTGACACTACCATAGAGAGGATGACCCCCGGTGTACACATCTATAAAGAGACTGACATTACCATAGAGAGGATGACCCCCGGTGTACACTGCCCATAGAGACTGACACTACCATAGAGAGGATGACCCCCAGTGTACACCACCCATAGAGACTGACACTACCATAGAGAGGATGACCCCCGGTGTACACTGCCCATAGAGAGGATGACCCCCGGTGTACACCACCCATAGAGACTGACACTACCATAGAGAGGATGACCCCCAGTGTACACTGCCCATAAAGAGACTGACACTACCATAGAGAGGATGACCCCCGGTGTACACCACCCATAGAGACTGACACTACCATAGAGAGGATGACCCCCGGTGTACACCACCCATAGAGACTGACACTACCATAGAGAGGATGGCCCCCGGTGTACACGACCCATAGAGAGGATGACCCCCGGTGTACACGACCCATAGAGACTGACACTACCATAGAGAGGATGACCCCCAGTGTACACCACCCATAGAGACTGACACTACCATAGAGAGGATGACCCCCGGTGTACACTGCCCATAGAGAGGATGACCCCCGGTGTACACCACCCATAGAGACTGACACTACCATAGAGAGGATGACCCCCAGTGTACACTGCCCATAAAGAGACTGACACTACCATAGAGAGGATGACCCCCGGTGTACACCACCCATAGAGACTGACACTACCATAGAGAGGATGACCCCCGGTGTACACCACCCATAGAGACTGACACTACCATAGAGAGGATGACCCCCGGTGTACACATCTATAAAGAGACTGACATTACCATAGAGAGGATGACCCCCGGTGTACACCGCCCATAGAGAGGATGACCCCTGGTGTATACCGCCCATAGAGAGGATAACCCCCGGTGTACACTGCCCATAGAGAGGATAACCCCCGGTGTACACTGCCCATAGAGAGGATGACCCCCGGTGTACACTGCCCATAGAGAGGATGACCCCCGGTGTACACTGCCCATAGAGAGGATGACCCCTGGTGTACACCGCCCATAGAGAGGATGACCCCCGGTGTACACTGCCCATAGAGACTGACACTACCATAGAGAGGATGACCCCCGGTGTACACATCTATAAAGAGACTGACATTACCATAGAGAGGATGACCCCCGGTGTACACGTCCATAGAGACTGACACTACCATAGAGAGGATGACCCCCGGTGTACACATCTATAAAGAGACTGACATTACCATAGAGAGGATGACCCCCGGTGTACACTGCCCATAGAGAGGATGACCCCTGGTGTACACCGCCCATAGAGAGGATGACCCCTGGTGTATACCGCCCATAGAGAGGATAACCCCCGGTGTACACTGCCCATAGAGAGGATGACCCCTGGTGTACACCGCCCATAGAGAGGATGACCCCCGGTGTACACTGCCCATAGAGACTGACACTACCATAGAGAGGATGACCCCCGGTGTACACATCTATAAAGAGACTGACATTACCATAGAGAGGATGACCCCCGGTGTACACTGCCCATAGAGAGGATGACCCCCGGTGTACACTGCCCATAGAGAGGATGACCCCCGGTGTACACCACCCATAGAGAGCATGACCCCCAGTTTATACTGCCCATAGAGAGCATGACCCCCAGTTTATACTGCCCATAGAGAGCATGACCCCCAGTTTATACTGCCCATAGAGAGTATGACCCCCAGTTTATACTGCCCATAGAGAGGATGACCCCTGGTGTATACCGCCGGTGTATACCGCCCATAGAGAGGATGACCCCCCCCCCCCCCCCGGTGTATACCGCCCATAGAGAGGATGACCCATGGTGTACACTGCCCATAGAGAGGATGACCCCCAGTTTATACTGCCCACAGAGAGGATGACCCCTGGTGTATACCGCCCATAGAGAGGATGACTACCGCTGTACACTGCCCATAGAGAGGATGACCCCCGGTGTATACCGCCCATAGAGAGGATGACCCCCCCCCCCCCCCCCCCCGGTGTATACCGCCCATAGAGAGGATGACCCATGGTGTACACTGCCCATAGAGAGGATGACCCCCAGTTTATACTGCCCACAGAGAGGATGACCCCTGGTGTATACCGCCCATAGAGAGGATGACCCCCGGTGTATACCGCCCATAGAGAGGATGACCCCCGGTGTATACCGCCCATAGAGAGGATGACCCCCGGTGTATACCGCCCATAGAGAGGATGACCCCCGGTGTATACCGCCCATAGAGAGGATGACCCCCAGTGTATACCGCCCATAGAGAGGATGACCCCCGGTGTATACCGCCCATAGAGAGGATGACCCCCGGTGTATACCACCCATAGAGAGGATGACCCCCGGTGTACACCGCCCATAGAGAGGATGAGCCCCGGTGTATACCGCCCATAGAGAGGATGACCCCCGGTGTACACTGCCCATAGAGAGGATGACCCCCCGGTATATACCGCCCATAGAGAGGATGACCCCTGGTGTACACTGCCCATAGAGAGGATGACTCCTGGTGTATACCGCCCATAGAGAGGATGACCCCCCCGGTATATTCCGCCCATAGAGAGGATGACCCCCGGTGTACAGCGCCCATAGAGAGGATGACCCCCCGGTATATTCCGCCCATAGAGAGGATGACCCCCGGTGTACAGCGCCCATAGAGAGGATGACCCCCGGTGTATACCGCCCATAGAGAGGATGACCCCCGGTGTATACCGCCCATAGAGAGGATGACCCCTGGTGTATACCGCCCATAGAGAGGATGACCCCCGGTGTACACGACCCATAGAGAGGATGACCCCCGGTGTACACGACCCATAGAGAGGATGACCCCCGGTGTACACCGCCCATAGAGTGGATTACCCCCAGTGTATACCACCCATAGATAGGATGACCCCCGGTTTACACCGCCCATAGAGAGGATGACCCCCAGTGTATACCACCCATAGAGAGGATGACTCCCAGTGTATACCGCCCATAGAGAGGATGACCCCTGGTGAACACTACCCATAGAGAGGATGACCCCCGGTGTATACCACCCATAGAGAGGATGACCCCCGGTGTATACCGCCCATAGAGAGGATGACCCCTGGTGTACACGACCCATAGAGAGGATGACCCCCGGTGTATACCGCCCATAGAGAGGATGACCCCTGGTGTACACGACCCATAGAGAGGATGACCCCCGGTTTACACCGCCCATAGAGAGGATGACCCCCAGTGTATACCACCCATAGAGAGGATGACTCCCAGTGTATACCGCCCATAGAGAGGATGACCCCTGGTGAACACTACCCATAGAGAGGATGACCCCCGGTGTATACCACCCATAGAGAGGATGAGCCCCGGTGTATACCGCCCATAGAGAGGATGACCCCCGGTGTATACCGCCTATAGAGAGGATGACCCCCGGTGTATACCGCCCATAGAGAGGATGACCCCCAGTGTATACTGCCCATAGAGAGGATGACCCCCGGTGTACACCGCCCTTAGAGAGGATGACCCCCCGGTGAACACTACCCATAGAGAGGATGACCCCCAGTGTATACCACCCATAGAGAGGATGAGCCCTGGTGAACACTGCCCATAGAGAGGATGACCCCCGGTGTATACTGCCCATAGAGAGGATGACCCCCGGTGTATACCGCCCATAGAGAGGATGACCCCCAGTGTATACCGCCCATAGAGAGGATGACCCCCAGTGTATAACGCCCATAGAGAGGATGACCCCCAGTGTATAACGCCCATAGAGAGGGTCAGGAAAGCTATCTGACCTAAAGAGTGCCATGATATCGTACCCCAAACCACACAGGAACACTCCACCCCAAAGTATGCAATGAAAAAAAAAAATGAGGGGACAAAGTTTTGTGCTTTTTGGTTACAGAGCTTTTCTGTTCCTTGGATTTTGCTTTGACTTTCGACCACAGCCACTTCTGTTTGCAGAGGTTTTGCTGGTCTTGTGATCCAGAAAACCTTAGACTAGTATTTCTTAACCAGTATTTATTAACCAGGGTGCCTCCAGCTGTTGCAAAACCACAACTCCCAGCATGCCCGGACAGCCTTTGGCATCTCCCTACCCTCTACGATTCATCCAGCACAAGGTTGTGTCTATTGCTTGCACTGAATCGTGATATAATATACTATAATAGTCTTCTTACATCCTGGGGCTGAACCTGTCCTGGCTTGTACAGAAGAGCCAGGAGTGCAGGGCCTCATGGGTTTATCTCACAGGGGATCGTTTACACCTAGGTTCCCCAACTTGTACCACACGGCTTCCAGGGCATGATGGGAGTTGTAGTTATGTTGTTCATATGATTCTGTATCCTTTTTTTTTTTGTCTGGGAGAGACCATTAGCTGTGTTCATCCTGAGCCTCCTGATTCATGTAAAGCAGTGTTCAACAACCTGTGGCTCTCTTTAGCTATTTCAAAACTGCAAGTGAGCTGTCGTGGCATGCTGGGAGTTGTAGTTTTACAACAGCTGGTGAACCACAGGTTGGAGAGCAGTACTTTAAAGGTGGCCTTCAACTATCCAGGCATGCTGAGAGTTGTAGTTCTGTGACAGCTGGAGTCACACTGATTGGACAACACTCATATACAGCCTCAGTATACAGCCAACGGCTATCCAGGCATGTTGAGAGTTGTAGTTTTGCAACAGCCGGAGAGACTTCATATAGACCAATATTTCTCAACCAGTGTGCCTCCAGCTGTTGCAAAACTAGTTTTGCAACAGCTGGAAGCACACTGGCTGGGAAACACTGCCATAGGCTTTCAGAGTATGCTGGGAGTTGTAGTTTTGTAACAGCTGGAGAGCTACAGGTTGGGGGAAACACCGAATTATACAGGCGCAATTGTAACAAATTATCTGTAAATATTCGGTCTGTCCGGGCATGCTGGGAGTTCTAGTTTTACAACAGCTGAAGGTACCCTGATGTGGGAACACTACTAAGCAGAGATCTTGGAGTTGAAAGAGTTGCAGAACTTTGCAGACAGTGATACTTGTTTCGGAGCTGCAACAGCGTCACAGTGTAAAGTTCTGGTGTTGCTGTCGCTTTACGGGAACATGTTGTGCCCCCAACCCCCCCATATCCACCCCCTCGCTGCCGCCTTCTACCTGAGGCCGCACTCTCAACATCTGCCGCGTCCTCGCTCTGTCAATCACCGGCCCGCACGGCGCTCGGCTCAGCTTTTGGCGTCTTTTTCACGATTTTTCATGCTGTTGGTTTTGTCCGGTTTCCGCAGTTCATTAAATTGTGTTCTGTTGAGGAGTTTGAGTTATTAATGTCGCTGTTAATGGAAACGCCGAGGAGACGACGGTATATTTTCATGAGATAAAATCCCAGAGTTTGTATCTTCAGCCAACATTGCAGAGCATAAAAGGGCCATTTACTCTGCCGCATATATCATCTCTACTGGAGAGTAATAACCGCGCTGCAAATCCATCACCGCGCACAGCACAACGGCGCAACCGTACCTGCAAAATCCGAAGGGCGAGGGGTCTGTGCTCCCGGTCATTCATCCTGTTCATTAATAGATAGATTGTATTCTCCTGTCCTACAGTCACCTCTCCTCTCCTGACATGGCTGATAACAGAGAACAATATATTATATTCACCTGTCCTACAGTCACCTCTCCTCTCCTGACATGGCTGATAACAGAGAACAATAGATTATATTCACCTGTCCTACAGTCACCTCTCCCCTCCTGACATGGCTGATAACAGAGAACAATATATTATATTCACCTGTCCTACAGTCACCTCTCCTCTCCTGACATGGCTGATAACAGAGAACAATATATTATATTCACCTGTCCTACAGTCACCTCTCCCCTCCTGACATGGCTGATAACAGAGAACAATAGATTATATTCCCCTGTCCTACAGTCACCTCTCCTCTCCTGACATGGCTGATAACAGAGAACAATATATTATATTCACCTGTCCTACAGTCACCTCTCCTCTCCTGACATGGCTGATAACAGAGAACAATATATTATATTCACCTGTCCTACAGTCACCTCTCCCCTCCTGACATGGCTGATAACAGAGAACAATAGATTATATTCCCCTGTCCTACAGTCACCTCTCCTCTCCTGACATGGCTGATAACAGAGAACAATATATTATATTCACCTGTCCTACAGTCACCTCTCCCCTCCTGACATGGCTGATAACAGAGAACAATAGATTATATTCACCTGTCCTACAGTCACCTCTCCTGACATGGCTGATAACAGAGAACAATAGATATATTCACCTGTCCTACAGTCACCTCTCCTCCTGACATGGCTGATAACAGAGAACAATATATATATTCACCTGTCCTACAGTCACCTCTCCTCCTGATATGGCTGATAACAGAGAACAATAGATTGTATTCACCTGTCCTACAGTCACCTCTCCCCTCCTGACATGGCTGATAACAGAGAACAATAGATTGTATTCACCTGTCCTACAGTCACCTCTCCCCTCCTGACATGGCTGATAACAGAGAACAATAGATATATTCACCTGTCCTACAGTCACCTCTCCCCTTCTGACATGGCTGATAACAGAGAATAATAGATTGTATTCACCTGTCCTACAGTCACCTCTCCTCTCCTGACATGGCTGATAACAGAGAACAATAGATTGTATTCACCTGTCCTACAGTCACCTCTCCCCTCCTGACATGGCTGATAACAGAGAACAATAGATATATTCACCTGTCCTACAGTCACCTCTCCCCTCCTGACATGGCTGATAACAGAGAACAATAGATTATATTCACCTGTCCTACAGTCACCTCTCTCCTCCTGACATGGCTGATAACAGAGAACAATAGATTATATTCACCTGTCCTACAGTCACCTCTCCCCTCCTGACATGGCTGATAACAGAGAACAATAGATTGTATTCACCTGTCCTACAGTCACCTCTCCCCTCCTGACATGGCTGATAACAGAGAACAATAGATTATATTCACCTGTCCTACAGTCACCTCTCCCCTCCTGACATGGCTGATAACAGAGAACAATAGATTATGTTCACCTGTCCTACAGTCACCTCTCCTCCTGACATGGCTGATAACAGAGAACAATAGATTGTATTCACCTGTCCTACAGTCACCTCTCCCCTCCTGACATGGCTGATAACAGAGAACAATAGATATATTCACCTGTCCTACAGTCACCTCTCCTCTCCTGACATGGCTGATAACAGAGAACAATAGATATATTCACCTGTCCTACAGTCACCTCTCCTCTCCTGACATGGCTGATAACAGAGAACAATAGATCTATTCACCTGTCCTACAGTCACCTCTCCTCTCCTGACATGGCTGATAACAGAGAACAATAGATTGTAACATTCTTATGTGCAGAAGCTGTTTATACCGGTGCCTGTGAGATCAGGACGGGGTCAGGACAGGTTTATATCATCTGGATGTAAACAAAGTTTCCATTTACTGACAGCAAGCAGAGATCTACATACCAGTGAGTAAGTGAAATACCATACCAATTCTGTTACATGGTTGCAGAACTTTCCCTAGGGGGCGCTGTCGGGGCAGATTCCATTGTAGCTGCGGCATCTGGGGCCCGTCTGGTTCCCGATATCATTGAGATGCGGCTGTGATGGCGGCGACATCTCCGCGACGCCCCGAGAACACCCCCGCGGCAGAGACATCTGTAGTCCGCTCACTGCCAAGTCTTGTCCTGTCATCTGGAGGAAACTACAACTTCCAGCATCCCACAATAGCAGGATGGAGAACACTGCTTTACATGAATCAGGTGGCTCAGGATGAACACAGCTGAAGAAGTGGACAGAATCCTATTAGACTCATAACTGCAACTCCCATCATGACCTGACACCTTTGTGCCTCCCCAGCTTATGCATAACTACAACCTCCATCATGGCCTGACAGCACTATGGATCTCCATCTGATGCATAACTACAACTCCCATCATGACCTGACAGCCCTGCGCCTCCCCAGCTTATGCCTAACTACAGCTGGAGGAACACTGGTTGGGAAACTCTGAGTTATTGGGTGTCCATGGTTGTTATATTTTATACCAGTGTCCAGGTCACAGTCTAGCTATAGCAGTGTTTCCCAACCGGGGTGCCTCCAGCTGTTGCAAAACTACAACTCCAAAGGCTGTCTGGGTTATAGCCCATCTCATCCCTTATGGTTAGTGTCCTGTACCCTGATGCAATTTGCCCAGGCATGCTGGGAGTTGTAGTTTTGCTACAGCTGGAGGTCCACAGTTTGCACTGGGACAGTGTGTCCCAACCAGTGTTCCTCCAGCTGTTGCAAAACTACAACTACCAGCATGCGCGGACAGCCGAAGGCTGTCCGGGCATGCTTTGAGTTGTAGTTTTGCAACAGCTGGAGACGCCCTGGTTGGGAACACTGTTCTATACAGTGTCCATCCCATCCCTTATGGTTAGTTCCTGTACCCTGATGCAATTTGGCCAGGCATGCTGGGAGTTGTAGTTTTGCAACAGCTGGAGGAACACTGGTTGGGAAACTCTGAGTTATTGGGTGTCCATGGTTGTTATATTTTATACCAGTGTCCAGGTCACAGTCTAGCTATAGCAGTGTTTCCCAACCGGGGTGCCTCCAGCTGTTGCAAAACTACAACTCCAAAGGCTGTCTGGGTTATAGCCCATCTCATCCCTTATGGTTAGTGTCCTGTACCCTGATGCAATTTGCCCAGGCATGCTGGGAGTTGTAGTTTTGCAACAGCTGGAGGAACACTGGTTGGGAAACACTGAGTTATTGGGTGTCCATGGTTGTTCTATTTTATACCAGTGTCCAGGTCACAGACTAGCTATAGCAGTGTTTCCCAACCGGTGTGCCTCCAGCTGTTGCAAAACTACAACTCCAAAGGCTGTCTGGGCATGCTGGGAGTTGTAGCCCATCCCATCCCTTATGGTTAGTGTACTGTACCCTGATGCAATTTGTCCAGGCATGCTGGGAGTTGTAGTTTTCCTACAGCTGGAGGACCACGGTTTGCACTGGGACAGTGTTTCCCAACCAGCTCTACAACTCCCAGCATGCCCAGACAGCCGAAGGCTGTCCGGGCATGCTGGGAGTTGTAGTTTTGCAACAGCTGGAGACGCCCTGGTTGGGAACACTGTTCTATATAGTGACCATCCCATCCCTTATGGTTAGTTCCTGTACCCTGATGCAATTTGTCCAGGCATGCTGGGAGTTGTAGTTTTGCAACAGCTGGAGGAACACTGGTTGGGAAACACTGAGTTATTGGGTGTCCATGGTTGTTATATTTTATACCAGTGTCCAGGTCACAGACTAGCTATAGCAGTGTTTCCCAACCGGTGAACAGAATCCTATTAGGAACATAATAACTCCCATCATGCCCTGGTAGCCCTGCGGCTCTACAGCTAAAGCATAACTGCAACTCCCATCATGACCTGACACCTTTGTGCCTCCCCAGCTTATGCATAACTGCAACCTCCATCATGGTCTGTCAGCCCTGCAGCTCTCCGCTCCAGCTTTGGGTGCACGGTGGGAGTTGTATTTTTGCAACAGGTGGAGAGCGACCTGTCGAGATAAGCTTTTCTAGAGGTTGCGGCTGTCGGCTATCAGGGCATGTTGGGAGTTGTAGTATTGCAACAATTGGAGAACCACATTGCAGTTGCAGGCAGAGACTGTCAGGTCACACTGGGAGTTGTAGTTTTGCTATAGCTGGAGAGCCACAGATCAGGTAACACTGCTAGCAGTTGTAGATGTAGGCTGTCCGGGCATGCTGAGAGTTGTAGTTCTGTAACAGCTGAAGTGTCCCTGGTTATAGAGTGATTTGTACATGGCTGTTCTGTAAGGGAGCAGTGGTGGCGGCCATCATGAGTGATCACCCAGTATCTGCAGAGACTGTATCTTATACCGTGGCGCAGTCATGTGACCCTGACCGCTCCTCCGTACTGTGGACTACTGTTTAACCCTGTAATACCCTTCTCTCCCTCCAGACCATAAATAAACACCGCTGGAAATGTCCACCATTCTGTTTGCCTCGGTGGTCCGGGCGAGAGATGGACTCCCACTATCGGCTTCCACCGACCACGAGCAGAACATGTCCGCACAGGAGACCAAGAAGTACCTGAAAGTGCTGTCCCGAAAACTGGAGCAGTTCCCGGACCGCTGCACCATGAAAAGGGGCCCGCACCATGTTAAGTGAGTAGTCGTCTCCACTTCCTGGGGCCACATGATGAGGCCTGGTTCACACGTCGCAGTTATGTCTGACCTGTTTCTTGCAGGACACCATATATACAGATAGGGGGCAGCATCTGCAAAGTGTCCTAGCAGTGTTTCCCAAGTGGTGTGCCTCCAGCTGTTGCAAAACTACAACTCCAAAGGCTGTCTTGGCATGCTGGGAGTTGTAGTTATGCTACAGCTGGAGGTCCATAGTTTGCACTGGGACAGTGTTTCCCAAACAGTGTTCCTCCAGCTGTTGCAAAACTACAACTCCCAGCATGTCCAGACAGCCTTTGGATTTGTAGTTCCTCCAGCAACAGCTGGAGGAACACTGGTTTGGAAACACTGAGTTTTTGGGTGTCCATGGTTGTTATATTTTATACCAGTGTCCAGGTCACTGATTAGCTATAGCAGTGCTTCCCAACCGTGTGCCTCCAGCTGTTGCACAACTACAACTCACAGCATGCTCAGACAGCCAAAGGCTGTCCAGACATGCCCGAGTTGTAGTTTTGCAACAGCTGGAGGCACACTGAGTTATAGGATGTCCTCAGGTATTATTTTATATGCCTCTTTGTCCTTGGATGCCTTACCATTTTCAGGATCTCTGCTTGCTGTCAGTTATTTTAAAACCTTCATAATCTACCTATCCTGACCTAGTTCGTCCCATAGGGTTTGTTACATGTATGTGATGTATCATTGCAGACAGGAGAGGTCACAGTTAACACTGATACTTTATCATAAACCCCCTGTGTTGCTCTCTAGAATGTTTCCATTCACTGACACCAAACAGACCTTCAAAATGGTGAATAATCACAACACTACACAAAATTCAGGACAGGGACTGTATTGTAAATCCTGCTGCACTTCTGAAACGACAGAATAGATGCAGATGAAATAGACTTCAGGTGTAGTGGCCCCTTTAACACATCAGCGATGGGGCCCACCTGTAGTGGCGTCATCTGCTCATAGCGAGACCTGACATTGTGACAAGGGCGCCGATACATTAGAGCAGATGGCGCCGTGACGTTATTGATAACCGCGTCTGAAGATCAGATGTTTACGTTACATCACTGAGGATCCATAGGGGTCTGTACATCTAACATTAGGGGGATGGGGGGTCCTGACTAATCACTGAGGATCCATAGGGGTCTGTACATCTAACATTAGAGGGATGGGGGGGGTCCTGACTAATCACAGAGGATCCATAGGGGTCTGTACATATAACATTAGGGGGAGGGTAATGACTAATCACAGAGGATCCATAGGGGTTTGTACATCAGACATTAAGGGGATGGGGGGGTCCTGACTAATCACAGAGGATCCATAGGGGTCTGTACATCTAACATTAGGGGGAGGGTCCTGACTAATCACAGAGGATCCATAGGGGTCTGTACATCTAACATTAGGGGGAGGGTCCTGACTAATCACAGAGGATCCATAGGGGTCTGTACGTCTAACATTAGGGGGATGGGGGGGTCCTGACTAATCACTGAGGATCCATAGGGGTCTGTACATCTAACATTAGGGGGATGGGGGGAGGGTCCTGACTAATCACAGAGGATCCATAGGGGTCTGTACGTCTAACATTAGGGGGAGGGTCCTGACTAATCACAGAGGATCCATAGGGGTCTGTACATCTAACATTAGGCGGAGGGTAATGACTAATCACAGAGGATCTAAAGGGGTCTGTACATCTAACATTAGGGGGATGGGGGGTCCTGACTAATCACAGAGGATCCATAGGGGTCTGTACATCAGGCATTAGGGGGATGGGGGGTCCTGACTGATCACAGAGGATCCATAGGGGTCTGTACATCTAACATTAGGCGGATGGGGGGTCCTGACTAATCACAGAGGATCCATAGGGGTCTGTACATCTAACATATGGGGGGGGGGGGTCCTGACTAATCACAGAGGATCCATAGGGGTCTGTACATCAGACATTAGGGGGATGGGGGGTCCTGACTGATCACAGAGGATCCATAGGGGTCTGTACATCTAACATTAGGCGGATGGGGGGTCCTGACTAATCACAGAGGATCCATAGGGGTCTGTACATCTAACATTAGGTGGATGGGGGGTCCTGACTAATCACAGAGGATCCATAGGGGTCTGTACATCTAACATATGGGGGGGGGGGGTCCTGACTAATTACAGAGGATCCATAGGGGTCTGTACATCTGACATTAGGGGGATGGAGGGGGGGGGGGGGTCCGGACTAATCACAGAGGATCCATAGGGGTCTGTACGGCTAACATTCGGGGGATGGGGGGGTCCTGACTAATCACAGAGGATCCATAGGGGTCTGTACATCTAACATTAGGGGGATGGGGGGGGGGGTCCTGACTAATCACAGAGGATCCATAGGGGTCTGTACATCTAACATTAGGGGGACGGGGGGGTCCTGACTAATCAGAGGATCCATAGGGGTTTGTACATCAGACATTAAGGGGATGGGGGGTCCTGACTAATCACTGAGGATCCATAGGGGTCTGTACATCTAACATTAGGGGGATGGGGGGGTCCTGACAAATCACAGAGGATCCATAGGGGTCTGTACATCTAACATTAGGGGGATGGGGGGTCCTGACTAATCACAGAGGATCCATAGGGGTCTGTACATCAGGCATTAGGGGGATGGGGGGTCCTGACTAATCACAGAGGATCCATAGAGCTCTGTACATCTAACATTAGGGGGATGGGGGGGGGGGTCCTGACTAATCACAGAGGATCCATAGGGGTCTGTACATCTAACATTAGGGGGACGGGGGGGGGGTCCTGACTAATCAGAGGATCCATAGGGGTTTGTACATCAGACATTAAGGGGATGGGGGGTCCTGACTAATCACTGAGGATCCATAGGGGTCTGTACATCTAACATTAGGGGGATGGGGGGTCCTGACTAATCACAGAGGATCCATAGGGGTCTGTACATCAGGCATTAGGGGATGGGGGGTCCTGACTAATCACAGAGGATCCATAGAGCTCTGTACATCTAACATTAGGGGGATGGGGGGGGGGGTCCTGACTAATCACAGAGGATCCATAGGGGTCTGTACATCTAACATTAGGGGGACGGGGGGGGGGGTCCTGACTAATCAGAGGATCCATAGGGGTTTGTACATCAGACATTAAGGGGATGGGGGGTCCTGACTAATCACTGAGGATCCATAGGGGTCTGTACATCTAACATTAGGGGGATGGGGGGGTCCTGACTAATCACAGAGGATCCATAGGGGTCTGTACATCTAACATTAGGGGGATGGGGGGTCCTGACTAATCACAGAGGATCCATAGGGGTCTGTACATCTAACATTAGGGGGATGTGGGGTCCAGAGTTTTTACAGATTAGATTGTGCGTATCACGCGGTCGTGTGTTGCCAAACGCTGATATCCTCCATTAATCCCGCTCCCTATGGTCCCTGCAGTTTTAAGCATCGCAAGCAATTTGCTCCTGTGCACAAATAAGCAGGAATTCTCCAGATAGTCGGGCGCTGCCAGCAACTCTGCAGCTTCTTATAGGGGTAAGGTCTGTGAGCAGAGGAGAGAGATGGCATTGTGGGTAATCTGGCATCGCGGTGGTCCACAGTAAGGCAGTGTATCAGTGCCAGCAGAGTCACTGGGGGTCCTTGTTGTTGCTACAAAGAACCTCTGATAACATGGACTCCGCAGACACTGAGAGAATTTATTGTGGTTCGATCATCTATGACCCCCCCCCTTATTACCACCAGATACTGAGACATGAGGGATATTTTCTGTACATGATTAGGGGCAGCCATGTTGTCTGAACTGCTGCTCTGCTCTATATACAGTAATTCAGGGATACACTTTACAGCAGCCACATATACCATACAAACCGTCTGTGACAGAGGTCAGTACGTGGGGAGGGAGAGGAGCTGTGACCATCATCTGTTGGCTTCTGTAGGGATTGTCGTGGGCATGCCCTGTGACCTGTGCAGGGAGAAGGTGAACTGTATCCATCACCTTATTATTGTTGTGGGCATGCTGTAAGACCTGTGCAGGGAGGAGGTGAACGGTATCCATCACCTGATTGTTGTGGGCATGCTCTAAGACCTGTGCAGGGAGGAGGTGAACGGTATCCATCACCTGATTGTTGTGGGCGTGCTCTATGACCTGTGCAGGGAGGAGGTGAACTGTATCCATCACCTGATTGTTGTGGGCATGCTCTAAGACCTGTGTAGGGAGGAGGTGAACGATATCCATCACCTGATTGTTGTGGGCATGCTCTAAGACCTGTGCAGGGAGGAGGTGAACGGTATCCATCACCTGATTGTTTTGGGCATGCTTTAAGACCTGTGCAGGGAGGAGGTGAACGGTATCCATCACCTGATTGTTTTGGGCATGCTTTAAGACCTGTGCAGGGAGGAGGTGAACGGTATCCATCACCTGATTGTTGTGGGCGTGCTCTATGACGTGTGCAGGGAGGAGGTGAACTGTATCCATCACCTGATTGTTGTGGGCATGCTCTAAGACCTGTGCAGGGAGGAGGTGAACGGTATCCATCACCTGATTGTTGTGGGCATGCTCTAAGACCTGTGCAGGGAGGAGGTGAACTGTATCCATCACCTGATTGTTTTTTGGCATGCTCTACGACCTGTGCAGGGAGGAGGTGAACTGTATCCATCACCTGATTGTTGTGGGCGTGCTCTATGACCTGTGCAGGGAGGAGGTGAACTGTATCCATCACCTGATTGTTGTAGGCATGCTCTAAGACCTGTGCAGGGAGGAGGTGAACGGTATCCATCACCTGATTGTTGTGGGCATGCTCTAAGACCTGTGCAGGGAGGAGGTGAATGGTATCCATCACCTGATTGTTGTGGGCGTGCTCTAAGACCTGTGCAGGGAGGAGGTGAACTGTAATCCATCACCTGATTGTTGTGGGCGTGCTCTATGACCTGTGCAGGGAGGAGGTGAACTGTATCCATCACCTGATTGTTGTGGGCGTGCTCTATGACCTGTGCAGGGTGGAGGTGAACTGTATCCATCACCTGATTGTTGTGGGTGTGCTCTAAGACCTGTGCAGGGAGGAGGTGAACTGTATCCATCACCTGATTGTTGTGGGCGTGCTCTGTTTTACAGAGATTACTGTACACAGAGGGGAAGGAGGAGAGCTGTAACCATCTCCATATGTAGGAGTCACTTATCATTGTAGCCCTGGTCTCTTCTGGCATCAGGTGACTGCTCAGGGTTCCTATTTATTTTTATTTTTTTATAGAAACATTTATAACATTATTACTTTATCATTATTATTATACATTTATTACATGATTATTATTTTATTATTATACATTTATAACATTATTATTTTATTATTATTATACATTTATTACATTATTACTTTATCATTATTATTATACATTTATTACATGATTATTATTTTATTATTATACATTTATTACTTTATTATTTTATTATACATTTATAACATTATTACTTTATCATTATTATACATTTATTACATGATTATTATTATTATTTTATTTTACATTTATAACATTCTTATTTTATTATTATACATTTAGTACATTATTACTTTATTATTTTATTATACATTTATAACATTATTATTTTATTATTATACATTTATAACATTATTATTTTATTATTATACATTATTATTTTATTATTATACATTTATAACATTATTTCTTCATTATTATTATAAGTTTATAACATTATTTCTTTTTTTTAATTATTATTATTATTATTATTATACATTTTAGAGATGAGCGAAGTTACAGTGATTCTATTCGTAACGGACTTCTCGGCTCGGTGGTTGATGATTTTATCCGCAAAAATTAGTTCAGCTTTCAGGTGCTCCGGTGGCTGGAAAAGATGGATACAGTCCTAGGAGAGTCTCCAGCCACCGGAGCATCTGAAAGCTGAACTAATTTATGTGGATAAAGTCATCAACCGCCGAGCCGAGAAGTTTGTGACGAATAGAATCACTGTAAGTTCGCTCATCTCTAATACATTAATAACATTATTACTTTATTATTATACATTTGTCTTAGTTTCAGTAGTTGAGGAAATTAAATGTAGATAAAAATAGTGAACACCCATAGTATATCTACTGCAGAGGAGCCGCCCCGTACACACAGCTCGCACAGCGCCCCCATAGACTGTCATCTGATCCGAGCTGTGTGTACGGGGCGGCTGTAGATATACTAAGGGTGTTGAGTATTTTTATAGTTCGTCACCTTGTGTCGTTGCAGCTTCATCAGCTCCCTGGGCGTCAGCTACATGATGTTGTGTTCGGAGAATTACCCCAGCGTCCTGGCCTTCTGCTTTCTGGATGAGCTGCAGAAAGAATTCATCACCACCTACGAGATGGTTCACATCAACTCCGCCATCAGGCCCTACTCCTTCATAGAGTTCGGTGAGTGGTCAGTGATAATCCGGCATGATCAGCGGCGCACGTGGCAGCCATTGTGTTCACCATTCAGGACTCCTGTCCTTGTACTGATCCCAGCACGTGATGTATGGAGGGAGGTGGATAAATATATCGGCTGAACGTTCGGCTGATATCACGGTGTACGGGAAAAAGAACGTCATCCCAGATCAGTACCAGATAAATAAACTTTACTCCACATTTTATGACAATTTAGTGAATCAGATTTAGAGCGCTGCGGCCGTTCGTCACCATTCCACATCTTTCCGTCTCCTATTTCTATATTTGCCTCCAGTTTAGGAGCAATTCTGCAGCGGAGATAAAATATTTGCGAGACGACGCCTTATAAGACGGACGGCTGCTTGGATGGTGCATTACCGCCCTCTTTATTAGTTCTATACTGCATAGTAAGTGCACTGAATAGAGAGGAAGGTAACGCGGTAGATTATAGTAGATACTGATAGATGAGTAAGGCTGCGTTCACACGGCCATCTAGACCCATCCCGTTCTTCTCCCGACAAAAATAAAAACAGACTTAAAAAAAAAAAAATGGACAATAACGGATGCAGGCGGATGTTATCCGTTTGGATCCTTTATTGTTCAGTTAATAAAGCAAAAGAAACATTTTTTTTTGTTCGGTGATATTTACGTCCGTGGCCGGCTCCCGATCTGTGAAGCGCGCTCAGCTTCTGATCGTATCTGCGGGGTCCCAGTTGCTATCAGCAACCGGGACCCGCGGATAATACCGGACATCGCCGATCGGGCTGATGTCCGGTATGAACCCTTTAGATGTCTAAAACGGGATAATATGCTGCCAGTTAGCTCAGCAGAGCTTTTCGCGACCGCCACGGTGAAATCGCGGTGTCCCGAACAGCTGAGAGGACAGCGGGAGGCTCCTTACCTGGCTCCACGCTGTTCAGTCGGCGTTTGATTTATCCAAGCCTGAGATCCAGGCTTGAGCAATCAAGCGCAGATAACACTGATGAACGCATTGATCAGTGTAATGCATGTTATAGTCCCCTATGGGTGCTATAACATTGCAAAAAAAAAAGAGTTAATAAATGTGATTTAGCGCCTTCCCTAATAAGTCACAATCACCCCCCTTTTCCCATAAAAAATAAAAAAACTGTGTAAAATTTTTTATAAAAATAAACGTGGTATCGCCACCTGTGTAAATGTACAAACTATAAAAATATATAGTTAATTAAACAGCACGGTCAATGGCGTACACGCAAACAAATTCAAAAGTCCAAAGTATTTTTGGTCACTTTTTATACCATAAAAAAAGGAATAAAAAGCGATAAAAAACTTTAATCAATACAAAAATGGTACCAAAAAATGAGCCCTCATACCGCCCTGTACGCGGAAAATAAAAAAGTTATAGGGGTCAGAAGAGAACAATTTTAAACGAATACATTTTCCTGCATGTAGTTATGATTTTTTCCAGAATTACGACAAAATCAAATCTACATAAGTAGGGGATCATTTTAATCGTATGGACCTACAGAATTAAGGGAAGGTATCATTTTTACCGAAAAATGTACGGTGTAGAAACGGAAAAAAGTTACAAAATGTTGTTTTTTTTTCGTTTCGCTGTAGATTTTTGGGTAAAATTACTGATGTCATTACAAAGTAGAATTGGTGGCACAAATAAAAAAAAAGCCATCATATGGATAAGGGATATGATTTTTAAAAGGTAAGTAGGAAAAAACGAAAGTGGAACCCTTAAGGGGTTAATGTGTGCAGGGACATAACGCGCTGTCCCATTCACTGCGGCGCAGCCCTGGGTCCTCTCTGACGGAGGATTGCACATGTTCACTATGACACTCCCAACATGTAAGTATAAAATTCAATAGGATTCTGCCGCAAGTGTAATCCGCCCGGAATTTCCGTAGAGTGAATGCGTCCTTAGTAAGGCCCCTGCTGCAGGAAGATGGAGACCAGGTGGGACAGGAGCGGGGGCGGGGCTGTGGTGTAGTGATCTATACTCTGAATTCCTTCTACAGATAATTTCATACAGAAGACGAAGCAGAGATTCAACAACCCGCGGTCACTTACCACCAAGGTGAACCTCGCAGACATGCAGACGGAAATCCGACTACGGCCTCCCTACCAGATCTCACTGCAGGAGCTCGGCCTGGAGAACGGGATCAACCACCGCCGAGACCCGGCCTATAAGGGGATAGGTAAGGATAGTGTCTGACACCGTGCACACAGTGAATGATCAGTATAGTGGGGAGCGCAGGCAAATAATAGGCTACTTGGCCCTTCACATACCCAACACTAGCCCAATAGTCCCACTTTATCCCACTGTTGTTTTAACAAACCTTCTACAAATCAGTTGTATATAAACTTTGTAATATATCTTATCAGAGAAAAAAATGCCTCTTTCTTTCCTGTGTCTGGCTCCTTTCCTCCTACCCCCCTTTCTTTTAAACCGGTGGTCTCCAAACTGAGAACCTCCAGCTGTTGCAAAACTACTACCCCTAGTATGCCCGGACAGCTGGGCATGCTGGGAGTTGTAGTTTTACAATAGTTGGATAACCACATTTTGGAGACCACTGGAATAGAACAGAGGATGACTGACACTGCGGGGGTCTTTGCTGCCATCACCCAAGGTGGTGCACTCTCGGACATTTAGTATTTACTCCCGTCCCCCCCAATCCTGTGGCTCTTCCTCTGTTGCAAAACTACAACTCTCAGCATGCCCTGGCAACCTTCTAAAGAACAATGGGTTGGAAAATATTGCTTTAGATTAGTGCTCTCCAACTTGTGCCTCTCTAGCTGCTGCAAAACTACCAGTCCCAGCAGACTAGTTATAGCAGTGTTTCCCAACCGGTGTTCCTCCAGCTGTTGCAAAACTACAACTCCAATGTCTGTCTGGGCATGCTGTGACTTGTAGTTTTGCAACCGCGGAAGTTCCACAGTTGGGACCACTGTTCCAAACTCATCATTCACTCCATCTAGAGTCTGATCAGCTCACTGAGGGATCGGTTACAGTTTCCCATAGAAGTCTATGAAGAGGGAAGTGGGAGGGAGAAGGTCCCTTTAAACTAGCCAAAGACCTTAGATTCTTCATGGTGGATCCCCATAACAGCACAGGCACAGGTTGGCGGTATACGTGCTGCGCTAGACCTATACGGTCTGCAAGGATGTGAGGGTCTTGAGGGAACGAGGGTCTATATCTAATAAGCTTTATTACCATGTTGTTTCTTATATGTAAAGTGGAGACCACAGATGCGTAAATGTGTCTGCAGGTAAGAACCGCTTGGCCCATCTAGTTTGCAAAACTACAACTTCCAGCATGCCTGGACAGCCAACGGCTGTCTGGGCATGCTGGGAGTTGTAGTTTTGCAGAAGCTGGAGAGGCACAGGTTGGAGAACACTGATCTAAAGCTAAAGTTTCCAACTTATTGTTCTACCGATGGTTGTCAGGGCATGCTGGGAGTTGTAGTTTTGCAACAGAGGAAGAACCACAGGTCGGGGGGGACGGAGGGGGACACTCCATCACCCAGAGTGTGCCACAGAAAGAATAGGGGACATCAGTTTCTGCTGGGTAGTGGCAACAGAGACCCTCCCAGTGTCAGTCATCCTCTCTTCTATCTATACCAGTGATCTCCAAACTGTGGCCCTTCAGCTGTTGCAAAACTACAACTCCCAGGATGCTTGACTGTCCATGCATGTTGGGAGTTGTAGTTTTGCAACAGCTGGAGGTCCACTGTTTAGAGACTACTGGTTTAGAGGAAAGGAGCCGGACATAGGGAAGAAAGAAGCATTTTTTCTCTGATAAGATATATTACAAAGTTTCTTATATTTTCTTTTACAATCGATTTATTAAGATACATTGTTTTGGGGTTGGAATTGGTCTCTGTGAATACAATGATTGATCACGTAGGATTATTGATCCGTGGCGCTGCGGCCATAGAGTTCAGTGTCAGGGCTGTGGCTGACCCCAGCTATACAGATACCTCGTCCCCTGCGGCTCTGCTCCAGCCCTGTTGTGCCCCTTCCTCTTTTACTCACTGTCATGTGACTTTGGTGTTTCTCTCCGCCCATCAGCTCCTCACCAGCGGCTGGAACCACTCACCTTGTCTGGGATCGTCTCGTGTCTGCTCAGTCTCCTCTGTGCGGGTCTCAATCTCATCCGGGGATTCCATGCAGTAGAAAGTCTCTTACAGGTACTGTACTAGGGTTATACAGGGTTTCTCTGAAGTCATCCCAGGGGTTTCCATCAGGGATGTCCTGATACCGATACTGGATATTTGTGCAAGTACTTGTGCTCCTGCAAATGTCCCCGATACCGAATCCGATACTCGCTGGCGGGACCCCTGCTGGCAGATATCACGGAGGTGCCAAACTATGCAGCGCGCCCAACAGCTGAGCGTGCGTCATAGCCGGGACCTGTGGCTAATACCGAACATCACTGATCGCGGTGATGTCAGGCATTAACCCTATATATGCCACGATCAAAGTTGATCGCGGCATCTAAAAGTCCTGAAATTAACTGCCGGTTAGCTCAGGGATGCTGATCGGGATCACCGCAGTGACCCGATAAGCTGTGAGGATGGCCGGAGGTCCCTTACTGTGTTCCGTGCCTTCCAATCGTCGCTCCCTTACTGCAGCCATCCGTGGCAGGCAGTAGTAAAGGAGCGCCGATAACACTGACCAATGTGGCATAGCATTGATCAGTGTATGCAATCTACAGATTGCATGTAATAGTGCCCTATGGGGGACAAAAAAAAGTGTAAAAAGAAATAAAGAAATTATAAATGTGAACCCCTTTAAGATATTAAAAAAGCCCGTCCTCTAATAGAAAAAAAAAAAAAAAACTTTTTCCCCATTAAAAAAAAAAAAAAATAACCCTGTCACATGACATAGAAAAATGTATCAATAATTGGTATCGGCGAGTACTTAAAAAAAAAAAAGGATCGTTACTCGGTCTCGGTCTTAAAAAAATGGTATCGGGACCTCCCTAGATTCCATCAGGTACTGCACAGATACAGCTCCACTGCTGTATACTGTACACTGTATATGTATTGTAGACCATATGGCGTACTTAAAGAAGCACTCCGGGAATTATGTTTTACTTATATACTGCAGCATAAGCTATTATTAAAATGTAGAGGTTCTTGTGTATGCCGTGTGCTTACCTGTTTTAGCTCATGTGGCAGGTATAAGGTATTAGTTTCACATTATGTGCACTTTTGATTCATTTTCTCATTTAAAATGTTTATTAGAGAAATAAAAAATAGCACTATTTAACAGCAGTTTTGGTAAATTATACAATTTCTTCAGCAATTTTGGGAAAATCACAAGCGGGAAATCAAAAATAGGAAAAAAACACATCAAAAATACAGCGTGGAGTACAGTTTTAGGAGTGGTGTATAACTACTATATATCCTGATCCCATAGAGTTAACAGCAGTATACAGATAGAGCTGGAGGAGAGGTCTATAACTACTTTATACAGTGGTCCCTCAAGTTACAATATTAATTGGTTCCAGGACGACCATTGTATGTTGAAACCATTGTATGCTTAGACCATAACTCTATGGAAACCTGGTAATTGGTTCTGAAACCACCAAAATGTCATCCAAAAATAGGAAAAAGTGAGGATTAAAGAAAAATAAGTAGATAACTAATATAGATAAAGAAAATCCTTCCATATAAAAGTAATAAAGATCTGGGAGCTGTAATCACTGTCTATGTAGAGGACAGGAGCTTCTTCAGGGTCCTGTACAGAACACAGTGTCCTAAAAAAGTAATGGAGCCGCCCTCACCTGGTGCCCAAAGGAGCAGCTAACTATGGTACAGAACATGTAATACCTCCCTATACTGTAGGGGGCGCTACCAGACACCAGTCAGTGCATACACTTCAGTAATACAGGTAAAGAATACAGAACATGTAATACCTCCCTGTACTGTAGGGGGCGCTACCAGACACCAGTCAGTGCATACACTTCAGTAATACAGGTAAAGAGTACAGAACATGTAATACCTCCCTGTACTGTAGGGGGCACTACCAGACGCCAGTCAGTGCATACACTTCAGTAATACAGGTAAAGAGTACAGAACATGTAATACCTCCCTGTACTGTAGGGGGCGCTACCAGATATCAGTCAGTGCATACACTTCAGTAATAAGGTAAAGAGTACAGAACATGTAATACCTCCCTGTACTGTAGGGGGCGCTACCAGACACCAGTCAGTGCATACGCTTCAGTAATACAGGTATAGAGAAGTACAGAACATGTAATACCTCCCTGTACTGTAGGGGGCGCTACCAGACACAAGTCAGTGCATACACTTCAGTAATACAGGTAAAGAGCCTTTGGATGTCCAGGCATGCTGGGAGTTGTAGTTTTGCAACATCTGGAGGCACCCTGGTTGGCAAACACTGGGATAGGGGATAAGATGTCTGATCGCGGGGCTCCCACTGCTATCTCTTGCAGCACCCGGTATTCTAAACAAACGCAGGGTTCCTGCGGCAGTGGTCGTGACATTGTACCACGCCCCCTCCATTCATGTCTATGGAAGGGGGCGTGTCAACTCACACAATCACGGCCTCCAGCTCCGAACGTTCTGAACAAACTGTTCACAACGCTGGAGCACCGGAGTGCCCCTTTAAATATTTTACACCTCATAAACGCCACAAATAAGAAGGGAAGGTATTTTACGATCCCATTAATGAAGCGACGTTGAAATATGGAGCCACAACAGAAATCCTGTACAGCGACTACACCTGACGGCAGCCGGAGCAGAACTGGCAGGAGGTCTGTAATGAACCAATTAAACACGGTGACAAATACCGGCAGCGCCTGTAATAACCAGCACCGCGGGTCATCAGCCGGCAACCGCGCTCTGTCCCCGGCCGTCACATATTGTCGGCTTCTCTTCATATGCAAATCGTCACCATTAGACAAATCTGAGACAACAGCGACTCCTGCTGGACACTGCAGGACAGTGCAAGGGTTTGGGTTTTCTGATATAAGGAAAATATGTAAAATAAGTGATGGAAATAATCCTGGAGATGATGGGAGTGATACATTGTATGTGATACGAGATTAGATTGTGAGCTCCTGGGGTCAGGGATGATGGGAGTGATACATTGTATGTGATACAAGATTAGATTGTGAGCTCCTGGGGTCAGGGATGATGGGAGTGATACATTGTATGTGATAGGAGATTAGATTGTGAGTTCCTGGGGTCAGGGATGATGGGAGTGATACATTGTATGATAGGTGATTAGATTGTGAGCTCCTGGGGTCAGGGATGATGGGAGTGATACATTGTATGATAGGTGATTAGATTGTGAGCTCCTGGGGTCAGGGATGATGGGAGTGATACATTGTATGTGATAGGAGATTAGATTGTGAGCTCCTGGGGTCAGGGATGATGGGAGTGATACATTGTATGTGATAGGAGATTAGATTGTGAGCTCCTGGGGTCAGGGATGATGGGAGTGATACATTGTATGTGATAGGAGATTAGATTGTGAGCTCCTGGGGTCAGGGATGATGGGAGTGATACATTGTATGATAGGAGATTAGATTGTGAGCTCCTGGGGTCAGGGATGATGGGAGTGATACATTGTATGATAGGAGATTAGATTGTGAGCTCCTGGGGTCAGGGATGATGGGAGTGATACATTGTATGATAGGAGATTAGAATGCGAGCTCCTGGGGTCAGGGATGATGGGAGTGATACATAGTATGATAGGAGATTAGATTGTGAACTCCTGGGGTCAGGGATGATGGGAGTGATACATTGTATGTGATAGGAGATTAGATTGTGAGCTCCTGGGGTCAGGGATGATGGGAGTGATACATTGTATGTGATAGGAGATTAGATTGTGAGCTCCTGGGGTCAGGGATGATGGGAGTGATACATTGTATGTGATAGGAGATTAGATTGTGAGCTCCTGGGGTCAGGGATGATGGGAGTGATACATTGTATGTGATAGGAGATTAGATTGTGAGCTCCTGGGGTCAGGGAGGATGGGAGCATATATGGACAGTACTGCACCGCTGCTCTTGTTGTTGCTATGTATAGTGACCATCTCTCTGTATTGCAGAATGATGATGACGCCAGCTGTGTTATCGCCTTCTTCCTAGGAACAGCCGCCTGCCTCTACCAGGTATCTATGACCTATGACCTCCCACCCCTCCTCCATCATTTATATTGCCCGCAGATCTAACAATGTTCTGTGAATCTCCATTAGATTTCCCCAAGGGGGGTCACATAGACGTTATAAGCTAAAGTTGTTACTTTGGCCGCTGCAGCATTATTCCTGATGTTTCAGTGCAGTGTAGGGCACATGGGAGGTCAGACGGCACGAGGGCATAAATAATAGATCTGTATGGAGAAGGATCTGCAGTCTGTGTGCGATCCATCACCACGACTAACAGAGGCCGAAATACCCGGATATCTGATGGGGACGGGGGAGAACACATATATGGCTTCTGTATAGTAAGGGGGGAGAACACATATATGGCTTCTGTATAGTAAGGGAGGAGCACACATGACTTCTGTATAGTAAGGGGGGAGCACACATGACTTCTGTATAGTAAGGAGGAGCACACATGACTTCTGTATAGTAAGGGGGAGCACACATGACTTCTGTATAGTAAGGGAGGAGCACACATGACTTCTGTATAGTAAGGAGGAGCACACATGACTTCTGTATAGTAAGGAGGAGCACACATGACTTCTGTATAGTAAGGAGGAGCACACATGACTTCTGTATAGTAAGGAGGAGCACACATGACTTCTGTATAGTAAGGGAGGAGCACACATGACTTCTGTATAGTAAGGGGGAGCACACATGACTTCTGTATAGTAAGGGAGGAGCACACATGACTTCTGTATAGTAAGGAGGAGCACACATGACTTCTGTATAGTAAGGAGGAGCACACATGACTTCTGTATAGTAAGGAGGAGCACACATGACTTCTGTATAGTAAGGAGGAGCACACATGACTTCTGTATAGTAAGGAGGAGCACACATGACTTCTGTATAGTAAGGGGGAGCACACATGACTTCTGTATAGTAAGGGGGGAGAACACATGACTTCTGTATAGTAAGGGGGGAGCACACATGACTTCTGTTTAGTAAGGGGGGAGAACACATGACTTCTGTATAGTAAGGGAGGAGCACACATGACTTCTGTATAGTAAGGGAGGAGCACACATGACTTCTGTATAGTAAGGGGGGAGCACACATGACTTCTGTATAGTAAGGAGGAGCACACATGACTTCTGTATAGTAAGGAGGAGCACACATGACTTCTGTATAGTAAGGGAGGAGCACACATGACTTCTGTATAGTAAGGAGGAGCACACATGACATCTGTATAGTAAGGAGGAGCACACATGACTTCTGTATAGTAAGGGGGAGCACACATGACTTCTGTATAGTAAGGGAGGAGCACACATGACTTCTGTATAGTAAGGAGGAGCACACATGACTTCTGTATAGTAAGGAGGAGCACACATGACATCTGTATAGTAAGGAGGAGCACACATGACTTCTGTATAGTAAGGAGGAGCACACATGACTTCTGTATAGTAAGGGGGAGTACACATGACTTCTGTATAGTAAGGGAGGAGCACACATGACTTCTGTATAGTAAGGGGGGAGCACACATGACTTCTGTATAGTAAGGGGGAGCACACATGACTTCTGTATAGTAAGGGGGGAGCACACATGACTTCTGTATAGTAAGGGAGGAGCACACATGACTTCTGTATAGTAAGGGGGGAGCACACATGACTTCTGTATAGTAAGGGGGTAGTACACATGACTTCTGTATAGTAAGGAGGAGCACACATGACTTCTGTATAGTAAGGAGGAGCACACATGACTTCTGTATAGTAAGGGAGGAGCACACATGACTTCTGTATAGTAAGGGAGGAGCACACATGACTTCTGTATAGTAAGGGGGGAGCACACATGACTTCTGTATAGTAAGGAGGAGCACACATGACATCTGTATAGTAAGGAGGAGCACACATGACTTCTGTATAGTAAGGGGGAGCACACATGACTTCTGTATAGTAAGGGGGGAGCACACATGACTTCTGTATAGTAAGGGGGGAGCACACATGACTTCTGTATAGTAAGGAGGAGCACACATGACTTCTGTATAGTAAGGAAGAGCACACATGACTTCTGTATAGTAAGGGAGGAGCACACATGACTTCTGTATAGTAAGGAGGAGCACACATGACTTCTGTATAGTAAGGGGGGAGCACACATGACTTCTGTATAGTAAGGGGGGAGCACACATGACTTCTGTATAGTAAGGAGGAGCACACATGACTTCTGTATAGTAAGGAGGAGCACACATGACTTCTGTATAGTAAGGAGGAGCACACATGACTTCTGTATAGTAAGGAGGAGCACACATGACTTCTGTATAGTAAGGAGGAGCACACATGACTTCTGTATAGTAAGGGAGGAGCACACATGACTTCTGTATAGTAAGGAGGAGCACACATGACATCTGTATAGTAAGGAGGAGCACACATGACTTCTGTATAGTAAGGGGGAGCACACATGACTTCTGTATAGTAAGGGAGGAGCACACATGACTTCTGTATAGTAAGGGAGGAGCACACATGACTTCTGTATAGTAAGGGGGGAGCACACATGACATCTGTATAGTAAGGAGGAGCACACATGACTTCTGTATAGTAAGGGGGAGCACACATGACTTCTGTATAGTAAGGGGGGAGCACACATGACTTCTGTATAGTAAGGGGGGAGCACACATGACTTCTGTATAGTAAGGGGGGAGCACACATGACTTCTGTATAGTAAGGAGGAGCACACATGACTTCTGTATAGTAAGGAGGAGCACACATGACTTCTGTATAGTAAGGGGGGAGCACACATGACTTCTGTATAGTAAGGGGGGAGCACACATGACTTCTGTATAGTAAGGGGGGAGCACACATGACTTCTGTATAGTAAGGAGGAGCACACATGACTTCTGTATAGTAAGGAGGAGCACACATGACTTCTGTATAGTAAGGGAGGAGCACACATGACTTCTGTATAGTAAGGGGGGAGCACACATGACTTCTTTATAGTAAGGGGGTAGTACACATGACTTCTGTATAGTAAGGGGGGAGCACACATGACTTCTGTATAGTAAGGGGGGAGCACACATGACTTCTGTATAGTAAGGGAGGAGCACACATGACTTCTGTATAGTAAGGGAGGAGCACACATGACTTCTGTATAGTAAGGGAGGAGCACACATGACTTCTGTATAGTAAGGGAGGAGCACACATGACTTCTGTATAGTAAGGGGGGGAGCACACATGACTTCTGTATAGTAAGGAGGAGCACACATGACTTCTGTATAGTAAGGGGGTAGTACACATGACTTCTGTATAGTAAGGGAGGAGCACACATGACTTCTGTATAGTAAGGAGGAGCACACATGACTTCTGTATAGTAAGGGAGGAGCACACATGACTTCTGTATAGTAAAGAGGAGCACACATGACATCTGTATAGTAAGGAGGAGCACACATGACTTCTGTATAGTAAGGGGGAGCACACATGACTTCTGTATAGTAAGGGAGGAGCACACATGACTTCTGTATAGTAAGGGAGGAGCACACATGACTTCTGTATAGTAAGGGGGGAGCACACATGACTTCTGTATAGTAAGGAGGAGCACACATGACTTCTGTATAGTAAGGGGAGAGCACACATGACTTCTGTATAGTAAGGAGGAGCACACATGACTTCTGTATAGTAAGGGGGGAGCACACATGACTTCTGTATAGTAAGGGGGGAGCACACATGACTTCTGTATAGTAAGGAGGAGCACACATGACTTCTGTATAGTAAGGGAGGAGCACACATGACTTCTGTATAGTAAGGAGGAGCACACATGACTTCTGTATAGTAAGGGGGAGCACACATGACTTCTGTATAGTAAGGGGGGAGCACACATGACTTCTGTATAGTAAGGGAGGAGCACACATGACTTCTGTATAGTAAGGGGGGAGCACACATGACTTCTGTATAGTAAGGGGGGAGCACACATGACTTCTGTATAGTAAGGAGGAGCACACATGACTTCTGTATAGTAAGGAGGAGCACACATGACTTCTGTATAGTAAGGGGGGAGCACACATGACTTCTGTATAGTAAGGAAGAGCACACATGACTTCTGTATAGTAAGGAGGAGCACACATGACTTCTGTATAGTAAGGGAGGAGCACACATGACTTCTGTATAGTAAGGGGGGGGCACACATGACTTCTGTATAGTAAGGGGGGAGCACACATGACTTCTGTATAGTAAGGGAGGAGCACACATGACTTCTGTATAGTAAGGGGGGAGCACACATGACTTTTGTATAGTAAGGAGGAGCACACATGACTTCTGTATAGTAAGGAGGAGCACACATGACTTCTGTATAGTAAGGGAGGAGCACACATGACTTCTGTATAGTAAGGGGGGAGCACACATGACTTCTGTATAGTAAGGGGGTAGTACACATGACTTCTGTATAGTAAGGGGGGAGCACACATGACTTCTGTATAGTAAGGGAGGAGCACACATGACTTCTGTATAGTAGGGAGGAGCACACATGACTTCTGTATAGTAAGGGAGGAGCACACATGACTTCTGTATAGTAAGGGAGGAGCACACATGACTTCTGTATAGTAAGGGAGGAGCACACATGACTTCTGTATAGTAAGGGGGGAGCACACATGACTTCTGTATAGTAAGGAGGAGCACACATGACTTCTGTATAGTAAGGGGGAGCACACATGACTTCTGTATAGTAAGGGGGTAGTACACATGACTTCTGTATAGTAAGGAGGAGCACACATGACTTCTGTATAGTAAGGGGGAGCACACATGACTTCTGTATAGTAAGGGAGGAGC
Source organism: Hyla sarda (assembly GCF_029499605.1). NCBI lineage: Eukaryota > Metazoa > Chordata > Amphibia > Anura > Hylidae > Hyla > Hyla sarda. Next base: position 10,401,502 of record NC_079196.1, on the reverse strand, counting down.
ACACATGACTTCTGTATAGTAAGGGGGGAGCACACATGACTTTTGTATAGTAAGGAGGAGCACACATGACTTCTGTATAGTAAGGGGGTAGTACACATGACTTCTGTATAGTAAGGGGGAGCACACATGACTTCTGTATAGTAAGGAGGAGCACACATGACTTCTGTATAGTAAGGGGGGAGCACACATGACTTCTGTATAGTAAGGGGGGAGCACACAGGACTTCTGTATAGTAAGGGAGGAGCACACATGACTTCTGTATAGTAAGGGAGGAGCACACATGACTTCTGTATAGTAAGGGAGGAGCACACATGACTTCTGTATAGTAAGGGGGGAGCACACATGACTTCTGTATAGTAAGGGGGGAGCACACATGACTTCTGTATAGTAAGGGGGGAGAACACATGACTTCTGTATAGTAAGGGGGTAGCACACATGACTTCTGTATAGTAAGGGAGGAGCACACATGACTTCTGTATAGTAAGGGAGGAGCACACATGACTTCTGTATAGTAAGGGAGGAGCACACATGACTTCTGTATAGTAAGGGGGGAGCACACATGTCTTCTGTATAGTAAGGGGGGAGCACACATGACTTCTGTATAGTAAGGGGGTAGTACACATGACTTCTGTATAGTAAGGGGGAGCACACATGACTTCTGTATAGTAAGGGGGTAGTACACATGACTTCTGTATAGTAAGGGGGAGCACACATGACTTCTGTATAGTAAGGGGGTAGTACACATGTAACCTGTGCCCAGGACACTGCTGATGCCCATGGATTGTCGCTCTTTGTTCCCTTGCAGTGTTACCTGTTTATATACAGCACCAGCTGGAGGAACACAAAGTCATTCCTGGCCTTCGGCCTCATCTGCTTGTGTAACATGTACCTGCATGAACTGCGCAACCTGTGGCAGCTCTTCTTCCACGTCACCGTTGGAGCGTTCACAACTCTCCAGATCCGACTGCGGCAGCCACAAACTAAATCTCCCGACTATAACGTCTGACCCCGGCTCCTGGGCAGTGGTCGTGTCCTTAATATTTGCCTGTTTTTTTGTATTTTTATTTTGCATCCGGTGGCAGCCATGTTGTGGTGTCCTGACTCATAGGACCCGTAGCGGAGGCTGCGTACAGGTGATTTCTATTCTTTTTGTTGCAGCCTGAGTTATTGCCTTTGTAAGGCAGTTTTATTGTTACTAACAAATAAACAATTCTGTACAGATCTCGTCCTCTTGTGGAAATCTGTGGTATGGCAACGCGCTACAGTGAGGGCGGAAATTCTCTGATATATATAAGAACCAGATACAGGCGCACTCCAACAAAATAAGTGATTTAATATCTCATGTCAGCATTACAACGTTTCAGCTCCTCCTGGAGCCTTTTTCAAGCATATATAAACTAAACGGGATGAGTATTTAACTCAGGGAGAGTTCACCACTCCTGGTGTGACGGAGCTTTCAAGGGCCACTAATGGCCCTTGAAAGCTCCGTCACACCAGGAGTGGTGAACTCTCCCTGAGTTAAATACTCATCCCGTTTAGTTGGTCTAAGGCCCCTCATCTCAGCCAAGCCAGATTACCCTGACCTGTACTGACGAGGGGCAAGTACCCCGAAACAGCTGTCTGCAGATGGGTGCTCTTTCTTTCTGGAGAGAGTGTTCTGGCTTGGCATTAATCCCGATTAGCTTTTTATATTCCGTAACTGGAGCTAAACTGATACCAGGGAACATCGCCTGAAAAGGTGATGTAATGAGCTGATTTGCATATTCCCCTATATATATATATATATATATATATATATATATATATATATATATATATATAATCTCAATCATCTGGGCTGTGTACAACAATGTTCAGTGACAGCAAGCAGACATCTTGAAAATGTTAAAGAATTTAGGGGGAGATTATAAAAACGGCATTTCTTAAGATAATGCAAACTTAGACTAGTAGTGTCAGGGCAGTGTATTAAAGTTGCTGGTCTTTACATGGTAGAATTATGCGTTATTTATATATGGCCTCGTAATGGCTGTGACCATCTCATATTGATTTCTACCTTGTTACCTGTGCAGGGAGGGGGAGGGACAGAGCCGTTACCTATTGTCAATGGTGGATCCTGTTTTATCTTTATATAGATGTCACCTCTCCTTGTAAATGTGACCTCTTATTAGATGATAACTACTGGCCACGCCCTCTTATGATAATGAGACGGCTACTGACAGATTGCATCATGTCTTCCCTAGTCACTTCCAGAGCTGCATTCACCATTCTGCAGGCTTTTCATTTACTCTTGGACTTCAACACAGCTCACTGCTGCCCCCTGCTGTGCTGCACTGTAGTTTTACTCAATGCTGGATCCAGGTGGTGGTAAGCAGAAATGGATTATAAAATTCGGTCTGTATAATGTCCAGACACCAGTGGTCCTCTGAATATTGTAGGGTCCCAGAACCCCCAATTAATGCCATTTATATATACAGTCATGGCTGTAAATCTTGGCACCCCTGAAATTCCTCACAGGAAAGGATTGCAGTAACACATGTTTTGCTATACACATGTTTATTCCCTTTGTGTGTATTGGAACTAAACCAAAAAAGGAGGAAAAAAAGCAAATTGGACATAATGTCACCAAACTCCAAAAATGGGCTGGACAAAATTATTGGCACCTTTTCAAAATTGTGGAAAAATAAGATTGTTTCAAGCATGTGATGCTCCTTTATACTCACCTGGGGCAAGTAACAATCAATAAGCTTCTTACACCTCTCAGCCGGAATGTTGGACAACTCTTCCTATAACCATCAATAAGCTTCTTACACCTCTCAGCCGGAATGTTGGACAACTCTTCCTATAACCATCAATAAGCTTCTTACACCTCTCAGCCGGAATGTTGGACCACTCTTCCTTTACAAACTGCTCCCGGTCTCTTATTGGAAGGCGCCTTTTCCCAACAGTAATTATAAGATCTCTCCACAGGTGATCAATGGGATTTAGATCTGGACTCATTGCTGACACTTCAGAACTCTCCAGCGCTTTGTTGCCATCCATTTCTGGGGCTTTTTGACGTATGTTTGGGGTCATTGTCCTGCTGGAAGACCCAAGATCTCGGACACAAACCCAGCTTTCTGACACTGGGCTGTACAGTGCGACCCAAAATCCATTGGTAATCCTCAGATTTCATGATGTCTTGTACACATTCAAGGCCCCCAGTGCCAGAGGCAGCAAAACAACCCAAAACATCACTGACCTCCCCCATATGTCACTGTAGGTCCTGTGCTCTTTTCTTTGTAGGCCTCATTCAGTTTTCGGTAAACAGTAGAATGATTTGCTTTACCAAAAAGATCTATCTTGGTCTCATCTGTCCACAAGACGTTTTCCCAGAAGGATTTTGGTTACTCAAGTTCATTTTGGCAAAATGTAGTCTTTCTTTTTTATGTCTGTGTCAGCAGTGGGGTCCTCCTGGGTCTCCTCCATAGTGGGGTCCTCCCGGGTCTCCTCCATAGTGGGGTCCTCCCGGGTCTCCTCCATAGTGGGGTCCTCCCGGGTCTCCTCCATAGTGGGGTCCTCCCGGGTCTCCTCCATAGTGGGGTCCTCCTGGGTCTCCTCCATAGTGGGGTCCTCCTGGGTCTCCTCCATAGTGGGGTCCTCCTGGGTCTCCTCCATAGCGTTTCATTTAATTTAAATGTGGACGGATAGTTCGCGCTGACACTGATGCTCCCTGAGTCTGCAGGACAGCTTGAATATCTTTGGAACTTGTTTGGGGCTGCTTATCCACCATCCGGACTATCCTGTGTTGACGCCTTTCATCATTTTTTCCTTCCATCCACGTCCAGGGAGATTAGCTACAGTGCCATGGGGTGTAATCTTCTGATAATGTTGCGCACTGTGGACAAAGGCAAATCTAGATCTCTGGGGATGGACTTGTAACCTGGAGATTGTTGATATTTTTCCACAATTTTGGTTCTCAAGTCCTCAGACAGTTCTCTTCTCCTCTTTCTGTTGTCCATGCTTAGTGTGACACACACAGACACACAATGCAAAGACTAAGTGAACTTCTCTCCTTTTTATCTGCTTTCAGTTGTGATTTTTATATTGCCCACACCTGTTACTTGCCCCAGGTGAGTATAAAGGAACATCACATGCTTGAAACAATCTTATTTATCTACAATTTTGAAAGGTGACAATAATTTTGTCCAGACCATTTTTGGAGTTTGGTGACATTATGTCCAATTTGCTTTTTTTCCTCCTTTTTTGGTTTAGTTCCAATAAACACAAAGGGAATAAACATGTGTATAGCAAAACCTGTGTTACTGCAATCCTTTCCTGGGAGAAATACTTCATTTTCTAAAAAAATGTCAGGGGGCCAACATTTACGGCCATGACTGTATTATAATTAAATTAAATAGAGCTTTCCAACCGGGGTGATTCCAGCTGTTGCAAAACTACAACTCCCAGCATGCCCGGACAGCCGTTGGCTGTCCGGGCATGCTGGGAGTTGTAGTTTTGCAACCAAAAAAATAAAAGTAAAAACTTAATTTAAAAACATAAGTAATTTTCTGATCATTCCCTTTCAAGTGACAAATGATCCACATTGACACCAGGAAAAAAAACAGCATTTAATGTAGATGTCTGAACAGTTTCCATGGGAAATCAACGCTGCACCAAATGACCAACAGAAGACGTCGCCGATGTAGGTGAAGCCCGCGAGCACAGTGCAAAAGGTACAGGGCGCAGGGAAGGGGGGGGGGAGGGGCTCTGCATTTACCGAAAAGGGATGTGGCGCAGATGGAAGCGTCGATAAACGTGAGATATAAATTATACAACAAAGGTACTAGAAATATATAGCGCTATATGGAGGCGTATACTACACAGAGAGACCGGGCAGCTTCATAGGTATATAGATACAGCAATATACAGTCCCCGCCGCACCGGCCAGCGACATCCCACGAATCGGGCGCAGTCTGTGGCGCGGCCGCAGGATCGAGGATTTGCATTTGGAAATCTGTGGCGACTTTTCTCTTGCTGACATTAAAGGAGCACTCCAGGTTTTTTACTTTATTTTTATATTTATTTTTAACCCATATCATGCACGCTCGCCATCACTTGTCCTACAGTGCCATCTGTTTTATTCCAGCACAGCTGCAGCCATGTGTTTCATTTCTGTAACTGGGTCATGTGATCTGACCCACACTGAAAATCACAGGACTTGATGTGTCAGAGGAAATGGTCAGTCCTGGGTCAGCTGACTTCCTGGGAACTACAGGATGACATCATCACTTATCAGATCCCTCCCCCTCCAGCTGTATACTGCTGCTGCTATCTCTATATAATCAAGATATATAGTAGTTATACACCTTCCCTCCTGCTCTATCTGTATACTGCTGCTATCTCTATGGGATCAGGATATATAGTAGTTATACTCCTCCCCTCCTGCTCTATCTGCATACTGCTGCTATCTCTATTGGATCAGGATATACAGTAGTTATACACCTCCCCTCCTGCTCTATCTGTATACTGCTGCTATCTCTATGGGATCAGGATATATAGTAGTTCTACTCCTCCCCTCCTGCTCTATCTGTATACTGCTGCCATCTCTATAGGATCAGGATATATAGTAGTTATACACCTCCCCTCCACCTCTATCTGTATACTGCTGCTATCTCTATTGGATCAGGATATACAGTAGTTATACACCTCCCCTCCTGCTCTATCTGTATACTGCTGCTATCTCTATAGGATCAGGATATACAGTAGTTATACACCTCCCCTCCACCTCTATCTGTATACTGCTGCTATCTCTATTGGATCAGGATATACAGTAGTTATACACCTCCCCTCCTGCTCTATCTGTATACTGCTGCTATCTCTATAGGATCAGGATATACAGTAGTTATACACCTCCCCTCCTGCTCTATCTGTATACTGCTGCTATCTCTATAGGATCAGGATATATAGTAGTTATACACCTCCCCTCCACCTCTATCTGTATACTGCTGCTATCTCTATAGGATCAGGATATACAGTAGTTATACACCTCCCCTCCTGCTCTATCTGTATACTGCTGCTATCTCTATAGGATCAGGATATACAGTAGTTATACACCTCCCCTCCTGCTCTATCTGTATACTGCTGCTATCTCTATAGGATCAGGATATATATTGGTTATACACCTCCCCTCCACCTCTATCTGTATACTGCTGCTATCTCTATTGGATCAGGATATACAGTAGTTATACCCCTCCAGGTCTTTCTGTATATTGCTGCTACCTCTAGGGGGGTCCGACCACTGGGGCCCACTGCGATCTCATTTATGGATCTCCGGCTCTCCTCCACAGCGGCACCTCACCATCCCTTCCCGAAGGGGGGGCACCACACCTCCTCCATATAGCTCTATGGGAGAGTCAAAGATAGCCGAACGGCTCCCCCATAGAGCTATATGGAGGGGGTGTGGCGGCCCCGATTCGGGCAGGGATGGTGACGTGCCGCTGTGGAGGAGAGCCTGGGCTCCATACAGAAGATCGCGGGGGGCCCTAGCGGACTGACCACACGCAATCTAATACTTATCCCCTACGATACTTCTTCTTTAATAAGATGACCAGGTGCAGTGATCAGACTCCATTCCTTCTCTCTGCAAAGCCAAATAATTCATTTGAAATGTTAGGAAATCATTTCTGTTATGAGAAGAAAACAAAACATCATGGCGGAAAACCCCCATGGCTACCACACAAAAAACACAAAACCTGTAGAGTGCTTCTTTAATAGTGAAGAACATACAATCCTTTTTTATTGGGTCTCTTAGGCTGCATTCACACTATGATTGTGCCATCATATCGGTGTCCACGATCAGGGGTCCTGGGTTCAAATCCCACCAAGGACATCTGCAAAGAGTTATGTTCTCTACGTGTTTTTCCGCTTGCATTTCCTCAGGGGGTACTCCTGTTTCCTCCCACACTTCAAAAAACATACTGATGGGTTCAGATTGTGAGCCCTATTGAGGACAGGAAACCCATATGAGTGTACAGCGCTGCGGAATCTGTGTGCGCTATATAAATAAAGAGTTATTATTATCAGGTCATTTTCCAAGCTTATACTTGGACCCTATAGTGTGACTCGCTGCGCTTCGGGTCCAAGTATAAAGATGTAGATGGCCAGTCCATTAAAGGGGTATTCCGGCTTTATACATCTTATCCCCTATCCAAAGGTATGTATGATCGCTGGGGACCGCCGTGATCTCAGTGGAGCCCGCCGGCATTCTGTGCTGTCTCCAAGACGGGGACGTGATGGCATGGCCACGCCCCCTAGTGACATCACACCACGCCCCCTCCATTCATGTCCATGGGAGGGGGCGTGACGGCCGTCCCCGTCTCGGAGGCAGTGTCTGACACAGAATGCAGCGGGCTGCACAGAGATCGCAGAGATCCCCAGCGGATGTATAAAGCCGGAATACCTCTTTAAGGGGTACTCCCGTGGAAAACTTTTTCTTTTTAATCAACTGGTGCCAGAAAGTTAAACAGATTTGTAAATTACTTCTATTAAAAAATCTTAATCCTTCCAGTACTTATTAGCTGCTGAATACTACAGAGGAAATACTTTTCTTTTTGGATTTCTCTTGAAACGACCACAGTGCTCTCTGCTGACCTCTGCTCTGGACAGTTCCTAAAATGGACAGCAGAGGTCAGCGGAGAGCACTGTGGTCGTGACAGAAGAGAAATCCAAAAAGAAAAGCATTTCCTCTGTAGTATACAGCCCCTAAAAAGTACTGGAAGGATTAAGATTTTTTTTAATAGAAGTGATTTACAAATCTGTTTAACTTTATGGCACCAGTTGATTTAAAAAATAAATAAATAAATAAAAGCTTTCCACGGGAGTACCCCAGTCTATGGGGCCCCTGCCTGTCTGTGCTCGGACCCCCAATACATTGTGTATTTTCCTCCAATGGCACAACTGTAGTGTGAACTAGGCCATAAATGCCGCACCGGCATACGCTCTCCTTGCAGCCTGGACCTTGTTTCCCCCCACAAGTCTAACCTTGTGATCCCCGGGTGCCCCCACATTTTTGCAATATTCAGAGGGGGGCGCACATGCATGTCCGTTCTGCTGTATAGTGCGGCACTAATAAAGCTGCCCGGTCTGTAACCAGAGAAAATGCAGAAAAAGCTGAAGAAATGAGAAAAGCGACTGGTAACTATACAGAATGGATACACGTCGTGTGCGCAGTTCACTTGGCGTCAGCCTTTGTATACAATTTACAAAATATATCATCTGTGATTTTTGTTTTTTATATATATATCTTTTTTTAATTTTTTTTTTTATTTAATTTTATTTTTTTTACTAGATCTCCACGCTAAAATATTACAAAATAAAAATTACAAAAAAGGTGCAGATCTTTACGGCGAGTCAGGGGCACGGCCATAAAGTGAACCGTCGTGCGCCGCAAGGGAGGAGACTACTCGGCAAGAACTGTCCAGAGCAGAAGAGGTTTACTATAGGGATTTGCTCCTACTCTGGACAGTTCCTGACATGGACTGAGGTGTCAGCAGAGAGCACTGTGGACAACTTCCTGTGGAGCATGCAGCAGCTGATAAGTACTGGAAGGATTAAGATTTTTAAATAGAAGTGTTTTACAAATATGTTTAAAGGGGTACTCCGGTGAAAAACTTTTTTTTTTTTTTTTTTTTTTTTTTTTTAAATCAACTGGTGCCAGAAAGTTAAACAGATTTGTAAATTACTTCTGTTAAAAATCTTAATCCTTCCTGTACTTATTAGCTGCTGAATACTACAGAGGAAATTCTTTTCTTTTTGAAACACAGTGCTCTCTGCTGACATCTCTGTCCATTTTAGGAACTGTCCAGAGTAAAAGGAAATACCCATAGCATACACTAGACTAGGGCAATGTTTTGCAACCAGGGTGCCTCCAGCTGTTGCAAAACTACAATTTCCAGCATGCCTGGACAGCCTCTAGCTGTCCGGGCATGTTGGGAGTTGTAATTTTGCAACAGCTGGAAGCACCCTGTTTGGGGAACACTGTTGTATGCAGTAATCTTTCAACCCTCTATAAATGGCCCCCTCGGCCGGAGACAGGCGACGGGTTCACTTTACGTTTACGTGTAACCAGAATCTTCCCAGCTCTATTAATAAATATGGAGATATCGGTTTCCTGCCCCCTCATCCATCAGTATTGGGTTTCGGGGATCCCATGGGGTGGGCTCTGGTCTGGTCACAAGGAAAAAAAAAGGCCACAGGACGGTTCTGACGCGTTTCGGTCCTAGCGATCCATGTACATTGCCGTCGGTCTGGTACCGTAATACATTCCTTCCTTCATAGAGGAAATCAATGAGTCGTTTTCAATAAATATTCCGCCCTCCGCTCGTCTCCTTCCCGTCTCCCCCAGGAGTCCGTGTGATCTTTGGTCAAACACCCGTCAGCCGCACTGGAGCTCCCGGTTTGTGTGGCGGCTCAGCAGCCGCGTTGGCTCCTCGCCGGCGGGTTATGTCGGACGTGTATCAGTGCACGGTGGTAGCTCGAGCTTCTCCCGCCTCGCTAGCTGCTGGAGGGTCCTTGATTTAGAAAATAGGTGGTCATCTCCCCTTTGCCCTTCACCTTGACCACCCCTCGGCACTCCAGCGAGTAGTTACAGGCGGCCAGGACCTGCTGCAGATCCGCCGTCACCTGAAACGCGACAAGAGAGAAGGGGCTGAGCGAATGAACGGTTCTGAACCGCAGCGTCACCACCTGTACAGCGCCATCTACCCACCTGAATCCGCTCGGGGACCCCAGTGCTGTCCATGCGACTCGCCACGTTTACAGTGTTCCCCCAAATATCGTACTGCGGTTTACGAGCTCCTATGACGCCGGCGACCACAGGTCCGATGTTGAGTCCTGAGAAATGACATGAGAGATAATACAGGCATCATATATGGCAGATATCTATACAGTGATCCCTCAACTTACAATGGCCTCAACATACAAGAGTTTCAGCATACAATGGTCTTTTCTGGACCATCGTAAGCTGAAACCAGACTCAACATACAATGCTATGGACAGTCCAGATCTGTGAAACGTGTCAATGGCCGGAAGAACCGACCAATCAAAATGGGCATTCACTGGTAAAACCCCTGTATTACTGAAGTGTATGCACTGGTGTCTGGTAGCGCCCCCTACAGTACAGGGAGGTATTACATGTTCTGTACTCTTTACCAGTATTACTGAAGTGTATGCACTGACTGGTGTCTGGTAGCGCCCCCTACAGTACAGGGAGGTATTACATGTTCTGTACTCTTTACCAGTATTACTGAAGTGTATGCACTGACTGGTGTCTGGTAGCGCCCCTTACAGTACAGGGAGGTATTACATGTTCTGTACTCTTTACCTGTATTACTGAAGTGTATGCACTGACTGGTGTCTGGTAGCGTCTCCTACAGTACAGGGAGGTATTACATGTTCTGTACTCTTTACCTGTATTACTGAAGTGTATGCACTGACTGGTGTCTGGTAGCGCCTCCTACAGTACAGGGAGGTATTACATGTTCTGTACTCTTTACCTGTATTACTGAAGTGTATGCACTGACTGGTGTCTGGTAGCGCCTCCTACAGTACAGGGAGGTATTACATGTTCTGTACTCTTTACCTGTATTACTGAAGTGTATGCACTGACTGGTGTCTGGTAGCGTCTCCTACAGTACAGGGAGGTATTACATGTTCTGTACTCTTTACCTGTATTACTGAAGTGTATGCACTGACTGGTGTCTGGTAGCGTCTCCTACAGTACAGGGAGGTATTACATGTTCTGTACTCTTTACCTGTATTACTGAAGTGTATGCACTGACTGGTGTCTGGTAGCGCCTCCTACAGTACAGGGAGGTATTACATGTTCTGTACTCTTTACCTGTATTACTGAAGTGTATGCACTGACTGGTGTCTGGTAGCGCCTCCTACAGTACAGGGAGGTATTACATGTTCTGTACTCTTTACCTGTATTACTGAAGTGTATGCACTGACTGGTGTCTGGTAGCGTCTCCTACAGTACAGGGAGGTATTACATGTTCTGTACTCTTTACCTGTATTACTGAAGTGTATGTACTGACTGGTGTCTGGTAGCGCCCCCTACAGTACAGGGAGGTATTACATGTTCTGTACTCTTTACCTGTATTACTGAAGTGTATGCACTGACTGGTGTCTGGTAGCGCCCCCTACAGTACAGGGAGGTATTACATGTTCTGTACTCTTTACCTGTATTACTGAAGTGTATGCACTGACTGGTGTCTGGTAGCGCCCCCTACAGTACAGAGTGGTATTACATTTTCTGTACACTTTACCTGTCCCAGGGTTACCTGCTCCTTTGGACACCAGGTGTACTACTATATATACACTGCTCAAAAAAATATAGTCAACACTTAAGATAACACATCCTAGATCTGAATGAACTAATCGTGTGAAATCCTTTCCTCTTTACATAGTTGAATGCGCTGAAAACTAAATGACACAAAAATTATAAATGGAAATCAAATATATTAACCCCTGGAGGTCTGGATATGGAGTCACACTCCAAATCACAGTGGAAAACCCCACTACAGGCTGATCCAACTTTATGTAATGTCCTTAATACAAGTCCCAATGAGGCTCAGTAGTGTGTGTGGCCTCCACGTGCCCGTATGACCTCCCTACAACGCCTGGGCATGCTCCTGATGAGGTGGAGGTGGAAATTATAGGCAATTAGCAAGACACCCCCAATAAAGGAGTGGTTCGGCAGGTGGTGACCACAGACCACTTCTCAGTTCTTATGTTTCCTGGCTGATGTTTTGGTGACTTTTGAATGCTGGCGGTGCTTTCACTCTAGTGGCAGCATGAGACGGAGTCTACAATCCACACAAGTTGCTCAGGTAGTGCAGCTCATCCAGGATGGCATATCAATGCGAGCTGTGGCAAGAAGGTTTGCTGTGTCTGTCAGCGTAGTGTCCAGAGCATGGAGGCGCTACCAGGAGACAGGCCAGTACATCAGGAGACGTGGAGGAGGCCGTAGGAGGGCAACAACCCAGCAGGAGGACCGCTACCTCCACCTTTGTGCAACGAGGAGCAGGAGGAGCACTGCCAGAGCCCTGCAAAATGACCTCCAGCAGGACACAAATGTTTATGTGTCCACTCAAACGGTCAGAAACAGACTCCATGAGGGTGGTATGAGGGCCCGACGTCCACAGGTGGGGGTTGTGCTTACAGCCCAACACCGTGCAGGACGTTTGGCATTTGCCAGAGAACACCAAGATTGGCAAATGTACTCTTCACAGATGAAGGCAGGTTCACACTGAGAACATGTGACAGACGTGACAGAGTCTGGAGACGCTGTGGAGAACGTTCTGCTGCCTGCAACATCCTCCAGCATGACCGGTTTGGTGGTGGGTCAGTAATGGTGAGGGGTGGCATTTCTTTGGGGGCCGCACAGCCCTCCATGTTCTTACCAGAGGTAGCCTGACTGCCATTAGGTACCGAGATAAGATCCTCAGACCCCTTGTAAGACCATATGCTGGTGCGGTTGGCCCTGGGTTCCTCCTAATACAAGACAATGCTAGACCTCATGTGGCTGGAGTGTGTCAGCAGTTCCTACAAGAGGAAGGCATTGATGCTATGGACTGGCCGCCCGTTCCCCTGAATCCGATTGAGCACATCTGGGACGTCTCGCTCCATCCACCACAGACTGTCCAGGAGTTGGTGGATGCTTTAGTCCAGGTCTGGGAGGACATCCCTCAGGAGACCATCCTCCACCTCATCAGGATCATGCCCAGGCGTTGTAGGGAGGTCATACGGGCACATGGAGGCCACACACACTACTGAGCCTCATTGGGACTTGTATTAAGGACATTACATAAAGTTGGATCAGCCTGTAGTGGGGTTTTCCTCTGTGATTTTGAGTGACTCCATATCCAGACCTCCAGGGGTTCATACATTTCATTTCCATTGATAATTTTTGTGATTTTGTTGTCAGCGCATTCAACTATGTAAAGAGGAAAGTATTTTATACGATTAGTTCATTCATTCAGATCTAGGATGTGTTATCGCAGGGTTCACTATATTTTTTTTGAGCAGTGCATGTGTGTGTGTATATATATATATATATATATATAGATAAGAGAGATGGGTGTGTGTGTATACATCTCTCTCATATCTACCTATCTATCTCATATCTATCTATCTCATATCTATCTCTCTCTCTCATATCTATCTATCTATCTCATTCTCATATCTATCTATCTATCTCATTCTCATATCTATCTATCTATCTCATATCTATCTATCTATCTATCTCATATCTATCTATCTATCTATCTCATATCTATCTATCTATCTATCTCATATCTATCTATCTATCTATCTCATATCTATCTATCTATCTCATATCTATCTATCTATCTCATATCTATCTATCTATCTATCTATCTATCTATCTATCTCATATCTATCTATCTATCTATCTATCTATCTCATATCTATCTATCTATCTCATATCTATCTATCTATCTCATATCTATCTATCTATCTCATATCTATCTATCTATCTATCTATCTATCTCATATCTATCTATCTATCTCATATCTATCTATCTATCTCATATCTATCTATCTCATATCTATCTATCTCATATCTATCTATCTCATATCTATCTATCTATCTATCTATCTATCTCATATCTATCTATCTATCTCATATCTATCTATCTCATATCTATCTATCTCATATCTATCTATCTCATATCTATCTATCTACCTATCTATCTCATATGTATCTATATACACACCTCTCTCTATCATGCCCTGACAGCCTTCAGAATATCAACAGGTTCAGTATGTCAGTTTTGTTCGAGAAGTTTAGGAATACTGCTGCACATGCTGATCGGCTGAAGGCTGTCAGGGCATGATGGGAGTTGTCGTTCTGAAATGCTTGTACAGCATTGTTTCCAAACCTGTGGCTCTACAAACGTTGCAAAACTACAACTCCCATCATGCCCTGACAGCCTTCAGCCGATCAGCATATGCGGCAGTATTCCTAAACTTCTCGAACAAAACTACAACTCCCATCATGCCCTGACACCTTTTGGCTTATCAACATGTAAAGCAGTCTTCCCAAACCTGTTGATCGGCTGAAGGCTGTCGGGGCATGATGGGAGTTGTAGTTTTGCCATAGCTGGAGAGCCATAGTTTCGGGAACAATTCTGTGCAAGTGTTTCCAAACTACAACTCCCATCATGCCCTGACAGGCTACAGGCAGGCGATCAGCCTCCACTGCAGTGTTCCTGAACCTGTGACCTGAACCCTCTCCAGCCATTGCAAAACTACAACTCCCATCATGCCCTGACAACCCTACTGTCCCCCCCCCCCCTTCACCCACCGATCTTCATCTGGAAGTTGTTGAAGGAGTGCTCATTGATGTACTTCATCTGATCCATCAGCCTCATTGCATAATCCGCCAGCGCCTTGATGTGCGACTTCCCGACCTTGTCGTAGGTGGTGTCGTTCAGCCCTGAGGCCGCCATGTAGGTGCTGCCGATCGTCTTTATCTTCTCCAGCTGACGGAACTCGTCCTCGCTGATTATCTGTGGAGAGGCCGAGATCAGTACAGGACTAGAAGGGGTTAACTCTGCTGCAATGTATTCTGGGAGATATAGGGGGGGGGGGGGAATTTATTTAAAAAGGGGTATTCCGGCCCTAATACATCTTATCCCCTATCCAAAGCATAGGGGTTAAGATGTCTGATCATGGGGGTCCCGCTGCTGGGGACCCCCGCAATCTGTCATTCAGCACCCACCTTTGCAAGCTCTCCGCAGCGCTCCAGCGCTGCGGAGAGCTTGCAAAGGTGGGTGCTGAATGACAGATTGCGGGGGTCCCCTGCAGCGAGATCACCCCTTTGCTTTGTATAGGGCAGTGGTCTCCAACCTGCGGACCTCCAGATGTTGCAAAACTACAACTCCCAGCATGCCTGGACAGCCTTTGGCTGTCCGGGCATGCTGGGAGTTGTAGTTTTGCAACATCTGGAGGTCCGCAGGTTGGAGACCACTGGTATATGGGATAAGATATATTAGGGCCGGAGTACCCCTTTAAGAATTTAGCCATTTCCATTTTGTTTTTTAATGTATTTTGGCGGAAAAAAAGTCGCATGCAATGCGACTTTATTGCCCAAAGCAGCTTTGAGAGAAAACATCATGGGGGTCCCGCTGCTGGGGACCCCCGCAATCTGTCATTCAGCACCCACCTTTGCAAGCTCTCCGCAGCGCTGCGAAGAGCTTGCAAAGGTGGGTGCTGAATGACAGATTGCGAGGGTCCCCAGCAGCGAGACCACCGCGATCAGACATCTTAACCCCTATGCTTGGTATAGGGCAGTGGTCTCCAACCTGCGGACCTCCAGATGTTGCAAAACTACAACTCCCAGCATGCCCGGACAGCCTTTGGCTGTCCGGGCATGCTGGGAGTTGTAGTTTTGCAACATCTGGAGGTCCGCAGGTTGGAGACCACTGATATAGGGGATAAGATATATTAGGGCCGGAGTACCCCTTTAAGAATTTAGCCGTTTCCGTTTTGTTTTTTAATGTATTTTGGCGCAAAAAAAGTCTTTATTGCCCAAAGCAGCTTTGAGAGAAAACACTATGACTTGACATTAAGGACATGCTGGGAGTTGTAGTTTTGCAACATCTGGAGAATCATAGGATGGGGATCGCTGCTCTAACATGTGTCTCTCTATATGGTACACAACTACAACTCCCAGCACACCCTGAGTTTTAAAGGAGTACTCCGCTGCTAGACGTCTTATCCAAAGGATAGGGGATACGATCTCTGATCACGGCCCCCCCGCAATCGTTGGCAGCACCCGGTGTGAATAGACCCTTATGGTCCTTAGAAGGTTGTTATGGTTCTTTCTTAAAAATGAAAATGCAAAAATGACATTGCCTGTGGCCTTAAGGGGTTAAACGTTAAGAAATAGACGTTGGCATCTTGAATAACAACATTACTGTAAAAACCTTTTACCGATCAGCAATGCAATACAGCACTTAAAGGGGTATTCCAGGAAAAAACTTTTTTTTATATATATATCAACTGGGTCCAGAAAGTTAAACAGATTTGTAAATTACTTCTATTTAAAAATCTTAATCCTTTCAGTACTTATGAGCTTCTGAAGTTAAGGTTGTTCTTTTCTGTCTAAATCCTCTCTGATGACACCTGTCTCGGGAAACGTCCAGTTTAGAAGCAAATCCCCATAGCAAACCTCTTCTAAACTGGGTGGTTCCCGAGACACGTGTCATCAGAGAGCACTCAGACAGAAAAGAACAACCTAAACTTCATCAGCTCATAAGTACTGAGAGGATTAAGATTTTTTAATAGAAGTAATTTACAAATCTGTTTAACTTTCTGGAGCCAGTTGATATATATGAAAAGTTTTTTTCCTGGAATACCCCTTTAACACAGTCACTTTTCCTTTCAGTGTGAAATGGTCTGTGCTGAGGTCATTTCTCCTAGCTGTGTATCGCTCACAAATTTACTATATGCTGTGCGCATTTCGTAAGGCTGCGTCCAGTTTCAAAACTCCCAACATGCGTCCGGGCTTGCTGGGAGTTGTAGTTTTGCAACAGCTTGCGGCACCCTGATGGGGAAACACTGGTATAAGGGATTGGTGGAGCTTGGCGCTGGAGGGCTGTGTCGATGCAGCTCTGGATGTGAGCAGTGACCAGGTGGTAACACCCCCTTCATCCACCCACATGCATCTGGACCTTCTATATAAATTGTCGCACTTTTAGCTTTTTCCCCACATCCTCACCTCGTCGAAGTCGGCGATGATCTCATTGAGGAGCCGCAGACACTCCACGCCTTCATTGTTGGCCTCGAGTTCTACGTAGAATTCGGAGAAGTTACTGATGGAAGCGAACATGACGGCCACGCACTCGCAGGACTGATAGTACAGCTCGTCGTTGCGTCTCTCCCGCGCCAGGAAGTGCGCCGCCACGTCCTTAGGGAGAATGTTGTGCAGGAGACGGCGGTTATAGGCCTGGAGCTCCTCCATCTCCTCCTTCTCCTCAGTGGCCTAAAGACAAGACACAATGTAAGAAGGAGGGAAACTGGAGCCATGCACCCCCATATCTATCTATCCATCTATCTATCTCATATCTATCCATCTATCTCTTATCTATCTATCTATCTATCTACCTCATATCTATCTATCTATCTATCTATCTCATATCTATCTATCTCTCATATCTATCTATCTATCTATCTATCTATCTCATATCTATCTCATATCTATCTATCTCATATCTATCTATCCATCTATCTACCTCATATCTATCTATCTATCTATCATCTATCTAATTAATATCTATCTATCTCATATCTATCTCATATGTATCTATCTATCTCATATCTATCTATCTCTTAACTATCTATCTCATATCTATCTATCTATCTATCTCATATCTATCTATCTCATATCTATCTATCTCATATCTATCTATCTCATATCTATCTATCTCATATCTATCTATCTCATATCTATCTGTCTCATATCTATCTCATATCTATCTCATATCTATCTATCCATCTATCTATCTCATATCTATCCATCTATCTATCTCATATCTATCTCTCTCATATCTATCCATCTATCTATCTCATATCTATCTATCTATCATCTATCTATTTCATATCTATCTATCTATCTCATATCTATCTATCTCATATCTATCTATCTATCTATCTATCTCATATCTATCTCATATCTATCTATCTCATATCTATCTATCCATCTATCTACCTCATATCTATCTATCTATCTATCATCTATCTAATTAATATCTATCTATCTCATATCTATCTCATATGTATCTATCTATCTCATATCTATCTATCTCTTAACTATCTATCTCATATCTATCTATCTATCTATCTCATATCTATCTATCTCATATCTATCTATCTCATATCTATCTATCTCATATCTATCTATCTCATATCTATCTATCTCATATCTATCTGTCTCATATCTATCTCATATCTATCTCATATCTATCTATCCATCTATCTATCTCATATCTATCCATCTATCTATCTCATATCTATCTCTCTCATATCTATCCATCTATCTATCTCATATCTATCTATCTATCATCTATCTATTTCATATCTATCTATCTATCTCATATCTATCTATCTCATATCTATCTATCTATCTATCTATCTCATATCTATCTCATATCTATCTATCTCATATCTATCTATCCATCTATCTACCTCATATCTATCTATCTATCTATCATCTATCTAATTAATATCTATCTATCTCATATCTATCTCATATGTATCTATCTATCTCATATCTATCTATCTCTTAACTATCTATCTCATATCTATCTATCTATCTCATATCTATCTATCTCATATCTATCTATCTCATATCTATCTATCTCATATCTATCTATCTCATATCTATCTGTCTCATATCTATCTCATATCTATCTCATATCTATCTATCCATCTATCTATCTCATATCTATCCATCTATCTATCTCATATCTATCTCTCTCATATCTATCCATCTATCTATCTCATATCTATCTATCTCATATCTATCTATCTATCTCATATCTATCTATCCATCTATCTATCTCATATCTATCTCATATCTATCTATCTAGTGGTTTGCATAATTAGGGGGCGTGTTTGCATAATTAGGGGGCGTGTTCGTGACAGTTGTATTTAAAAACCCACCAGAGAAATAGTGAATTACTGAACTTGAAAACCCGACTGCCTTGAGGTGCGTAGAATCTGTTAAAAAGTGCAGGTTTTTTTCTCTCTTTTTTTTTTTTTTATTTAAATTTTTTTTTTTACTTCTTGCTTGTTAACCCATTAATGGCCATGAATTAGTTACGTCCTGGTGCAGAGTTACTTTGCTTTATTTATTTGTTTTCCACTTTTTTTTTTTCCGGCATATGCGAAACATTGATAAATACGTGTGAGAAAAAAATAACCCCCTGAAAATAAATCAGGGCCATTGTGTATACTTTGTATAAATATATATACAGTCTGCGGCACATGTCAGTATACAGGCGGGCAGGAGACACGTGAGCGGAGATCCCTCCTGTACCTGAAGCTTCCACAGAAAGTCCAGCCGGGCCGTGGACTCCACCTGCTGAGCGTGGAGGTAGAGCGCCAGCACGAAGACACTGATGATAACGGGGGTGGCGATCTTCAGGGTGACCCGGGGGGCGCCATCCGTGCTGTCGAGACACAAGGAGATGATGTCTGATCAGGGGCTGCTAAATATGACTCCAGGGACAACATGGACGTCCTAACTATATATCCTGATCCCATAGAGATAACAGCAGCAGTATACAGATAGAGCTGGAGGGGAGGTGTATAACTACTATATATCCTGATCCCATAGAGATAACAGCAGCAGTATACAGATAGAGCTGGAGGAGAGGTGTATAACTACTATATATCCTGATCCCATAGAGATAACAGCAGCAGTATACAGATAGAGCTGGAGGAGAGGTGTATAACTACTATATATCCAGATCCCATAGAGATAGCAGCAGTGGTATACAGATAGAGCTGGAGGAGAGGTATATAACTACTATATAGCCTGATCCCATAGAGATAGCAGCAGTGGTATACAGATAGAGCTGGAGGAGAGGTATATAACTACTATATAGCCTGATCCCATAGAGATACCAGCAGCAGTATACAGATAGAGCTGGAGGAGAGGTATATAACTACTATATAGCCTGATCCCATAGAGATAGCAGCAGCAGTATACAGATAGAGCTGGAGGAGAGGTGTATAACTACTATATATCCTGATCCCATAGAGATAACAGCAGCAGTATACAGATAGAGCTGGAGGAGAGGTGTATAACTACTATATATATCCTGATCCCATAGAGATATCAGCAGCAGTATACAGATAGAGCTGGAGGAGAGGTGTATAACTACTATATATCCTGATCCCATAGAGATATCAGCAGCAGTATACAGATAGAGCTGGAGGAGAGGTATATAACTACTATATATCCTGATCCCATAGAGATAACAGCAGCAGTATACAGATAGAGCTGGAGGGGAGGTATATAACTACGATATATCCTGATCCCATAGAGATATCAGCAGCAGTATACAGATAGAGCTGGAGGGGAGGTGTATAACTACTATATATCCTGATCCCATAGAGATATCAGCAGCAGTATACAGATAGAGCTGGAGGAGAGGTGTATAACTACTATATATCCTGATCCCATAGAGATATCAGCAGCAGTATACAGATAGAGCTGGAGGGGAGGTGTATAACTACTATATATCCTGATCCCATAGAGATAACAGCAGCAGTATACAGATAGAGTTGGAGGGGAGGTTTATAACTACTATATATCCTGATCCCATAGAGATAACAGCAGCAGTATACAGATAGAGCTGGAGGGGAGGTATACAACTACTATATAGCCTGATCCCATAGAGATATCAGCAGCAGTATACAGATAGAGCTGGAGGGGAGGTATATAACTACTATATAGCCTGATCCCATAGAGATATCAGCAGCAGTATACAGATAGAGCTGGAGGGGAGGTATATAACTACTATATAGCCTGATCCCATAGAGATATCAGCAGCAGTATACAGATAGATCTGGAGCGGAGGTATATAACTACTATATAACCATGTGCTGTGACGGGCAAAGAATTCCCCCTCTGTGACGTGTGAACACTCGTGTGAAAATAATAATTGGATATTTCAGATGAACTAATAATAATTCATCAATCATTATAGAATGTCCCGGATTCTTACCAGTTCATTGTGGAGTTGGATAAATCACTGGAAGACAAAAAGCAAAGAGTGATGATAAGTGCGACGATCATTACTGCAGTACTGCGTTATGGACACTAGATGGCTCCACACTCCACTATTACACATGTCTCCTGTACATAATCAGAACATGTATCTATCTCAGTGTTTCCCAAGCAGGGTGCCTCCAGCTGTTGCAAAACTACAACTCCCAGCATGCCCGGACAGCCGAAGGCTGTCCGGGCATGCTGGGAGTTGTAGTTTTGCAACAGCTGGAGGCACCCTGCTTGGGAAACACTGATCTATCTGATCTCACAGTGGACAGACGCCCACTACTAGCTGAGCCCCTATAATGCAGGGGGGCACTTAAAGGGTTATTCCAGGGAAAAAAATATTTTTATATATCAACTGGCTCCAGAAAGTTAAACAGATTTGTAAATTACTTCAATTCAAAAATCTTAATCCTTCCAATAATTATCGGCTGCTGAAGTTGAGTTGTTCTTTTCTGTCTGACAACAGTGCTCTCTGCTGACATCTCTGCTTGTCTCGGGAACTGCACAGAGTAGAAGAGGTTTTCTATGGGGATTTGCTTCTACTCTGGACAGTTCCCGAGACAGGTGTCATCAGAGAGCACTTAGACAGAAAAACAACAATGCAACCTCAGCAGCTCATAAGTACTGAAAGGATTAAGATTTTTTAAGTAATTTACAAATCTTTTTAACTTTCTGGAACCAGTTGATATGTAAAAAAAAAAAAGTTTTTTTTTCCTGGAATACCCCTTTACTTTATCCTTTATTAAATGTCTATAAGGTGCGTAAATGTAAATCTCTGAGCAGACACTGGATAAACTGGGAATACTGGGGATTTCAGCTCTGAGGTCTGCAGAATTGTGAGCGCAGCTCTGAAGTATTAGTAATGTCCTGTATGGACATAGTGACTGCCCCCTACACACATCCCAGCGCCTGCACTTTACTCACATCCCATTGGCTGCCACCAGCAGATCTGCATTGTCAAAGAGCGCCACCTGCGGGATCTCCAGGATAATGACGTAGACAAAGTCAATGATCAGCATTAGGATGAGTTTCCCGATGCTGCTGATCTGGAGAAAGACGGAGCAGGCGAGGAGGCTGAGCAGGATACAGGAGGTGAAATACTGCAAGGAAGAGAAGAAAACCTGAGACACAGACACGAAAAGCAGCTGTGCAAAGTAACTACATCCATCAAACATTCACTATAATCGAGGTCGCTCCATACCACCACAGGGGGTCGCGCTTTACCTCCGGGAAGTTGCAGTTGGGGGCCGGGTCCCCACAGAACCCGTTCTCAGTGGTCAGGCTGTAGTTAAGATCGGAGCACCTGACCAGACACGGGGTGACATTGTGAAGGGGGACATTGTACTCAGCAGAGAGGCAGCTCCGCAGGTCCATATTACTGCACGTGAACTGCAAGACAAGAAGCATGGCAGACATCACGAGCTAAGAGAAAACTAGAAGAATCACTGGAGGATAAGACAGGATGTAACAGCAGAATAGTGAGTGCAGCTCTGGAGGATAAGACAGGATGTAACCGCAGAATAGTGAGCGCAGCTCTGGAGGTGACTGGAGGATAAGACAGGATGTAACAGCAGAATAGTGAGTGCAGCTCTGGAGGATAAGACATGAAGTAACAGCAGAATAGTGAGTGCAGCTCTGGAGGATAAGACAGGATGTAACAGCAGAATAGTGAGCGCAGCTCTGGAGGATAAGACAGGATGTAACAGCAGAATAGTGAGTGCAGCTCTGGAGGTGACTGGAGGATAAGACAGGATGTAACAGCAGAATAGTGAGTGCAGCTCTGGAGGTGACTGGAGGATAAGACAGGATGTAACAGCAGAATAGTGAGTGCAGCTCTGGAGGATAAGACAGGATGTAACCGCAGAATAGTGAGTGCAGCTCTGGAGGATAAGACATGATGTAACAGCAGAATAGTGAGTGCAGCTCTGGAGGATAAGACAGGATGTAACCGCAGAATAGTGAGTGCAGCTCTGGAGGATAAGACATGATGTAACAGCAGAATAGTGAGTGCAGCTCTGGAGGATAAGACAGGATGTAACAGCAGGATAGTGAGCGCAGCTCTGGAGGATAAGACAGGATGTAACAGCAGAATAGTGAGTGCAGCTCTGGAGGATAAGACAGGATGTAACAGCAGAATAGTGAGTGCAGCTCTGGAGGATAAGACAGGATGTAACAGCAGAATAGTGAGTGCAGCTCTGGAGGTGAGTGGAGGATAAGACATGATATAACAGCAGAATAGTGAGTGCACCTCTGGAGGATAAGACGTGATGTAACAGCAGGATAGTGAGTGCAGCTCTGGAGGATAAGACATGATGTAACAGCAGAATAGTGAGTGGAGCTCTTGAGGTGAGTGGAGGATAAGATAGAATGTAACAGCAGAATAGTGAGTGCAGCTCTGGAGGTGACTGGAGGATAAGACAGGATGTAACAGCAGAATAGTGAGTGCAGCTCTGGAGGATAAGACATGATGTAACAGCAGAATAGTGAGTGCAGCTCTGGAGGATAAGACATGATGTAACAGCAGGATAGTGAGTGGAGCTCTTGAGGTGAGTGGAGGATAAGATAGGATGTAACAGCAGAATAGTGAGTGCAGCTCTGGAGGATAAGACATGATGTAACAGCAGAATAGTGAGTGCAGCTCTTGAGGTGAGTGGAGGATAAGATAGGATGTAACAGCAGAATAGTGAGTGCAGCTCTGGAGGTGACTGGAGAATAAGACATGAAGTAACAGCAGAATAGTGAGTGCAGCTCTGGAGGTGACTGGAGGATAAGACATAACATTACAGTAGAATAGTGAGTGCAGCTCTGGAGGTGACTGGAGTATAACACATGATGTAACAGCAGAATAGTGAGTGCAGCTCTGGAGGTGACTGGAGGATAAGACATAACGTTACAGTAGAATAGTGACTGCAGCTCTGGAGGTGACTGGTTGATACGACATGGTGTAACAGCAGAATAGTGAGTGCAGCTCTGGAGGTGACTGGAGAATAAGACATGATGTAACAGCAGAATAGTGAGTGCAGCTCTGGAGGTGACTGGAGGATAAGACATAACATTACAGTAGAATAGTGAGTGCAGCTCTGGAGGTGACTGGAGGATAAGACATGAAGTAACAGCAGAATAGTGAGTGCAGCTCTGGAGGTGACTGGAGGATAAGACATGAAGTAACAGCAGAATAGTGAGTGCAGCTCTGGAGGTGACTGGAGAATAAGACATGAAGTAACAGCAGAATAGTGAGTGCAGCTCTGGAGGTGACTGGAGAATAAGACATGATGTAACAGCAGAATAGTGAGTGCAGCTCTGGAGGTGACTGGAGGATAAGACATGATGTAACAGCAGAATAGTGAGTGCAGCTCTGGAGGTGACTGGAGGAAAAGACATGATGTAACAGCAGAATAGTGAGTGCAGCTCTGGAGGTGACTGGAGGATAAGACAGGATGTAACAGCAGAATAGTGAGTGCAGCTCTGGAGGTGACTGGAGGATAAGACATAACATTACAGTAGAATAGTGAGTGCAGCTCTGGAGGTGACTGGAGGATAAGACATGAAGTAACAGCAGAATAGTGAGTGCAGCTCTGGAGGTGACTGGTTGATAAGACATGGTGTAACAGCAGAATAGTGAGTGCAGCTCTTGAGGTGAGTGGAGGATAAGATAGGATGTAACAGTAGAATAGTGAGTGCAGCTCTGGAGGTGACTGGAGAATAAGACATGAAGTAACAGCAGAATAGTGAGTGCAGCTTTGGAGGTGAGTGGAGGATAAGACATGAAGTAACAGCAGAATAGTGAGTGCAGCTCTGGAGGTGACTGGTTGATACGACATGGTGTAACAGCAGAATAGTGAGTGCAGCTCTGGAGGGGTCCTCGTCCATTCTTACCATGTTAACAAATGAAGAGAGGAAGACCAGGATTATGGTGAAGATTCCCACCGCGGTGCTGTTAATCCGGGACTGGACGATCTTTTTAGCCAACGTCTGGAGCGGAGATGGACAGAGCTGCAGGAGGAGACACAGAGCTGACAATCTAGTCCTGTCCGTCCTCGTTACAATGTATCAGTGCAGACAGTTCTCTCCCCCGTCCTGATACATTGTACAGGGAGGAAGCAGCGAACGTCTCCTCTATAGACAACAATCCAGACTGTTCTCCTGACACACAGAACCAGAACATCTCCTGTGTGCACGGCAGGGGTGTCTATGGGAGGGGGCGTGATGGCCGTGTGCACACAGAGTATTGAACGCTGGCCAGTGGAGTGCCCCTTTAAATCACTCAAACGTTCTGCCTGACATTTCATAAATCCTCTGTGTCTGGGGATAACGTGATTACACGTCGCCTCTGGTCCGGGCGCCGCTTATTTATTATTAAGTAATGGATCTCAATTTTCCTCTTGGACGCAGTAAATGTCGCTGAGACGGACGGATATAAATGATGGCGACAAAATTATAATCCAATGACCCCGGGAAAAAGATAAACAAGGGGCGGGGGCGGGGTCACAGGAATCTAGACCAAATGCCATTGTAACAAACTCTCAGCTGTAAGAAGTTTTAGGTCAGGTCAGGTATCTATCCTCTGAATGTGAAGGGTTAACACTCCTATTCACTGACAACAAGCAGAGCTTTTGGAAATGTAAAGGATTAAAAAGACAAAGTCGAATTAGGAAGTCACAGAACTTTTCCTTACACGGTGAATGAGCTTCGTATGGGGAGTCTGCTGTGGCCCCTCATACAGTCAGGTGGGTCCCTGTACATGTGGCCCCTCAGCCAGTCAGGTGGGTCCCTGTACATGTGGCCCCTCAGCCAGTCAGGTAGGTCCCTGTACATGTGGCCCCTCATACAGTCAGGTGGGTCCCTGTACATGTGGCCCCTCATACAGTCAGGTGGGTCCCTGTACATGTGGCCCCTTATACAGTCAGGTGGGTCCATGTACATGTGGCCCCTTATACAGTCAGGTGGGTCCCTGTACATGTGGCCCCTCATACAGTCAGGTGGGTCCCTGTACATGTGGCCCCTCATACAGTCAGGTGGGTCCCTGTACATGTGGCCCCTCAGCCAGTCAGGTAGGTCCCTGTACATGTGGCCCCTCAGCCAGTCAGGTGGGTCCCTGTACATGTGGCCCCTCAGTCAGTCAGGTGGGTCCCTGTACATGTGGCCCCTCATACAGTCAGGAAGGTCCCTGTACATGTGGCCCCCTCATACAGTCAGGTGGGTCCCTGTACATGTGGCCCCTCATACAGTCAGGTAGGTCCCTGTACATGTGGCCCCTCATACAGTCAGGTGGGTCCCTGTACATGTGGCCCCTCATACAGTCAGGTGGGTCCCTGTACATGTGGCCCCTCATACAGTCAGGTGGGTCCCTGTACATGTGGCCCCTCATACAGTCAGGTGGGTCCCTGTACATGTGGCCCCCTTATACAGTCAGGTGGGTCCCTGTACATGTGGCCCCTCATACAGTCAGGTAGGTCCCTGTACATGTGGCCCCCTCATACAGTCAGGTGGGTCCCTGTACATGTGGCCCCTCAGCCAGTCAGGTGGGTCCCTGTACATGTGGCCCCTCATACAGTCAGGTGGGTCCCTGTACATGTGGCCCCTCAGCCAGTCAGGTGGGTCCCTGTACATGTGGCCCCTCAGTCAGTCAGGTGGGTCCCTGTACATGTGGCCCCTCAGCCAGTCAGGTGGGTCCCTGTACATGTGGCCCCTCATACAGTCAGGTAGGTCCCTGTACATGTGGCCCCCTCATACAGTCAGGAAGGTCCCTGTACATGTGGCCCCTCATACAGTCAGGTGGGTCCCTGTACATGTGGCCCCCTCATACAGTCAGGTGGGTCCCTGTACATGTGGCCCCTCAGTCAGTCAGGTGGGTCCCTGTACATGTGGCCCCTTATACAGTCAGGTGGGTCCCTGTACATGTGGCCCCTGAGCCAGTCAGGTGGGTCCCTGTACATGTGGCCCCTCATACAGTCAGGTAGGTCCCTGTACATGTGGCCCCCTCATACAGTCAGGAAGGTCCCTGTACATGTGGCCCCCTCATACAGTCAGGTGGGTCCCTGTACATGTGGCCCCTCATACAGTCAGGTAGGTCCCTGTACATGTGGCCCCTCATACAGTCAGGTAGGTCCCTATACATGTGGCCCCTCATACAGTCAGGTGGGTCCCTGTACATGTGGCCCCTCAGTCAGTCAGGTGGGTCCCTGTACATGTGGCCCCTCAGCCAGTCAGGTGGGTCCCTGTATATGTGGCCCCTCATACAGTCAGGTAGGTCCCTGTACATGTGGCCCCCTCATACAGTCAGGAAGGTCCCTGTACATGTGGCCCCCTCATACAGTCAGGTGGGTCCCTGTACATGTGGCCCCTCAGTCAGTCAGGTGGGTCCCTGTACATGTGGCCCCTTATACAGTCAGGTGGGTCCCTGTACATGTGGCCCCTGAGCCAGTCAGGTGGGTCCCTGTACATGTGGCCCCTCATACAGTCAGGTAGGTCCCTGTACATGTGGCCCCCTCATACAGTCAGGAAGGTCCCTGTACATGTGGCCCCCTCATACAGTCAGGTGGGTCCCTGTACATGTGGCCCCTCATACAGTCAGGTAGGTCCCTGTACATGTGGCCCCTCATACAGTCAGGTAGGTCCCTGTACATGTGGCCCCTCATACAGTCAGGTGGGTCCCTGTACATGTGGCCCCCTCATACAGTCAGGTGGGTCCCTGTACATGTGGCCCCTCAGCCAGTCAGGTGGGTCCCTGTACATGTGGCCCCTCATACAGTCAGGTGGGTTCCTGTACATGTGGCCCCTCAGCCAGTCAGGTGGGTCCCTGTACATGTGGCCCCTCATACAGTCAGGTGGGTCCCTGTACATGTGGCCCCTCATACAGTCAGGTGGGTCCCTGTACATGTGGCCCCTCATACAGTCAGGTGGGTCCCTGTACATGTGGCCCCTCATACAGTCAGGTGGGTCCCTGTACATGTGGCCCCTCAGTCAGTCAGGTGGGTCCCTGTACATGTGGCCCCTCAGTCAGTCAGGTGGGTCCCTGTACATGTGGCCCCTCATACAGTCAGGTGGGTCCCTGTACATGTGGCCCCTCAGTCAGTCAGGTGGGTCCCTGTACATGTGGCCCCTCAGCCAGTCAGGTGGGTCCCTGTATATGTGGCCCCTCATACAGTCAGGTAGGTCCCTGTACATGTGGCCCCCTCATACAGTCAGGAAGGTCCCTGTACATGTGGCCCCCTCATACAGTCAGGTGGGTCCCTGTACATGTGGCCCCTCAGTCAGTCAGGTGGGTCCCTGTACATGTGGCCCCTTATACAGTCAGGTGGGTCCCTGTACATGTGGCCCCTGAGCCAGTCAGGTGGGTCCCTGTACATGTGGCCCCTCATACAGTCAGGTAGGTCCCTGTACATGTGGCCCCCTCATACAGTCAGGAAGGTCCCTGTACATGTGGCCCCCTCATACAGTCAGGTGGGTCCCTGTACATGTGGCCCCTCATACAGTCAGGTAGGTCCCTGTACATGTGGCCCCTCATACAGTCAGGTAGGTCCCTGTACATGTGGCCCCTCATACAGTCAGGTGGGTCCCTGTACATGTGGCCCCCTCATACAGTCAGGTGGGTCCCTGTACATGTGGCCCCTCAGCCAGTCAGGTGGGTCCCTGTACATGTGGCCCCTCATACAGTCAGGTGGGTTCCTGTACATGTGGCCCCTCAGCCAGTCAGGTGGGTCCCTGTACATGTGGCCCCTCATACAGTCAGGTGGGTCCCTGTACATGTGGCCCCTCATACAGTCAGGTGGGTCCCTGTACATGTGGCCCCTCATACAGTCAGGTGGGTCCCTGTACATGTGGCCCCTCATACAGTCAGGTGGGTCCCTGTACATGTGGCCCCTCAGTCAGTCAGGTGGGTCCCTGTACATGTGGCCCCTCAGTCAGTCAGGTGGGTCCCTGTACATGTGGCCCCTCAGCCAGTCAGGTGGGTCCCTGTACATGTGGCCCCTCATACAGTCAGGTAGGTCCCTGTACATGTGGCCCCCTCATACAGTCAGGAAGGTCCCTGTACATGTGGCCCCCTCATACAGTCAGGTGGGTCCCTGTACATGTGGCCCCTCAGTCAGTCAGGTGGGTCCCTGTACATGTGGCCCCTCAGTCAGTCAGGTGGGTCCCTGTACATGTGGCCCCTTATACAGTCAGGTGGGTCCCTGTACATGTGGCCCCTGAGCCAGTCAGGTGGGTCCCTGTACATGTGGCCCCTCATACAGTCAGGTAGGTCCCTGTACATGTGGCCCCCTCATACAGTCAGGAAGGTCCCTGTACATGTGGCCCCTCAGTCAGTCAGGTGGGTCCCTGTACATGTGGCCCCTCAGTCAGTCAGGTGGGTCCCTGTACATGTGGCCCCTCAGCCAGTCAGGTGGGTCCCTGTACATGTGGCCCCTCATACAGTCAGGTAGGTCCCTGTACATGTGGCCCCCTCATACAGTCAGGAAGGTCCCTGTACATGTGGCCCCCTCATACAGTCAGGTGGGTCCCTGTACATGTGGCCCCTCAGTCAGTCAGGTGGGTCCCTGTACATGTGGCCCCTCAGTCAGTCAGGTGGGTCCCTGTACATGTGGCCCCTTATACAGTCAGGTGGGTCCCTGTACATGTGGCCCCTGAGCCAGTCAGGTGGGTCCCTGTACATGTGGCCCCTCATACAGTCAGGTAGGTCCCTGTACATGTGGCCCCCTCATACAGTCAGGAAGGTCCCTGTACATGTGGCCCCTCATACAGTCAGGTGGGTCCCTGTACATGTGGCCCCTCATACAGTCAGGTAGGTCCCTGTACATGTGGCCCCTCATACAGTCAGGTAGGTCCCTGTACATGTGGCCCCTCATACAGTCAGGTGGGTCCCTGTACATGTGGCCCCCTCATACAGTCAGGTGGGTCCCTGTACATGTGGCCCCTCAGCCAGTCAGGTGGGTCCCTGTACATGTGGCCCCTCATACAGTCAGGTGGGTTCCTGTACATGTGGCCCCTCAGCCAGTCAGGTGGGTCCCTGTACATGTGGCCCCTCATACAGTCAGGTGGGTCCCTGTACATGTGGCCCCTTATACAGTCAGGTGGGTCCCTGTACATGTGGCCCCTTATACAGTCAGGTGGGTCCCTGTACATGTGGCCCCTCATACAGTCAGGTGGGTCCCTGTACATGTGGCCCCTCATACAGTCAGGTGGGTCCCTGTACATGTGGCCCCTCATACAGTCAGGTGGGTCCCTGTACATGTGGCCCCTCATACAGTCAGGTGGGTCCCTGTACATGTGGCCACCTCATACAGTCAGGTGGGTCCCTGTACATGTGGCCCCTTATACAGTCAGGTGGGTCCCTGTACATGTGGCCCCTTATACAGTCAGGTGGGTCCCTGTACATGTGGCCCCTCATACAGTCAGGTGGGTCCCTGTACATGTGGCCCCTCATACAGTCAGGTGGGTCCCTGTACATGTGGCCCCTCATACAGTCAGGTGGGTCCCTGTACATGTGGCCCCTCATACAGTCAGGTGGGTCCCTGTACATGTGGCCCCTCATACAGTCAGGTGGGTCCCTGTACATGTGGCCCCTCATACAGTCAGGTGGGTCCCTGTACATGTGGCTCCTCAGCCAGTCAGGTGGGTCCCTGTACATGTGGCCCCTCATACAGTCAGGTGGGTTCCTGTACATGTGGCCCCTCATACAGTCAGGTGGGTCCCTGTACATGTGGCCCCTCATACAGTCAGGTGGGTTCCTGTACATGTGGCCCCTCAGCCAGTCAGGTGGGTCCCTGTACATGTGGCCCCTCATACAGTCAGGTGGGTTCCTGTACATGTGGCCCCTCAGCCAGTCAGGTGGGTCCCTGTACATGTGGCCCCTCATACAGTCAGGTGGGTCCCTGTACATGTGGCCCCTCATACAGTCAGGTGGGTCCCTGTACATGTGGCCCCTCATACAGTCAGGTGGGTTCCTGTACATGTGGCCCCTCAGCCAGTCAGGTGGGTCCCTGTACATGTGGCCCCTCATACAGTCAGGTGGGTCCCTGTACATGTGGCCCCTCATACAGTCAGGTGGGTCCCTGTACATGTGGCCCCTCATACAGTCAGGTGGGTCCCTGTACATGTGGCCCCTCATACAGTCAGGTGGGTCCCTGTACATGTGGCTCCTCAGCCAGTCAGGTGGGTCCCTGTACATGTGGCCCCTCATACAGTCAGGTGGGTTCCTGTACATGTGGCCCCTCATACAGTCAGGTGGGTCCCTGTACATGTGGCCCCTCATACAGTCAGGTGGGTTCCTGTACATGTGGCCCCTCAGCCAGTCAGGTGGGTCCCTGTACATGTGGCCCCTCATACAGTCAGGTGGGTTCCTGTACATGTGGCCCCTCATACAGTCAGGTGGGTCCCTGTACATGTGGCCCCTCATACAGTCAGGTGGGTCCCTGTACATGTGGCCCCTCATACAGTCAGGTGGGTCCCTGTACATGTGGCTCCTCAGCCAGTCAGGTGGGTCCCTGTACATGTGGCCCCTCATACAGTCAGGTGGGTTCCTGTACATGTGGCCCCTCATACAGTCAGGTGGGTCCCTGTACATGTGGCCCCTCATACAGTCAGGTGGGTTCCTGTACATGTGGCCCCTCAGCCAGTCAGGTGGGTCCCTGTACATGTGGCCCCTCATACAGTCAGGTGGGTTCCTGTACATGTGGCCCCTCATACAGTCAGGTGGGTCCCTGTACATGTGGCTCCTCAGCCAGTCAGGTGGGTCCCTGTACATGTGGCCCCTCATACAGTCAGGTGGGTTCCTGTACATGTGGCCCCGACTCACCTTGATACAGGAGTAGATCAGGGAGACGATGAGCACAATGAGCAGGATGAGGAAGCAGGAGAGATAGAAGCCCAGCATGAAGGTGGAGCTGCGAACACAGAACGAGGCTTTTATTACAGGATAATATTCCACCAAGAGACATCACTAGAGATCACAGCCCCTCACACTATGGTCCCCTGGTGAATCCCGAGACATCACTAGAGATCACAGCCCCTCACACTATGGTCCCCTGGTGAACCCTGAGACATCACTAGAGATCACAGCCCCTCACACTATGGTCCCCTGGTGAATCCCGAGACATCACTAGAGATCACAGCCCCTCACACTATGGTCTCCTGGTGAATCCCGAGACATCACTAGAGATCACAGCCCCTCACACTATGGTCCCCTGGTGAATCCTGAGACATCACTAGAGATCACAGCCCCTCACACTATGGTCCCCTGGTGAATCCTGAGACATCACTAGAGATCACAGCCCCTCAAACTATGGTCTCCTGGTGAATCCCGAGACATCACTAGAGATCACAGCCCCTCACACTATGGTTTCCTGGTGAATCCTGAGACATCACTAGAGATCACAGCCCCTCACACTATGGTCTCCTGGTGAACCCTGAGACATCACTAGAGATCACCAGCCCCTCACACTATGGTCTCCTGGTGAATCCTGAGACATCACTAGAGATCACAGCCCCTCACACTATGGTCTCCTGGTGAACTCCGAGACACCACTAGAGATCACAGCCCCTCACACTATGGTCCCCTGGTGACCCCTGAGACATCACTAGAGATCACAGCCCCTCACACTATGGTCCCCTGGTGAATTCTGAGACATCACTAGAGACCACAGCCCCTCACACTATGGTCCCCTGGTGAATCCTGAGACATCACTAGAGATCACAGCCCCTCACACTATGGTCCCCTGGTGAATCCCGAGACACCACTAGAGATCACAGCCCCTCACACTATGGTCTCCTGGTGAACCCTGAGACATCACTAGAGATCACAGCCCCTCACACTATGGTCCCCTGGTGAATCCTGAGACATCACTAGAGATCACAGCCCCTCACACTATGGTCTCCTGGTGAATCCTGAGACATCACTAGAGATCACAGCCCCTCACACTATGGTCCCCTGGTGAATCCTGAGACATCACTAGAGATCACAGCCCCTCACACTATGGTCTCCTGGTGAATCCTGAGACACCACTAGAGATCACAGCCCCTCACACTATGGTCCCCTGGTGAATCCTGAGACATCACTAGAGATCACAGCCCCTCACACTATGGTCCCCTGGTGAATCCCGAGACATCTCTAGAGATCACAGCCCCTCACACTATGGTCCCTGGTGAATCCTGAGACATCACTAGAGATCACAGCCCCTCACACTATGGTCTCCTGGTGAATCCTGAGACATAACTAGAGATCACAGCCCCTCACACTATGGTCTCCTGGTGAACCTTGAGACATCACTAGAGATCACAGCCCCTCACACTATGGTCTCCTGGTGAATCCTGAGACATCACTAGAGATCACAGCCCCTCACACTATGGTCCCCTGGTGAATCCTGAGACATCTCTAGAGATCACAGCCCCTCACACTATGGTCTCCTGGTGAATCCTGAGACATCACTAGAGATCACAGCCCCTCACACTATGGTCCCCTGGTGAATCCTGAGACATCACTAGAGATCACAGCCCCTCACACTATGGTCTCCTGGTGAATCCTGAGACATCACTAGAGATCACAGCCCCTCACACTATGGTCCCCTGGTGAATCCTGAGACATCACTAGAGATCACCAACCCCTCACACTATGGTCCCCTGGTGAATCCTGAGACATCACTAGAGATCACAGCCCCTCACACTATGGTCCCCTGGTGAATCCTGAGACATCACTAGAGATCACCAACCCCTCACACTATGGTCCCCTGGTGAATCCTGAGACATCACTAGAGATCACCAACCCCTCACACTATGGTCCCCTGGTGAATCCTGAGACATCACTAGAGATCACAGCCCCTCACACTATGGTCCCCTGGTGAATCCTGAGACATCACTAGAGATCACAGCCCCTCACACTATGGTCTCCTGGTGAATCCTGAGACATCTCTAGAGATCACAGCCCCTCACACTATGGTCCCCTGGTGAATCCTGAGACATCACTAGAGATCACCAACCCCTCACACTATGGTCCCCTGGTGAATCCTGAGACATCACTAGAGATCACAGCCCCTCACACTATGGTCTCCTGATGAACCCTGAGACATCACTAGAGATCACAGCCCCTCACACTATGGTCCCCTGGTGAATCCTGAGACATCACTAGAGATCACAGCCCCTCACACTATGAACCCCTGGTGAATCATGAGACATCACTAGAGATCACAGCCCCTCACACTATGGTCTCCTGGTGAATCCTGAGACATCACTAGAGATCACAGCCCCTCACACTATGGTCCCCTGGTGAATCCTGAGACATCACTAGAGATCACAGCCCCTCACACTATGGTCCCCTGGTGAATCCCGAGACATCACTAGAGATCACAGCCCCTCACACTATGGTCCCCTGGTGAACCCTGTGACATCACTGGAGATCACAGCCCCTCACACTATGGTCTCCTGGTGAATCCTGAGACACCACTAGAGATCACAGCCCCTCACACTATGGTCTCCTGGTGAATCCTGAGACACCACTAGAGATCACAGCCCCTCACACTATGGTCTCCTGGTGAATCCTGAGACATCACTAGAGATCACAGCCCCTCACACTATGGTCCCCTGGTGAATCCTGAGACATCACTAGAGATCACCAACCCCTCACACTATGGTCCCCTGGTGAATCCTGAGACATCACTAGAGATCACCAACCCCTCACACTATGGTCCCCTGGTGAATCCTGAGACATCACTAGAGATCACAGCCCCTCACACTATGAACCCCTGGTGAATCCTGAGACATCACTAGAGATCACAGCCCCTCACACTATGGTCCCCTGGTGAATCCTGAGACATCACTAGAGATCACAGCCCCTCACACTATGGTCTCCTGGTGAATCCTGAGACATCTCTAGAGATCACAGCCCCTCACACTATGGTCCCCTGGTGAATCCTGAGACATCACTAGAGATCACCAACCCCTCACACTATGGTCCCCTGGTGAATCCTGAGACATCACTAGAGATCACAGCCCCTCACACTATGGTCTCCTGATGAACCCTGAGACATCACTAGAGATCACAGCCCCTCACACTATGGTCTCCTGGTGAATCCTGAGACATCACTAGAGATCACCAGCCCCTCACACTATGGTCCCCTGGTGAATCCTGAGACATCACTAGAGATCACAGCCCCTCACACTATGGTCCCCTGGTGAATCCTGAGACATCACTAGAGATCACAGCCCCTCACACTATGAACCCCTGGTGAATCATGAGACATCACTAGAGATCACAGCCCCTCACACTATGGTCTCCTGGTGAATCCTGAGACATCACTAGAGATCACAGCCCCTCACACTATGGTCCCCTGGTGAATCCTGAGACATCACTAGAGATCACAGCCCCTCACACTATGGTCCCCTGGTGAATCCCGAGACATCACTAGAGATCACAGCCCCTCACACTATGGTCCCCTGGTGAACCCTGTGACATCACTGGAGATCACAGCCCCTCACACTATGGTCTCCTGGTGAATCCTGAGACACCACTAGAGATCACAGCCCCTCACACTATGGTCTCCTGGTGAATCCTGAGACACCACTAGAGATCACAGCCCCTCACACTATGGTCTCCTGGTGAATCCTGAGACATCACTAGAGATCACAGCCCCTCACACTATGGTCCCCTGGTGAATCCTGAGACATCTCTAGAGATCACAGCCCCTCACACTATGGTCCCCTGGTGAACCCTGAGACATCACTAGAGATCACAGCCCCTCACACTATGGTCTCCTGGTGAATCCTGAGACATCACTAGAGATCACAGCCCCTCACACTATGGTCCCCTGGTGAATCCTGAGACATCTCTAGAGATCACAGCCCCTCACACTATGGTCTCCTGGTGAATCCTGAGACATCACTAGAGATCACAGCCCCTCACACTATGGTCCCCTGGTGAATCCTGAGACATCACTAGAGATCACAGCCCCTCACACTATGAACCCCTGGTGAATCATGAGACATCACTAGAGATCACAGCCCCTCACACTATGGTCTCCTGGTGAATCCTGAGACATCACTAGAGATCACAGCCCCTCACACTATGGTCCCCTGGTGAATCCTGAGACATCTCTAGAGATCACAGCCCCTCACACTATGGTCCCCTGGTGAACCCTGAGACATCACTAGAGATCACAGCCCCTCACACTATGGTCTCCTGGTGAACCCTGAGACATCACTAGAGATCACAGCCCCTCACACTATGGTCCACTGGTGAATCCTGAGACATCACTAGAGATCACCAACCCCTCACACTATGGTCCCTGGTGAATCCTGAGACATCACTAGAGATCACAGCCCCTCACACTATGGTCCCCTGGTGAATCCTGAGACATCACTAGAGATCACAGCCCCTCACACTATGGTCCCCTGGTGAATCCTGAGACATCACTAGAGATCACAGCCCCTCACACTATGGTCCCCTGGTGAATCCTGAGACATCACTAGAGATCACAGCCCCTCACACTATGGTCCCCTGGTGAATCCTGAGACATCACTAGAGATCACAGCCCCTCACACTATGGTCTCCTGGTGAACCTTGAGACATCACTAGAGATCACAGCCCCTCACACTATGGTCTCCTGGTGAATCCTGAGATATCACTAGAGATCACCAGCCCCTCACACTATGGTCTCCTGGTGAACCCGGAGACATCACTAGAGATCACAGCCCCTCACACTATGGTCTCCTGGTGAACTCCGAAACATCACTAGAGATCACAGCCCCTCACACTATGGTCCCCTGGTCAATCCTGAGACATCACTAGAGATCACAGCCCCTCACACTATGGTCCCCTAGTGCACCCTGAGACATCACTAGAGATCACCAGCCCCTCACACTATGGTCTCCTGGTGAATCCCGAGACATCACTAGAGATCACAGCCCCTCACACTATGGTCCCCTGGTGAATCCTGAGACATCACTAGAGATCACAGCCCCTCACACTATGGTCTCCTGGTGAACCTTGAGACATCACTAGAGATCACAGCCCCTCACACTATGGTCTCCTGGTGAATCCTGAGACATCACTAGAGATCACAGCCCCTCACACTATGGTCTCCTGGTGAATCCTGAGACATCACTAGAGATCACCAGCCCCTCACACTATGGTCTCCTGGTGAACTCCGAAACATCACTAGAGATCACAGCCCCTCACACTATGGTCCCCTGGTGAATCCTGAGACATCACTAGAGATCACCAGCCCCTCACACTATGGTCCCCTGGTGAACCCCGAGAAATCACTAGAGATCACAGCCCCTCACACTATGGTCTCCTGGTGAACTCCGAAACATCACTAGAGATCACAGCCCCTCACACTATGGTCCCCTGGTGAATCCTGAGACATCACTAGAGATCACAGCCCCTCACACTATGGTCCCCTAGTGCACCCTGAGACATCACTAGAGATCACAGCCCCTCACACTATGGTCCCCTAGTGCACCCTGAGACATCACTAGAGATCACAGCCCCTCACACTATGGTCCCCTGGTGAATCCTGAGACATCACTAGAGATCACCAACCCCTCACACTATGGTCCCCTGGTGAATCCTGAGACATCACTAGAGATCACAGCCCCTAACACTATGAACCCCTGGTGAACCCTGAGACATCACTAGAGATCACAGCCCCTCACACTATGAACCCCTGGTGAACCCTGAGACATCACTAGAGATCACAGCCCCTCACACTATGGTTCCCTGGTGAATCCTGAGACATCACTAGAGATCACAGCCCCTCACACTATGAACCCCTGGTGAATCCTGAGACATCACTAGAGATCGCAGCCCCTCACACTATGGTCCCCTGGTGAATCCTGAGACATCACTAGAGATCACAGCCCCTCACACTATGAACCCCTGGTGAACCCTGAGACATCACTAGAGATCACAGCCCCTCACACTATGAACCCTTGGTGAACCCTGAGACATCACTAGAGATCACAGCCCCTCACACTATGGTTCCCTGGTGAATCCTGAGACATCACTAGAGATCACAGCCCCTCACACTATGGTCCCCTGGTGAATCCTGAGACATCACTAGAGATCACAGCCCCTCACACTATGGTCTCCTGGTGAATCCTGAGACATCACTAGAGATCACAGCCCCTCACACTATGGTCACCTGGTGAGTCCCGAGACATCACTAGAGATCACACCCCTTCACACTATGGTCCCCTGGTGAACTCCGAGACATCACTAGAGATCACAGCCCCTCACACTATGGTCCCCTGGTGAATCCTGAGACATCACTAGAGATCACAGCCCTTCACACTATGGTCTCCTGGTGAACCCTGAGACATCACTAGAGATCACCAGCCCCTCACACTATGGTTCCCTGGTGAATCCTGAGACATCACTAGAGATCACAGCCCCTCACACTATGGTCTCCTGGTGAATCCTGAGACATCACTAGAGATCACCAACCCCTCACACTATGGTCCCCTGGTGAATCCTGAGACATCACTAGAGATCACCAACCCCTCACACTATGGTCCCTGGTGAATCCTGAGACATCACTAGAGATCACAGCCCCTCACACTATGGTCCCCTGGTGAATCCTGAGACATCACTAGAGATCACAGCCCCTCACACTATGGTCCCCTGGTGAATCCTGAGACATCACTAGAGATCACAGCCCCTCACACTATGGTCTCCTGGTGAATCCTGAGACATCACTAGAGATCACAGCCCCTCACACTATGGTCCCCTGGTGAATCCTGAGACATCACTAGGGATCACAGCCCCTCACACTATGGTCTCCTGGTGAATCCTGAGACATCACTAGAGATCACAGCCCCTCACACTATGGTCTCCTGGTGAACCCTGAGACATCACTAGAGATCACAGCCCCTCACACTATGGTCTCCTGGTGAATCCTGAGACATCACTAGAGATCACAGCCCCTCACACTATGAACCCCTGGTGAATCCTGAGACATCACTAGAGATCACCAGCCCCTCACACTATGGTCTCCTGGTGAATCCTGAGACATCACTAGAGATCACAGCCCCTCACACTATGGTCCCCTGGTGAATCCTGAGACATCACTAGAGATCACAGCCCCTCACACTATGAACCCCTGGTGAATCCTGAGACATCACTAGAGATCACCAGCCCCTCACACTATGGTCCCCTGGTGAATCCTGAGACATCACTAGAGATCACAGCCCCTCACACTATGGTCTCCTGGTGAATCCTGAGACATCACTAGAGATCACAGCCCCTCACACTATGGTCTCCTGATGAATCCCGAGACATCACTAGAGATCACAGCCCCTCACACTATGGTCACCTGGTGAATCCTGAGACATCACTAGAGATCACAGCCCCTCACACTATGGTCTCCTGGTGAATCCTGAGACATCACTAGAGATCACAGCCCCTCACACTATGGTCACCTGGTGAATCCCGAGACATCACTAGAGATCACACCCCTTCACACTATGGTCCCCTGGTGAACTCCGAGACATCACTAGAGATCACAGCCCCTCACACTATGGTCCCCTGGTGAATCCTGAGACATCACTAGAGATCACAGCCCTTCACACTATGGTCTCCTGGTGAACCCTGAGACATCACTAGAGATCACCAGCCCCTCACACTATGGTCCCCTGATGAACCCTGAGACATCACTAGAGATCACAGCCCCTCACACTATGGTTCCCTGGTGAATCCTGAGACATCACTAGAGATCACAGCCCCTCACACTATGGTCTCCTGGTGAACTCCGAGACATCACTAGAGATCACAGCCCCTCACACTATGGTCCCCTGGTGAACCCTGAGACATCACTAGAGATCACAGCCCCTCACACTATGGTCCCCTGGTGAACTCCGAGACATCACTAGAGATCACAGCCCCTCACACTATGGTTCCCTGGTGAATCCTGAGACATCACTAGAGATCACAGCCCCTCACACTATGGTCCCCTGGTGAATCCTGAGACATCACTAGAGATCACCAACCCCTCACACTATGGTCCCCTGGTGAATCCCGAGACATCACTAGAGATCACACCCCTTCACACTATGGTCCCCTGGTGAACTCCGAGACATCACTAGAGATCACAGCCCCTCACACTATGGTCCCCTGGTGAATCCTGAGACATCACTAGAGATCACAGCCCTTCACACTATGGTCTCCTGGTGAACCCTGAGACATCACTAGAGATCACCAGCCCCTCACACTATGGTCCCCTGATGAACCCTGAGACATCACTAGAGATCACAGCCCCTCACACTATGGTTCCCTGGTGAATCCTGAGACATCACTAGAGATCACAGCCCCTCACACTATGGTCTCCTGGTGAACTCCGAGACATCACTAGAGATCACAGCCCCTCACACTATGGTCCCCTGGTGAACCCTGAGACATCACTAGAGATCACAGCCCCTCACACTATGGTCCCCTGGTGAACTCCGAGACATCACTAGAGATCACAGCCCCTCACACTATGGTTCCCTGGTGAATCCTGAGACATCACTAGAGATCACAGCCCCTCACACTATGGTCCCCTGGTGAATCCTGAGACATCACTAGAGATCACCAACCCCTCACACTATGGTCCCCTGGTGAATCCTGAGACATCACTAGAGATCACAGCCCCTCACACTATGGTCCCCTGGTGAATCCTGAGACATCACTAGAGATCACAGCCCCTCACACTATGGTCCCCTGGTGAATCCCGAGACATAACTAGAGATCACAGCCCCTCACACTATGGTCCCCTGGTGAATCCCGAGACATAACTAGAGATCACAGCCCCTCACACTATAGTCCCCTGGTGAATCCTGAGACATCACTAGAGATCACAGCCCCTCACACTATGGTCCCCTGGTGAATCCTGAGACATCACTAGAGATCACAGCCCCTCACACTATGGTCCCCTGGTGAATCCTGAGACATCACTAGAGATCACAGCCCCTCACACTATGGTCCCCTGGTGAATCCTGAGACATCACTAGAGATCACAGCCCCTCACACTATGGTCCCCTGGTGAATCCTGAGACATCACTAGAGATCACAGCCCCTCACACTATGGTCTCCTGGTGAATCCTGAGACATCACTAGAGATCACAGCCCCTCACACTATGGTCCCCTGGTGAACCCTGAGACATCACTAGAGATCACAGCCCCTCACACTATGGTCCCCTGGTGAATCCTGAGACATCACTAGAGATCACCAGCCCCTCACACTATGGTCCCCTGGTGAATCCTGAGACATCACTAGAGATCACAGCCCCTCACACTATGGTCTCCTGGTGAACTCCGAGACACCACTAGAGATCACAGCCCCTCACACTATGGTCCCCTGGTGAATCTTGAGACATCACTAGAGATCACAGCCCCTCACACTATGGTCTCCTGGTGAATCCTGAGACATCACTAGAGATCACAGCCCCTCACACTATGGTCTCCTGGTGAATCCTGAGACATCACTAGAGATCACAGCCCCTCACACTATGAACCCCTGGTGAATCCTGAGACATCACTAGAGATCACAGCCCCTCACACTATGGTCCCCTGGTGAATCCTGAGACATCACTAGAGATCACAGCCCCTCACACTATGGTCCCCTAGTGAATCCTGAGACATCACTAGAGATCACCAGCCCCTCACACTATGGTCTCCTGGTGAATCCTGAGACATCACTAGAGATCACAGCCCCTCACACTATGGTCTCCTGGTGAATCCTGAGACATCACTAGAGATCACAGCCCCTCACACTATGGTCCCCTGGTGAATCCTGAGACATCACTAGAGATCACAGCCCCTCACACTATGGTCCCCTGGTGAATCCTGAGACATCACTAGAGATCACAGCCCCTCACACTATGGTCTCCTGGTGAACCCTGAGACATCACTAGAGATCACAGCCCCTCACACTATGGTCTCCTGGTGAATCCTGAGACATCACTAGAGATCACAGCCCCTCACACTATGGTCTCCTGGTGAACCCTGAGACATCACTAGAGATCACAGCCCCTCACACTATGGTCCCCTGGTGAATCCTGTGACATCACTGGAGATCACAGCCCCTCACACTATGGTCTCCTGGTGAATACTGAGACATCACTAGAGATCACAGCCCCTCACACTATGGTCTCCTGGTGCACCCGGAGATATCACTAGAGATCACAGCCCCTCACACTATGGTCTCCTGGTGAATCCTGAGACATCACTAGAGATCACAGCCCCTCACACTATGGTCTCCTGGTGAACCCTGAGACATCACTAGAGATCACAGCCCCTCACACTATGGTCTCCTGGTGAATCCTGAGACATCACTAGAGATCACCAGCCCCTCACACTATGGTCCCCTGGTGAATCCTGAGACATCACTAGAGATCACCAGCCCCTCACACTATGGTCTCCTGGTGAACCCTGAGACATCACTAGAGATCACAGCCCCTCACACTATGGTCTCCTGGTGAATCCTGAGACATCACTAGAGATCACAGCCCCTCACACTATGGTCCCCTGGTGAATCCTGAGACATCACTAGAGATCACAGCCCCTCACACTATGGTCCCCTGGTGAATCCTGAGACATCACTAGAGATCACAGCCCCTCACACTATGGTCCCCTGGTGAATCCTGAGACATCACTAGAGATCACAGCCCCTCACACTATGGTCCCCTGGTGAATCCTGAGACATCACTAGAGATCACAGCCCCTCACACTATGGTCTCCTGGTGAATCCTGAGACATCACTAGAGATCACAGCCCCTCACACTATGGTCCCCTGGTGAACCCTGAGACATCACTAGAGATCACAGCCCCTCACACTATGGTCCCCTGGTGAATCCTGAGACATCACTAGAGATCACCAGCCCCTCACACTATGGTCCCCTGGTGAATCCTGAGACATCACTAGAGATCACAGCCCCTCACACTATGGTCTCCTGGTGAATCCTGAGACATCACTAGAGATCACAGCCCCTCACACTATGGTCCCCTGGTGAATCCTGAGACATCACTAGAGATCACAGCCCCTCACACTATGGTCTCCTGGTGAATCCTGAGACATCACTAGAGATCACAGCCCCTCACACTATGGTCCCCTAGTGAATCCTGAGACATCACTAGAGATCACCAGCCCCTCACACTATGGTCTCCTGGTGAACCCTGTGACATCACTAGAGATCACAGCCCCTCACACTATGGTCCCCTGGTGAATCCTGAGACATCACTAGAGATCACAGCCCCTCACACTATGGTCTCCTGGTGAATCGTGAGACATCACTAGAGATCACAGCCCCTCACACTATGGTCCCCTGGTGAATCCTGAGACATCACTAGAGATCACAGCCCCTCACACTATGGTCTCCTGGTGAATCCTGAGACATCACTAGAGATCACAGCCCCTCACACTATGGTCTCCTGGTGAACCCTGAGACATCACTAGAGATCACAGCCCCTCACACTATGGTCCCCTGGTGAATCCTGAGACATCACTAGAGATCACAGCCCCTCACACTATGGTCTCCTGGTGAATACTGAGACATCACTAGAGATCACAGCCCCTCACACTATGGTCTCCTGGTGCACCCGGAGATATCACTAGAGATCACAGCCCCTCACACTATGGTCTCCTGGTGAATCCTGAGACATCACTAGAGATCACAGCCCCTCACACTATGGTCTCCTGGTGAACCCTGAGACATCACTAGAGATCACAGCCCCTCACACTATGGTCTCCTGGTGAATCCTGAGACATCACTAGAGATCACAGCCCCTCACACTATGGTCTCCTGGTGAATCCTGAGACATCACTAGAGATCACAGCCTCTCACACTATGGTCCCCTGGTGAATCCTGAGACATCACTAGAGATCACCAGCCCCTCACACTATGGTCCCCTGGTGCACCCGGAGATATCCACTTTTTTTATTAACAAAATAAACAGCTATACATTTTTCAAAATATAATTTATGTCATTGTTTCGTGGCTTTCAATATTACTGCTTGCTGTCATTGAATAAGAGCCTTCATTGTTCATTTATAGTGTATAAAAAACTGATTTGGTCATGCAATGGACACGCTCATTACCGTTACCAGAGGTGTGTCTTCTAAAGTGATGGAGACCGGGCAGCTGGGAATGGGACATGTAGACATGGTGAGAAAGGCTGGGAGATAGAGGCAAGATGATAGTGACAGGGTGATAGAGGGCAGGAGATGGAAACAGGGCTATGGAGGCCAGGAGATGGAGACAGGGCTATGGAGGCCAGGAGATGGAGACAGGGCTATGGAGGCCAGGAGATGGAGACAGGGCTATGGAGGCCAGGAGATGGAGACAGGGTGATAGAGGCCAGGAGACGAAGACAGGGTGATGAAGGCCAGGAGAGGGAGACAGGGTGATGAAGGCCAGGAGAGGGAGACAGGGTGATGGAGGCCAGGAGATGGAGACAGGGTGATGGAGGCTGGGTAGTGGAGACTCAATGCTAGAGGCTGGGTGATGGAGAAATAATGATGTACATACAGGTGCTCTATCACCCTCTCACCTAGTTTTCATCACATGACCAGTATACATTTGTATCCGCTGAACCTAAACCATGTTTC
Organism: Hyla sarda; assembly: GCF_029499605.1. NCBI lineage: Eukaryota > Metazoa > Chordata > Amphibia > Anura > Hylidae > Hyla > Hyla sarda. The sequence continues at coordinate 10,357,081 of NC_079196.1, read as the reverse complement.
CATTCAGTGCCAGCAAGCAGAGATCTTGAAAACGTTGAACTGTACAACTTCATCTAACAATGTATAAACGTCATTTGCTGAATCCCGAATCCCCCTTTAATATTGTCTGGAGAGAAGAATCTACTCACTGAGGAACAATGATGATCTGCACGAAACAAACGAAGAGGAAGACGATAAACGCGCACGCCACGTACGCTCCGAACCGATCGTCCACCTGCTTGGAGTACTGCAAAAAGAAAGAAAGAGATCCGAACGTTACTTCAACTCAATCCCAAATCACAGGACCCCGCCGTACCCAGTCATGTCCGCTGTCCTGACACAAAGCCACGAATCCCCTGCACAGCTATAGGCCATGTTCACACCTTTAGGATTCTAGGAGTGAAACGCTTTATTGTCCCTTAGGGGACTATTAGGAGGAATCAGTAGATTCCTCATACAGATCTATGCAGTTCCATAGGACAGCATTGATCTGTGTGATCTGCGATCACTTGGTAGAGCCAGGTGCAGCCAGACGCTATGAAATGCAGAGCCATGGACCGGGACATAAGGAGAGGTAAGTCCACCGTCTACCTCTACAGTGGATTGTCCCACACGCGACCGTGCTGCGGGGGGGGGGGCAGGGGGTATCCACCTCACTGGACCACCAGGGATGGTTTTAATCACCCTTTAGACGCAGCTGTCAGCTTTGACAGCTGCAACCTAAAGGGTTAATAGACGGCTGTGGCGATCGCTTTATGCCGGCTATTAGTGGCATCCCCCGGCTACTGAAATGAGCTGGGGGTCACCAGTAGGGTTGCCTACTGACTGGTATTTTGGTCACCCTGTTGGTATTTTTATATAAAAAATACCAGCTATGCAATGGTCAGTATTTATCCAACCAATCCTCCAACTCCCGGAATGTTGCACCATAACCTATAGCAGTGTTTCCCAAACACAGCGCCTCCAGCTGTTGCAAAACTACAACTTCCAGCATGCCCGGACAGCCAACGGCTGTCCGGGCATGCTGGGAGTTGTAGTTTTGCAACAGCTGGAGGCACCCCTGGTTGGGAAACACTGACCTATACTATATGCTACTATAAAGTCCAACATGCTGGGAGTTGTAGTTTTGCAACAGCTGGAGGCACCCCTGGGTGGAAAACATTGACCTATACTATATACTACTATATAGTCCAACATGCTGGGAGTTGTAGTTTTTGTTTGGGGCAGCTGCTTGAGCCACAGGCTGTATCAGGGCAGGCTGGGAGTTGTAGTTAGTAACTAACTGCAGCTCCTGAATTTAATTAAAAAAAAAAGTGATCAAAAAGTCCCATCAAAACAAAAATGGTCCTGTTCAAAACTACAGATCGCGGGCGCAAAAAATGACCCTTATACAGGCCCCATATAAGGAAAAATAAAAAAGTTATAGGGGTCAGAATAGGACAAAATTTCCCCTGTGATGTCACGCATATATAATTAATTATGCAAATCAGTATGGCTGGTATTTATTTATTTATTTTTTTTTTTTTTTTGCAAGAAAGGTGGTGACCCTAGGTATGGAGCGGGGTCAGGTCAGGAGTCAGCTCTATACACCCTGAGCGGCACCACGGGTCCGTCATGGGTCGCGAAGGTATCAAAAATCTTCTCGGGGCGCCAATTGGTGCAATGATATCGTCCGGATACGTCATGTGACATAGGCAGACATTGCACACCGCCGGACGCCATGTTTACCTTCTTCTCCAGGTCGGGTTCACGGAAAGTGAGCAGAATTTTGCGGACGTGTTCTGAGCGCAGGCGGTCAATGCTCCGGGCATCGATGGCGCGTCCCAAAAACTCGTCCACTTCATCCTCAGGGTTCATGTTCTCCTGAATGTTCCTGAGAGACCAGACATGGGGAATGAAGGGTTAACAGTGTCATTTAGTAGTAGGCACCAAAGTTATGGGGGGTCCCCTGTCCGTACAGGGGGGGAGAGGGGGGGGGGGAGAGTTTTACTGACATAAGAAAAGAAAATTGCAATTTTGTATTGTGTCCAAAGCTCCTGTGCACAACTATGTGTCTCCATGGTTACAGACTACAGACGAGCCCCGTGTAGTCTGATCCTGTGTTACTCCACAAGAGAAGCCATGGTTATTAGGAAGAGGAAACGGCCCCTTTAAATGTAGACGTACTATACAGGGGCCCATCACCAGCCATGGCTAGGGCCCCTATACCCTCCTTGTGCATCGGCCCCAAGAAAGTACTAAAGAGACGTAATTCTAGATCAGAGTTTTTCAACCAGGGTGCCTCCAGCTGTTGCAAAACTACAACTCCCAGCATGCTCGGACAGCCGTTGGCTGTCCGGGCATGCTGGGAGTTGTAGTTTTGCAACAGCTGGAGGCACCCCTGGTTGGAAACACTGACCTATACTATACACTACTATATGGTCCAACATGCTGGGAGTTGTAGTTTTTCAACAGCTGGTGGCACCCCTGGTTGGAAAACACTGACCTATACTTTATACTACTATATAGTCCAACATGCTGGGAGTTGTAGTTTTGCAACAGCTGGAGGCACCCTTGGTTGGTAAACACTGACCTATACTATATACTACTATATAGTCCAACATGCTGGGAGTAGTAGTTTTTCAACAGCTGGAGGCACCCCTGGTTGGTAAACACCGACCTATACTATATACTATGTACTGGGAGTTTAAGTTTTGCAACAGCTGGAGGCACCCCTGGTTGGAAAACACTGACCTATACTATATACTACTATATAGTCCAACATGCTGGGAGTTGTAGTTTTCGTTGGGGGGCAGCTGCTTGAGCCACAGGCTGTATCAGGGCATGCTGGGAGTTGTAGTTTTGCAACAGCTGGAGGCACCCTGGTTGGGAAACACTGTTCTAAATCCTACTCTACAGGTCACTGGATTCCCATCCCCACAGTGTATATCGTAGTCTTGGCCCCGTGTCCTATCATGGACTCTCACACGTCAGGATCCTGGGGCCCATCCACTGCTCTGGCCCAGGAAGGGGTTAATATGTGCGCTACCCATGTGTCTTATATTTCCTGTTCCCGGAGGACAGAGAAGGTCATTTCATCAGAGATGGGACGAGCTGGAGACGTTTTACCCGTGAGAAAAGCTGAATGTGCGGGGCCCGAGAAAAAGACATTTATCCCTGTTTGTTTTACCAGAGAGGAGGGAGTGAGGAATCACAGCAACTACTGCACCAGTGAGAACTACAAGTCCCAGCATGAACCAGTGCACTGAGGAATCACAGCGACTACTACACCAGTGAGAACTACAAGTCCCAGCATGAACCAGTGCACTGAGGAATCACAGCAACTACTACACCAGTGAGAACTACAAGTCCCAGCATGAACCAGTGCACTGAGGAATCACAGCGACTACTACACCAGTGAGAACTACAAGTCTCAGCATGAACCAGTGCACTGAGGAATCACAGCAACTACTACACCAGTGAGAACTACAAGTCCCAGCATGAACCAGTGCACTGAGGAATAACAGCAACTACTACACCAGTGAGAACTACAAGTCCCAGCATGAACCAGTGCACGAGGAATCACAGCAACTACTGCACCAGTGAGAACTACAAGTCCCAGCATGAACCAGTGCACTGAGGAATCACAGCAACTACTACACCAGTGAGAACTACAAGTCCCAGCATGAACCAGTGCACTGAGGAATCACAGCAACTACTACACCAGTGAGAACTACAAGTCCCAGCATGAACCAGTGCACTGAGGAATCACAGCGACTACTACACCAGTGAGAACTACAAGTCTCAGCATGAACCAGAGCACTGAGGAATCACAGCAACTACTACACCAGTGAGAACTACAAGTCCCAGCATGAACCAGTGCACTGAGGAATCACAGCAACTACTACACCAGTGAGAACTACAAGTCCCAGCATGAACCAGTGCACTGAGGAATCACAGCAACTACTACACCAGTGAGAACTACAAGTCCCAGCATGAACCAGTGCACTGAGGAATCAAAGCAACTACTACACCAGTGAGAACTACAAGTCCCAGCATGAACCAGTGCACTGAGGAATCACAGCAACTACTACACCAGTGAGAACTACAAGTCCCAGCATGAACCAGTGCACTGAGGAATCACAGCAACTACTACACCAGTGAGAACTACAAGTCCCAGCATGAACCAGTGCACTGAGGAATCACAGCGACTACTACACCAGTGAGAACTACAAGTCCCAGCATGAACCAGTGCACTGAGGAATCACAGCAACTACTACACCAGTGAGAACTACAAGCCCCAGCATGAACCAGTGCACGAGGAATCACAGCAACTACTACACCAGTGAGAACTACAAGTCCCAGCATGAACCAGTGCACTGAGGAATCACAGCGACTACTACACCAGTGAGAACTACAAGTCTCAGCATGAACCAGTGCACTGAGGAATAACAGCAACTACTACACCAGTGAGAACTACAAGTCCCAGCGTGAACCAGTGCACTGAGGAATAACAGCAACTACTACACCAGTGAGAACTACAAGTCCCAGCGTGAACCAGTGCACTGAGGAATAACAGCAACTACTACACCAGTGAGAACTACAAGTCCCAGCATGAACCAGTGCACTGAGGAATAACAGCAACTACTACACCAGTGAGAACTACAAGTCCCAGCATGAACCAGTGCACTGAGGAATCACAGCAACTACTACACCAGTGAGAACTACAAGTCCCAGCGTGAACCAGTGCACTGAGGAATCACAGCAACTACTACACCAGTGAGAACTACAAGTCCCAGCGTGAACCAGTGCACTGAGGAATAACAGCAACTACTACACCAGTGAGAACTACAAGTCCCAGCATGAACCAATGCACTGAGGAATCACAGCAACTACTACACCAGTGAGAACTACAAGTCCCAGCATGAACCAGTGCACAAGGAATCACAGCAACTACTGCACCAGTGAGAACTACAAGTCCCAGCATGAACCAGTGTACTGAGGAATCACAGCAACTACTACACCAGTGAGAACTACAAGTCCCAGCATGAACCAGTGCACTGAGGAATCACAGCGACTACTACACCAGTGAGAACTACAAGTCTCAGCATGAACCAGAGCACTGAGGAATCACAGCAACTACTACACCAGTGAGAACTACAAGTCCCAGCATGAACCAGTGCACGAGGAATCACAGCAACTACTGCACCAGTGAGAACTACAAGTCCCAGCATGAACCAGTGTACTGAGGAATCACAGCAACTACTACACCAGTGAGAACTACAAGTCCCAGCATGAACCAGTGCACTGAGGAATCACAGCAACTACTACACCAGTGAGAACTACAAGTCCCAGCATGAACCAGTGCACTGAGGAATCACAGCGACTACTACACCAGTGAGAACTACAAGTCCCAGCATGAACCAGTGCACTGAGGAATCACAGCGACTACTACACCAGTGAGAACTACAAGTCCCAGCATGAACCAGTGCACTGAGGAATCAAAGCAACTACTACACCAGTGAGAACTACAAGTCCCAGCATGAACCAGTGCACGAGGAATCACAGCAACTACTGCACCAGTGAGAACTACAAGTCCCAGCATGAACCAGTGCACTGAGGAATCACAGCAACTACTACACCAGTGAGAACTACAAGTCCCAGCATGAACCAGTGCACGAGGAATCACAGCAACTACTACACCAGTGAGAACTACAAGTCCCAGCATGAACCAGTGCACTGAGGAATCACAGCGACTACTACACCAGTGAGAACTACAAGTCCCAGCATGAACCAGTGCACTGAGGAATCACAGCAACTACTACACCAGTGAGAACTACAAGTCCCAGCATGAACCAGTGCACTGAGTTACTTTATGTCCAGAGGTTGTAGCACAAATCTCTCTCCTGGGCTGATAAACTGTTACAATGTATCAGCGCAGGTAAAATGTATCAGTCCAGGCTGTTTAGCTCCCAGGGGATGTCCATTCACTGACAGCAAGCAGAGATCATGCCAGAACTTTTCAATGCGCAGTGATTTCGCCCCTTTGAAGTCACCTGACGTTCGGGGAACCCTCTAATCGGAGCCATTGGCGATACTGAGAGAAATTGGGTTAAAACGCTTCAGTAATTGTAAAAGCCTCATAAGAGGCCGGAGGTGATAATCCGGGGCCGGCTGCCAGACACCGGGATTTACAGATTACAGAGAAATGGACACCAGACGCCGCAGCCCCTCCCCCGCACACGGGCAGGTTGTGGCGCCAAATCTTTCCTGTTCTGGACACTTACTTGTCTTTTGGATCTTCAAATCCCTGAAAAACAGAGAAAAATCTTCAATCAGAACCAAAGAAGCAACAATAAGAAATAAGAACATGGAGCAACAATGTCACAAATACACAAAAACACCGATCAAACAGAAGTCATGTGCCTACTGACAGCACAGTGTGTATGTGACTATGAGGGGGCACAGTGTAAATGTGACTATGAGGGGGCACAGTGTGAATGTGACTATGAGGGGGCACAGTGTGAATGTGACTATGAGGGGGCACAGCGTGAATGTGACTATAGGGGCACAGTGTGAATGTGACTATGAGGGGACACAGTGTGAATGTGACTATGAGGGGGCACAGCGTGAATGTGACTATAGGGGCACAGTGTGAATGTGACTATGAGGGGACACAGCGTGAATGTGACTATGAGGGGGCACAGCGTGAATGTGACTATAGGGGCACAGTGTGAATGTGACTATGAGGGGGCACAGTGTGAATGTGACTATGAGGGGACACAGCGTGAATGTGACTATGAGGGGGCACAGGGTGAATGTGACTATGAGGGGGCACAGTGTAAATGTGACTATGAGGGGACACAGTGTGAATGTGACTATGAGGGGGCACAGTGTGAATGTGACTATGAGGGGGCACAGTGTGAATGTGACTATGAGGGGGCACAGTGTGAATGTGACTATGAGGGGGCACAGTGTGAATGTGACTATAGGGGGCACAGTGTGAATGTGACTATAGGGGGCACAGTGTGAATGTGACTATGAGGGGGCACAGTGTGAATGTGACTATGAGGGGGCACAGTGTGAATGTGACTATGAGGGGGCACAGTGTGAATGTGACTATGAGGGGGCACAGTGTGAATGTGACTATGAGGGGGCACAGTGTGAATGTGACTATGAGGGGGCACAGTGTGAATGTGACTATGAGGGGGCACAGTGTGAATGTGACTATGAGGGGACACAGTGTGAATGTGACTATGAGGGGGCACAGTGTGAATGTGACTATGAGGGGCACAGTGTGAATGTGACTATGAGGGGCACAGTGTGAATGTGACTATGAGGGGGCACAGTGTGAATGTGACTATAGGAGGAACAGTGTGAATGTGACTATGAGGGGGCACAGTGTGAATGTGACTATAGGGGGCACAGTGTGAATGTGACTATAAGGGGGCACAGTGTGAATGTGACTATGAGGGGGCACAGTGTGAATGTGACTATGAGGGGGGACAGTGTGAATGTGACTATGAGGGGGCACAGTGTGAATGTGACTATAGGGGGCACAGTGTGAATGTGACTATGAGGGGGCACAGTGTGAATGTGACTATAGGGGGCACAGTGTGAATGTGACTATGAGGGGGCACAGTGTGAATGTGACTATGAGGGGGCACAGTGTGAATGTGACTATGAGGGGGCACAGTGTGAATGTGACTATGAGGGGACACAGTGTGAATGTGGATATGAGGGGGCACAGTGTGAATGCGACTATGAGGGGACACAGTGTGAATGTGACTATGAGGGGCACAGTGTGAATGTGACTATGAGGGGCACAGTGTGAATGTGACTATGAGGGGGCACAGTGTGAATGTGACTATAGGAGGAACAGTGTGAATGTGACTATGAGGGGGCACAGTGTGAATGTGACTATAGGGGGCACAGTGTGAATGTGACTATAAGGGGGCACAGTGTGAATGTGACTATGAGGGGGCACAGTGTGAATGTGACTATGAGGGGGGACAGTGTGAATGTGACTGAGGGGGCACAGTGTGAATGTGACTATAGGGGGCACAGTGTGAATGTGACTATGAGGGGGCACAGTGTGAATGTGACTATAGGGGGCACAGTGTGAATGTGACTATGAGGGGGCACAGTGTGAATGTGACTATGAGGGGGCACAGTGTGAATGTGACTATGAGGGGGCACAGTGTGAATGTGACTATGAGGGGACACAGTGTGAATGTGGATATGAGGGGGCACAGTGTGAATGCGACTATGAGGGGACACAGTGTGAATGTGACTATGAGGGGACACAGTGTGAATGTGGATATGAGGGGGCACAGTGTGAATGCGACTATGAGGGGACACAGTGTGAATGTGACTATGAGGGGGCACAGTGTGAATGTGACTATGAGGGGGCACAGTGTGAATGTGACTATGAGGGGGCACAGTGTGAATGTGACTATGAGGGGGCACAGTGTGAATGTGACTATGAGGGGGCACAGTGTGAATGTGACTATGAGGGGGCACAGTGTGAATGTGACTATGAGGGGGCACAGTGTGAATGTGACTATGAGGGGGCACAGTGTGAATGTGACTATGAGGGGGCACAGTGTGAATGTGACTATAGGGGGCACAGTGTGAATGTGACTATGAGGGGGCACAGTGTGAATGTGACTATGAGGGGGCACAGTGTGAATGTGACTATGAGGGGGCACATTGTGAATGTGACCATAGGAGGCACAGTGTGAATGTGACTATGAGGGGGCACAGTGTGAATGTGACTATAGGGGGCACAGTGTAAATGTGACTATGAGGGGACACAGTGTGAATGTGACTATGAGGGGGCACAGTGTGAATGTGACTATGAGGGGGCACAGTGTGAATGTGACTATGAGGGGGCACAGTGTGAATGTGACTATGAGGGGGCACAGTGTGAATGTGACTATGAGGGGGCACAGTGTGAATGTGACTATGAGGGGGCACAGTGTGAATGTGACTATGAGGGGGCACAGTGTGAATGTGACTATAGGAGGCACAGTGTGAATGTGACTATGAGGGGGCACAGTGTGAATGTGACTATAGGGGGCACAGTGTGAATGTGACTATGAGGGGGCACAGTGTGAATGTGACTATGAGGGGGCACAGTGTGAATGTGACTATGAGGGGGCACAGTGTGAATGTGACTATAAGGGGGCACAGTGTGAATGTGACTATGAGGGGGCACAGTGTGAATGTGACTATGAGGGGGCACAGTGTGAATGTGACTATGAGGGGGCACAGTGTGAATGTGACTATGAGGGGGCACAGTGTGAATGTGACTGTGAATGTGGATATGAGGGGGCACAGTGTGAATGCGAATATGAGGGGCCACAGTGTGAATGTGACTATGAGGGGGCACAGTGTGAATGTGACTATGAGGGGGCACAGTGTAAATGTGACTATGAGGGGGCACAGTGTGAATGTGACTATGAGGGGGCACAGTGTGAATGTGACTATGAGGGGGCACAGTGTGAATGTGACTGTGAATGTGGATATGAGGGGGCACAGTGTGAATGCGAATATGAGGGGCCACAGTGTGAATGTGACTATGAGGGGGCACAGTGTGAATGTGACTATGAGGGGGCACAGTGTAAATGTGACTATGAGGGGGCACAGTGTGAATGTGACTATGAGGGGGCACAGTGTGAATGTGACTATGAGGGGGCACAGTGTGAATGTGACTATGAGGGGGCACAGTGTGAATGTGACTATGAGGGGGCACAGTGTGAATGTGACTATGAGGGGGCATAGTGTGAATGTGACTATGAGGGGGCACAGTGTGAATGTGACTATGAGGGGGCACAGTGTGAATGTGACTATGAGGGGGCACAGTGTGAATGTGACTATAGGAGGCACAGTGTGAATGTGACTATAGGAGGCACAGTGTGAATGTGACTATAGGAGGCACAGTGTGAATGTGACTATAGGAGGCACAGTGTGAATGTGACTATAGGGGGCACAGTGTGAATGTGACTATGAGGGGGCACAGTGTGAATGTGACTATAGGGGGCACAGCGTGAATGTGGATATGAGGGGGCACAGTGTGAATGTGACTATGAGGGGGTACAGTGTGAATGTGACTATGAGGGGGCACAGTGTGAATGTGACTATGAGGGGGCACAGTGTGAATGTGACTATGAGGGGGCACAGTGTGAATGTGACTATGAGGGGGCACAGTGTGAATGTGACTATGAGGGGGCACAGTGTGAATGTGACTATGAGGGGCCACAGTGTGAATGTGACTATGAGGGGGCACAGTGTGAATGTGACTATAGGGGGCACAGTGTGAATGTGACTATAGGGGGCACAGTGTGAATGTGACTATGAGGGGGCACAGTGTGAATGTGACTATGAGGGGGCACAGTGTGAATGTGACTATAGGAGGCACAGTGTGAATGTGACTATAGGAGGCACAGTGTGAATGTGACTATGAGGGGGCACAGTGTGAATGTGACTATAGGGGGCACAGTGTGAATGTGACTATGAGGGGGCACAGTGTGAATGTGACTATGAGGGGGCACAGTGTGAATGTGACTATGAGGGGGCACAGTGTGAATGTGACTATGAGGGGGCACAGTGTGAATGTGACTATGAGGGGGCACAGTGTGAATGTGACTATGAGGGGGCACAGTGTGAATGTGACTGTGAATGTGGATATGAGGGGGCACAGTGTGAATGCGAATATGAGGGGCCACAGTGTGAATGTGACTATGAGGGGGCACAGTGTGAATGTGACTATGAGGGGGCACAGTGTAAATGTGACTATGAGGGGGCACAGTGTGAATGTGACTATGAGGGGGCACAGTGTGAATGTGACTATGAGGGGGCACAGTGTGAATGTGACTATGAGGGGGCACAGTGTGAATGTGACTATGAGGGGGCACAGTGTGAATGTGACTATGAGGGGGCACAGTGTGAATGTGACTATGAGGGGGCACAGTGTGAATGTGACTATGAGGGGGCACAGTGTGAATGTGACTATGAGGGGGCACAGTGTGAATGTGACTATAGGAGGCACAGTGTGAATGTGACTATAGGAGGCACAGTGTGAATGTGACTATAGGAGGCACAGTGTGAATGTGACTATAGGGGGCACAGTGTGAATGTGACTATGAGGGGGCACAGTGTGAATGTGACTATAGGGGGCACAGCGTGAATGTGGATTTGAGGGGGCACAGTGTGAATGTGACTATGAGGGGGTACAGTGTGAATGTGACTATGAGGGGGCACAGTGTGAATGTGACTATGAGGGGGCACAGTGTGAATGTGACTATGAGGGGGCACAGTGTGAATGTGACTATGAGGGGGCACAGTGTGAATGTGACTATGAGGGGGCACAGTGTGAATGTGACTATGAGGGGGCACAGTGTGAATGTGACTATGAGGGGCCACAGTGTGAATGTGACTATGAGGGGGCACAGTGTGAATGTGACTATGAGGGGGCACAGTGTGAATGTGACTATGAGGGGACACAGTGTGAATGTGGATATGAGGGGGCACAGTGTGAATGCGACTATGAGGGGACACAGTGTGAATGTGACTATGAGGGGCACAGTGTGAATGTGACTATGAGGGGCACAGTGTGAATGTGACTATGAGGGGGCACAGTGTGAATGTGACTATAGGAGGAACAGTGTGAATGTGACTATGAGGGGGCACAGTGTGAATGTGACTATAGGGGGCACAGTGTGAATGTGACTATAAGGGGGCACAGTGTGAATGTGACTATGAGGGGGCACAGTGTGAATGTGACTATGAGGGGGGACAGTGTGAATGTGACTATGAGGGGGCACAGTGTGAATGTGACTATAGGGGGCACAGTGTGAATGTGACTATGAGGGGGCACAGTGTGAATGTGACTATAGGGGGCACAGTGTGAATGTGACTATGAGGGGGCACAGTGTGAATGTGACTATGAGGGGGCACAGTGTGAATGTGACTATGAGGGGGCACAGTGTGAATGTGACTATGAGGGGACACAGTGTGAATGTGGATATGAGGGGGCACAGTGTGAATGCGACTATGAGGGGACACAGTGTGAATGTGACTATGAGGGGACACAGTGTGAATGTGGATATGAGGGGGCACAGTGTGAATGCGACTATGAGGGGACACAGTGTGAATGTGACTATGAGGGGGCACAGTGTGAATGTGACTATGAGGGGGCACAGTGTGAATGTGACTATGAGGGGGCACAGTGTGAATGTGACTATGAGGGGGCACAGTGTGAATGTGACTATGAGGGGGCACAGTGTGAATGTGACTATGAGGGGGCACAGTGTGAATGTGACTATGAGGGGGCACAGTGTGAATGTGACTATGAGGGGGCACAGTGTGAATGTGACTATGAGGGGGCACAGTGTGAATGTGACTATAGGGGGCACAGTGTGAATGTGACTATGAGGGGGCACAGTGTGAATGTGACTATGAGGGGGCACAGTGTGAATGTGACTATGAGGGGGCACATTGTGAATGTGACCATAGGAGGCACAGTGTGAATGTGACTATGAGGGGGCACAGTGTGAATGTGACTATAGGGGGCACAGTGTAAATGTGACTATGAGGGGACACAGTGTGAATGTGACTATGAGGGGGCACAGTGTGAATGTGACTATGAGGGGGCACAGTGTGAATGTGACTATGAGGGGGCACAGTGTGAATGTGACTATGAGGGGGCACAGTGTGAATGTGACTATGAGGGGGCACAGTGTGAATGTGACTATGAGGGGGCACAGTGTGAATGTGACTATGAGGGGGCACAGTGTGAATGTGACTATAGGAGGCACAGTGTGAATGTGACTATGAGGGGGCACAGTGTGAATGTGACTATAGGGGGCACAGTGTGAATGTGACTATGAGGGGGCACAGTGTGAATGTGACTATGAGGGGGCACAGTGTGAATGTGACTATGAGGGGGCACAGTGTGAATGTGACTATAAGGGGGCACAGTGTGAATGTGACTATGAGGGGGCACAGTGTGAATGTGACTATGAGGGGGCACAGTGTGAATGTGACTATGAGGGGGCACAGTGTGAATGTGACTATGAGGGGGCACAGTGTGAATGTGACTGTGAATGTGGATATGAGGGGGCACAGTGTGAATGCGAATATGAGGGGCCACAGTGTGAATGTGACTATGAGGGGGCACAGTGTGAATGTGACTATGAGGGGGCACAGTGTAAATGTGACTATGAGGGGGCACAGTGTGAATGTGACTATGAGGGGGCACAGTGTGAATGTGACTATGAGGGGGCACAGTGTGAATGTGACTATGAGGGGGCACAGTGTGAATGTGACTATGAGGGGGCACAGTGTGAATGTGACTATGAGGGGGCATAGTGTGAATGTGACTATGAGGGGGCACAGTGTGAATGTGACTATGAGGGGGCACAGTGTGAATGTGACTATGAGGGGGCACAGTGTGAATGTGACTATAGGAGGCACAGTGTGAATGTGACTATAGGAGGCACAGTGTGAATGTGACTATAGGAGGCACAGTGTGAATGTGACTATAGGAGGCACAGTGTGAATGTGACTATAGGGGGCACAGTGTGAATGTGACTATGAGGGGGCACAGTGTGAATGTGACTATAGGGGGCACAGCGTGAATGTGGATATGAGGGGGCACAGTGTGAATGTGACTATGAGGGGGTACAGTGTGAATGTGACTATGAGGGGGCACAGTGTGAATGTGACTATGAGGGGGCACAGTGTGAATGTGACTATGAGGGGGCACAGTGTGAATGTGACTATGAGGGGGCACAGTGTGAATGTGACTATGAGGGGGCACAGTGTGAATGTGACTATGAGGGGCCACAGTGTGAATGTGACTATGAGGGGGCACAGTGTGAATGTGACTATAGGGGGCACAGTGTGAATGTGACTATAGGGGGCACAGTGTGAATGTGACTATGAGGGGGCACAGTGTGAATGTGACTATGAGGGGGCACAGTGTGAATGTGACTATAGGAGGCACAGTGTGAATGTGACTATAGGAGGCACAGTGTGAATGTGACTATGAGGGGGCACAGTGTGAATGTGACTATAGGGGGCACAGTGTGAATGTGACTATGAGGGGGCACAGTGTGAATGTGACTATGAGGGGGCACAGTGTGAATGTGACTATGAGGGGGCACAGTGTGAATGTGACTATGAGGGGGCACAGTGTGAATGTGACTATGAGGGGGCACAGTGTGAATGTGACTATGAGGGGGCACAGTGTGAATGTGACTGTGAATGTGGATATGAGGGGGCACAGTGTGAATGCGAATATGAGGGGCCACAGTGTGAATGTGACTATGAGGGGGCACAGTGTGAATGTGACTATGAGGGGGCACAGTGTAAATGTGACTATGAGGGGGCACAGTGTGAATGTGACTATGAGGGGGCACAGTGTGAATGTGACTATGAGGGGGCACAGTGTGAATGTGACTATGAGGGGGCACAGTGTGAATGTGACTATGAGGGGGCACAGTGTGAATGTGACTATGAGGGGGCACAGTGTGAATGTGACTATGAGGGGGCACAGTGTGAATGTGACTATGAGGGGGCACAGTGTGAATGTGACTATGAGGGGGCACAGTGTGAATGTGACTATAGGAGGCACAGTGTGAATGTGACTATAGGAGGCACAGTGTGAATGTGACTATAGGAGGCACAGTGTGAATGTGACTATAGGGGGCACAGTGTGAATGTGACTATGAGGGGGCACAGTGTGAATGTGACTATAGGGGGCACAGCGTGAATGTGGATTTGAGGGGGCACAGTGTGAATGTGACTATGAGGGGGTACAGTGTGAATGTGACTATGAGGGGGCACAGTGTGAATGTGACTATGAGGGGGCACAGTGTGAATGTGACTATGAGGGGGCACAGTGTGAATGTGACTATGAGGGGGCACAGTGTGAATGTGACTATGAGGGGGCACAGTGTGAATGTGACTATGAGGGGGCACAGTGTGAATGTGACTATGAGGGGCCACAGTGTGAATGTGACTATGAGGGGGCACAATGTGAATGTGACTATGAGGGGGCACAGTGTGAATGTGACTATAGGGGGCACAGTGTGAATGTGACTATAGGGGGCACAGTGTGAATGTGACTATGAGGGGGCACAGTGTGAATGTGACTATGAGGGGGCACAGTGTGAATGTGACTATGAGGGGGCACAGTGTGAATGTGACTATAGGAGGCACAGTGTGAATGTGACTATAGGAGGCACAGTGTGAATGTGACTATGAGGGGGCACAGTGTGAATGTGACTATAGGGGGCACAGTGTGAATGTGACTATGAGGGGGCACAGTGTGAATGTGACTATAGGGGGCACAGTGTGAATGTGACTATGAGGGGGCACAGTGTGAATGTGACTATGAGGGGGCACAGTGTGAATGTGACTATGAGGGGGCACAGTGTGAATGTGACTATGAGGGGGCACAGTGTGAATGTGACTATGAGGGGGCACAGTGTGAATGTGACTATGAGGGGGCACAGTGTGAATGTGACTGTGAATGTGGATATGAGGGGGCACAGTGTGAATGCGAATATGAGGGGCCACAGTGTGAATGTGACTATGAGGGGGCACAGTGTGAATGTGACTATGAGGGGGCACAGTGTAAATGTGACTATGAGGGGGCACAGTGTGAATGTGACTATGAGGGGGCACAGTGTGAATGTGACTATGAGGGGGCACAGTGTGAATGTGACTATGAGGGGGCACAGTGTGAATGTGACTATGAGGGGGCACAGTGTGAATGTGACTATGAGGGGGCACAGTGTGAATGTGACTATGAGGGGGCACAGTGTGAATGTGACTATGAGGGGGCACAGTGTGAATGTGACTATGAGGGGGCACAGTGTGAATGTGACTATAGGAGGCACAGTGTGAATGTGACTATAGGAGGCACAGTGTGAATGTGACTATAGGAGGCACAGTGTGAATGTGACTATAGGAGGCACAGTGTGAATGTGACTATAGGGGGCACAGTGTGAATGTGACTATGAGGGGGCACAGTGTGAATGTGACTATAGGGGGCACAGCGTGAATGTGGATATGAGGGGGCACAGTGTGAATGTGATTATGAGGGGGTACAGTGTGAATGTGACTATGAGGGGGCACAGTGTGAATGTGACTATGAGGGGGCACAGTGTGAATGTGACTATGAGGGGGCACAGTGTGAATGTGACTATGAGGGGGCACAGTGTGAACGTGACTATGAGGGGGCACAGTGTGAATGTGACTATGAGGGGGCACAGTGTGAATGTGACTATGAGGGGCCACAGTGTGAATGTGACTATGAGGGGGCACAATGTGAATGTGACTATGAGGGGGCACAGTGTGAATGTGACTATAGGGGGCACAGTGTGAATGTGACTATAGGGGGCACAGTGTGAATGTGACTATGAGGGGGCACAGTGTGAATGTGACTATGAGGGGGCACAGTGTGAATGTGACTATGAGGGGGCACAGTGTGAATGTGACTATAGGAGGCACAGTGTGAATGTGACTATAGGAGGCACAGTGTGAATGTGACTATGAGGGGGCACAGTGTGAATGTGACTATGAGGGGGCACAGTGTGAATGTGACTATAGGGGGCACAGCGTGAATGTGGATATGAGGGGGCACAGTGTGAATGTGACTATGAGGGGGTACAGTGTGAATGTGACTATGAGGGGGCACAGTGTGAATGTGACTATGAGGGGGCACAGTGTGAATGTGACTATGAGGGGGCACAGTGTGAATGTGACTATGAGGGGGCACAGTGTGAATGTGACTATGAGGGGGCACAGTGTGAATGTGACTATGAGGGGGCACAGTATGAATGTGACTATAGGGGGCACAGTGTGAATGTGACTATGAGGGGGCACAGTGTAAATGTGACTATGAGGGGGCACAGTGTGAATGTGACTATGAGGGGGCACAGCGTGTATGTTACTATGAGGGGGCACAGTGTGAATGTGACTATGAGGGGGCACAGTGTGAATGTGACTATGAGGGGGCACAGTGTGAATGTGACTATAGGGGGCACAGCGTGAATGTGACTATAGGGGGCACAGCGTGAATGTGACTATAGGGGGCACAGTGTGAATGTGACTATAGGGGGCACAGTGTGAATGTGACTATAGGGGGCACAGTGTGAATGTGACTATACGGGGCACAGTGTGAATGTGACTATAGGGGGCACAGTGTGAATGTGACTATAGGGGGCATAGTGTGAATGTGACTATTGGGGGCACAGTGTGAATGTGACTATGAGGGGGCATAGTGTGAATGTGACTATGAGGGGGCACAGTGTGAATGTGACTATGAGGGGGAACAGTGTGAATGTGACTATGAAGGGGCACAGTGTGAATGTGACTATGAGGGGGCACAGTGTGAGTGTGACTATAGGGGCACAGTGTGAATGTGACTATGAGGGGGGCACAGTGTGAGTGTGACTATAGGGACACAGTGTGAATGTGACTATGAGGGGGGCACAATGTGAATGTGACTATGAAGGGGCACAGTGTGAATGTGACTATGAGGGGGCACAGTGTGAATGTGACTATGAGGGGGCACAGTGTAAATGTGACTATAGGGGCACAGTGTGAATGTGACTATGAGGGGGCACAGTGTGAATGTGACTATAGGGGGCACAGTGTGAATGTGACTATGAGGGGGGCACAGTGTGAGTGTGACTATAGGGGCACAGTGTGAATGTGACTATGAGGGGGGCACAATGTGAATGTGACCATAGGGGGCACAGTGTGAATGTGACTATGAGGGGGCACAGTGTGAATGTGACTATGAGGGGGCACAATGTAAATGTGACTATAGGGACACAGTGTGAATGTGACTATGAGGGGGCACAGTGTGAATGTGACTATAGGGGGCACAGTGTGAATGTGACTATAGGGGGCACAGTGTGAATGTGACTATAGGGGGCACAGTGTGAATGTGACTATGAGGGGGGCACAGTGTGAGTGTGACTATAGGGGCACAGTGTGAATGTGACTATGAGGGGGGCACAATGTGAATGTGACCATAGGGGGCACAGTGTGAATGTGACTATGAGGGGGCACAGTGTGAATGTGACTATGAGGGGGCACAATGTAAATGTGACTATAGGGACACAGTGTGAATGTGACTATGAGGGGGCACAGTGTGAATGTGACTATAGGGGGCACAGTGTGAATGTGACTATAGGGGGCACAGTGTGAATGTGACTATAGGGGGCACAGTGTGAATTTGACTATAGGGGGCACAGTGTGAATGTGACTATAGGGGGCACAGTGTGAATGTGACTATAGGGGGCACAGTGTGAATGTGACTATAGGGGGCACAGTGTGAATGTGACTATAGGGGGCACAGTGTGAATGTGACTATAGGGGGCACAGTGTGAATGTGACTATAGGGGGCACAGTGTGAATGTGACTATAGGGGGCACAGTGTGAATGTGACTATAGGGGGCACAGTGTGAATGTGACTATAGGGGGCACAGTGTGAATGTGACTATAGGGGGTACAGTGTGAATGTGACTATAGGGGGCACAGTGTGAATGTGACTATAGGGGGCACAGTGTGAATGTGACTATAGGGGGCACAGTGTGAATGTGACTATAGGGGGCACAGTGTGAATGTGACTATAGGGGGCACCGTGTGAATGTGACTATAGGGGGCATAGTGTGAATGTGACTATAGGGGGCATAGTGTGAATGTGACTATAGGGGGCACAGTGTGAATGTGACTGAAGGGGCACAGTGTGAATGTGACTATAGGGGGCACAGTGTGAATGTGACTATAGGGGGCACAATGTGAATGTGACTATAGGGGGCACAGTGTGAATGTGACTATAGGGGGCACAGTGTGAATGTGACTATAGGGGGCATAGTGTGAATGTGACTATAGGGGGCATAGTGTGAATGTGACTCTAGGGGGCACAGTGTGAATGTGACTGAAGGGGCACAGTGTGAATGTGACTATAGGGGCACAGTGTGAATGTGACTATGAGGGGGCACAGTGTGGATGTGATTATGAGGGGACACAGTGTGAATGTGACTATGAGGGGACACAGTGTGAATGTGACTATAGGGGGCACAGTGTGAATGTGACTATAGGGGGCACAGTGTGAATGTGACTATAGGGGGCACAGTGTGAATGTGACTATAGGGGGCACAGTGTGAATGTGACTATAGGGGGCACAGTGTGAATGTGACTATAGGGGGCACAGTGTGAATGTGACTATAGGGGGTACAGTGTGAATGTGACTATAGGGGGCACAGTGTGAATGTGACTATAGGGGGCACAGTGTGAATGTGACTATAGGGGGCACAGTGTGAATGTGACTATAGGGGGCACAGTGTGAATGTGACTATAGGGGGCACCGTGTGAATGTGACTATAGGGGGCATAGTGTGAATGTGACTATAGGGGGCATAGTGTGAATGTGACTATAGGGGGCACAGTGTGAATGTGACTATAGGGGGCACAGTGTGAATGTGACTATAGGGGGCACAGTGTGAATGTGACTATAGGGGGCACAGTGTGAATGTGACTATAGGGGGCACAGTGTGAATGTGACTATAGGGGGCATAGTGTGAATGTGACTCTAGGGGGCATAGTGTGAATGTGACTCTAGGGGGCACAGTGTGGATGTGATTATGAGGGGACACAGTGTGAATGTGACTATGAGGGGACACAGTGTGAATGTGACTATGAGGGTGCACAGTGTGTGTGCTGCCTTCGCAATGTATTTTACATGCTTGGCACTCAGCAGGGTCTGTTCCTTTAAGACCCTCCATTTTCTTGAAGCCTAGAGGCGGGCCTTCTCTCTAAAGCCTAGGGCTAGCCCCGACACGTCTCATTCATTCCAGCTCCAGCCACCACAGTGACCAGATCCACAGGACTTCTTAAAGCTAATACAGACTGCAAATCTGATAAATACCAAAGCCTGTGAGTACGGAATTGTTAGTTAGCCTGTGTAGAGAGATGCTCGGCATTTGTAGATAGATAATGTGTTTTCAGTGTGTAGTAAGTGAGCACATGTTAGACCCTATCTATGTATTAGCTATGCATAATGTAAGGCACTTGAATAGCCATGCTTATATTTGTCTTTCATATGTTTGTTTTACAGTTTTACCGCGTGTTCATTATATCTCAGTAAAGATTACATCAGTTAAGCAAACCAGCGTGTCTTTCCTTGAGATTCGGTATAAACTTGATGTGAAGCTGTGTCCACGAGACAGCGGAGACATTATAGTGTGAATGTGACTATGAGGGGCACAGTGTGAATGTGACTATGAGGGGACACAGTGTGAATGTGACTATGAGGGGACAAAGTGTGAATGTGATTATGAGGGGACACAGTGTGAATGTGACTATGAGGGGACAAAGTGTGAATGTGATTATGAGGGGACACAGTGTGAATGTGACTATAGTGGGCACAGTGTGGATGTGACCATAGGGGGCACAATGTGGATGTGACCATAGGGGGCACAGTGTGGATGTGATTATGAGGGGGCACAGTATGAATGTGACTATAGGGGGCACAGTGTGTGTGTGTGTGTGTGTGTGGGGGGGGTCCTTATAGGGAGCGTCAGCATCCTGCTCTGTAACCCACTAATATCTGTTACATAATATCTGTATAATGTACACAGTGCCCTATGATCTATATAACACTATCTGTGGCCCCCCGAGTATGGCACAGAGCCGACAGTAAAGGGCCCCATGGGATATCACAGCCGGGCCGATCCGCTGCGTCTCACAGCTCTAACCTGCTATTGCGACATTATCCATCCGCCCAGAAAACGAGAACAGACAGGACAACATTCACACTAGACTAAGACCTGTCACCCTGCGGAAAGGAGAAGGGGGAGGACGGAGGCGGAAGAAAAGAGGCTGAGAGATGGAGACAGGACAGAGACTGAGAGATGGAGACAGGACAGAGACTGAGAGATGGAGACAGGATAGAGGCTGAGAGATGGAGAAGGGATAGAGACTGAGAGATGGAGACAGGATAGAGGCAGGATGATGGAGACAGGATAGAGACTGAGAGATGGAGACAGGATAGAGACTGAGAGATGGAGACAGGATAGAGGCTGAGAGATGGAGACAGGATAGAGGCTGAGAGATGGAGACAGGATAGAGGCAGGATGATGGAGACAGGATAGAGACTGAGAGATGGAGACAGGATAGAGACTGAGAGATGGAGACAGGATAGAGGCTGAGAGATGGAGACAGGATAGAGGCTGAGAGATGGAGACAGGATAGAGGCTGAGAGATGGAGACAAGATAGAGGCAGGATGATGGAGACAGGATAGAGACTGAAAGATGGAGACAGGATAGAGACTGAAAGATGGAGACAGGATAGAGACTGAAAGATGGAGACAGGATAGAGGCTGAGAGATGGAGACAGGATAGAGGCTGAGAGATGGAGACAGGATAGAGACTGAGAGATGGAGACAGGATAGAGGCTGAGAGATGGAGACAGGATAGAGGCTGAGAGATGGAGACAGGATAGAGACTGAGAGATGGAGACAGGATAGAGACTGAGAGATGGAGACAGGATAGAGGCTGAGAGATGGAGACAGGATAGAGGCTGAGAGATGGAGACAAGATAGAGGCAGGATGATGGAGACAGGATAGAGACAAGATAGAGGCAGGATGATGGAGACAGGATAGAGGCAGGATGATGGAGACAGAATAGAGGCAGGATGATGGAGACAGGATAGAGGCTGAGAGATGGAGACAGGATAGAGGCTGAGAGATGGAGACAGGATAGAGGCTGAGAGATGGAGACAGGAAGAAAGGGAGATATGGACTGATGTAGGTGATAGAGGTTAATGATAATAATGGTTGTAATGGAGGTTAGTGATGGAGGTCATAGAAAATAGTGATGGTGATGGAGGTGATAGAGGTTAGTGATGGAGGTGATAGAGGTTAGTGATGGTGATGGTGGTCATAGAGGTTAGTGATGGTGATGGTGGTCATAGAGGTTAGTGATGGTGATGGAGGTGATAGAGGTTAGTGATGGTGATGGTGGTCATAGAGGTTAGTGATGGTGATGGAGGTGATAGAGATTAGTGATGGTGATGGAGGTGATAGAGGTTAGTGATGGTGATGATAGAGGTTAGTGATGGTGATGGAGGTGATAGAGGTCAATGATGGTGATGGAGGTGATAGAGGTTAGTGATGGAGGTGATAGAGGTTAGTGATGGTGATGGAGGTGATAGAGGTCAATGATGGTGATGGAGGTGATAGAGGTTAGTGATGGTGATGGAGGTGATAGAGGTTAGTGATGGTGATGGTGGTCATAGAGGTTAGTGATGGTGATGGAGGTGATAGAGATTAGTGATGGTGATGGAGGTGATAGAGGTTAGTGATGGTGATGGAGGTGATAGAGGTTAGTGATGGTGATGGAAGTGATAGAGGTTAGTGATGGTGATGGAAGTGATAGAGGTTAGTGATGGTGATGGAGGTCATAGAGGTTAGTGATGGTGATGGAGGTGATAGAGGTTAGTGATGGTGATGGAGGTCATAGAGGTTAGTGATGGTGATGGAGGTCATAGAGGTTAGTGATGGTGATGGAGGTTAGTGATGGTGATGGAGGTGATAGAGGTCAATGATGGTGATGGAGGTGATAGAGGTTAGTGATGGTGATGGAGGTCATAGAAGTTAGTGATGGTGATGGAGGTGATAGAGGTTAGTGATGGTGATGGAGGTGATGGAGGTTAGTGATGGTGATGGAGGTGATGGAGGTTAGTGATGGTGATGGAGGTCATAGAGGTTAGTGATGGTGATGGAGGTGATACGCTGATATCCCACGTACCATCCTCTTCATCTCCTTAGATACTTGGTTGTTCCCCAGGTGGTTGTAGAAGTTGCGCTCCATCCCCCAGGGGGCGGTGTTGTGCCCCAGGGAGTTCGCCCTCTGACGGTTCATCTTCGCGATCATCGCCTTTTCTTCTTTCTGTATTAAAGAGACAGACATTGATTTTCCGCACATCCCCCGCAGTGACTCCCGGCAGCCGCACATTGATTTCATGACATTTCCCGTAAATAAGGCACAGTAGCCTCTGCCCCCGCACAGTGTCGCCCCCGTCCAGAGCCCTGTGATTCGGGTCACCCTCTGGGCCATATCTAGTGCCCGTCAGGGTCTGTCCCCCCCCCCCCCAGGTGTGATTCAGGTTACCCTCTGGGACATATCTAGTGCCCGAGAGCCCGTCAGGGCCTGCCCCCCGGGTGTGATTCGGGTTACCCTCTGGGCCATATCTAGTGCCCGTCAGGGTCTGTCCCCCCCCCCCCCCCAGGTGTGATTCGGGTCACCCTCTGGGCCATATCTAGTGCCCGTCAGGGTCTGTCCCCCCCCGGGTGTGATTCGGGTTACCCTCTGGGCCATATCTAGTGCCCATCAGGGTCTGTCCTCCCCCCCCAGGTGTGATTAAGGTTACCCTCTGGGCCATATCTAGTGCCTTTCAGGGTCTGCCCCCCGGGTGTGATTCGGGTTACCCTCTGGGCCATATCTAGTGCCCGCCAGGGTCTGTCCTCCCCCCCACCCCCAGGTGTGATTAAGGTTACCCTCTGGGCCATATCTAGTGCCTTTCAGGGTCTGCCCCCCGGGTGTGATTCGGGTTACCCTCTGGGCCATATCTAGTGCCCGTCAGGGTCTGCCCCCCTCCCCCAGGTGTGATTCAGGTTACCCTCTGGGCCATATCTAGTGCCCGAGAGCCCGTCAGGGTCTGCCCCCCTCCCCCAGGTGTGATTCGGGTTACCCTCTGGGCCATATCTAGTGCCCGTCCGGGTCTGTTCCCCCCCCCCGGGGTGTGATTCAGGTTACTCTCTGGGCCATATCTAGTGCCCGTCAGGGGCTGCGCCCCCGGGTGGTGGAGCCTGGGAGGACCATGTTTTTCTTGGCTCGGGCGCCTGCTCTATAAACTAATAATCCTGAGGACTCGGATCCTATAATGGAATCATCTGATGTTTATCTTTCATTATTTCCAGTGAATAAAATAAATCGAGGTGTTTCCAAAAACAGAGGATTAGGGGCCCCGACGATTGGGGGAGAGAGGGGGATTATCCGGATAAGGCGGCCGAATCATCTCCACATGGGAACGTTCCAGCGCACGGATGTGGCCCTAGGTGAAAAATTATGAAAAAACAAAACCCGGGACCCAGGTCAGCAGGGGCCGCGCTCTACAACAACTGTCTGAGAAGAGCATGCTGGGAGTGGTAGTCTACAACATCTGCAGGGCCACATGTCGGGCACTATTAGGTTAAAGCAAAAATAGAAAATCCCCAAAAATTCCTTAATAAATTTATCATCTCCAGAGAGAAGGATCCAACATCAGCGCCAAACGTGAGGGCACAGGGACTATCCACATCCTCCAGTCACCTCCAGAGCTGCACTCACTATTCTGCTGCTACATCATGACTTATCCTCCAGTCACCTCCAGAGCTGCACTCACTATTCTGCTGTTACATCATCTCTTATACTCCAGTCACCTCCAAAGCTGCACTCACTATTCTGCTGTTACATCATGTCTTATCCTCAAGTCACCTCCAGAGCTGCACTCACTATTCTGCTGCTACATCATGTCTTATCCTCCAGTCACCTCCAGAGCTGCACTCACTATTCTGCTGCTACATCATGTCTTATCCTCCAGTCACCTCCAGAGCTGCACTCACTATTCTGCTGCTACATCATGTCTTATCCTCAAGTCACCTCCAGAGCTGCACTCACTATTCTGCTGCTACATCATGTCTTATCTTCCAGTCACCTCCAGAGCTGCACTCACTATTCTGCTGCTACATCATGACTTATCCTCCAGTCACCTCCAGAGCTGCACTCACTATTCCGCTGCTACATCATGTCTTATCCTCCAGTCACCTCCAGAGCTGCACTTATTATTTTGATGTTTTGAGGGCAGCTTTGGATGTGACTGCAGCCTGGAGAACCGGGAGAGTTCAGTACTTAAAATTTTCTCTGGTTCCAAGAGATGAAGCCCAAAAAATTCCTTTTCAGGGAAGAGTCGAGCGAGAAGATGACAGATGAGTGTTTAGTGTCAGCGATGGAGGTGACGTGAGGACACGGACATCTCAGCTACGCGATAAGGCGCGCGAGACCGCACCGCGCTGCAACCATCATTCCTCACATTATAAAGACGTCTCTTCTCTCCAAACAATCCTCCTTGAATCTATCCATGACCGTCACTATGGCGGCTGTTACAGGATCTGGCTGCCAATACAGCCTTTCAGGGCTCCAAGAAAGTGTGGTTAGTAAAGGCGGCCATATTGGCTGTCACCCAGCTTTCCCTCCCCCTGTGCCGCGGCTTCTCACCCTCTTCTGGCTGCAGCGGACGATGAGGAAGGTCTCAATATTGTGCTTCTTCAGATACGGGTTGCGCTCTCCGCCGGCCCCGGGCTCCACTTCGTAATCTCCGTTCAAGTAATTCAGAGTCGCCTTCGTGATGTGAATACGGCTGAAAGAAAAAAGCGGAAAAAAAAACGGCGATAAAAATACTGTCAAAACTTAGGCGGCGTTCACACTGCATTTTTGTTCCCGTTCAACGTGTACGTTCTATATGGTTGAAAAGGAAAAAAAAACGGATCCAATAACGGATGGTGTCTGGGATCATGTCCTTGTCACAGCTGAGGTTTTGCTACAATTATATCCCAGTCTAGGCAATCCTTTAAACCAGTGTGCCTCCAGGTATTGCAAAACTACAACTCCCAGCATGCCCTGACAGCCACAGGCTGTCAGGGCATGCTGGGAGTTGTAGTTTTGCAACAGCTGGAGGCACTCTAGTTGGAAAATAATTTGTTCTAAACACAGAAACAGCGCAAATCTCTTTCTCTTTGTTACAATGTATCAGTGCAGGTGAAATGTATCAATCTGGATACAACTGTAACGACTCTCACCTGTGAGACACGTTCGCTATGGATGCGTCCACATGTTACCATTCACTGACAGCAAGCAGAGATATTGCACCTGTTTACTTCTTAGAGGATGGTAAGGACCAGATAAAGTGGTAACAAAACCAGTGATCTTGAACCCATGGCTCTACAGCTGTTGTAAAAACTACAACTCCCATCATGCTCTGAGGTCAGGACATGCTGGGAGTTGTAGTGTTTCAACAGCTAGAGAGCCACTGGTTGGATCAATGACAGCAGTGCGAGCAGGGCTATAGCTCGAGATGGGTATTCAGCCTCTGGGTGTAAAGTTAATAGTTCGCGTTCACTGACAGCAAGCAGAGATCTCACAACAGTAGAACGAAAGGCAAAGGTTATTAGAAAGTGTCAGAACCTTCAAATATACAGTGATGAAGCTTCATTTACATAGGACTGCCCAGCAGATTCTACCAGGGGCACCGACCTCATCTCAATCATTTGCATCGTATTTGCACATTAATTGTCGCATTTATTCCGGGCGTCTCGCGGTTTCCGTCAGATCAGCGTTATAAATTGTCCATAATCCTGTTTTGATTGAAATATTATATTTCGGGGCAATTAAAATGTAAATGAAGGAAGCGGCGGCGCTGGAATATTGTGACGCTGATCTCCCCCGGCTGTGACCCCGCGCTGCCCTTTGATGCCGCCTGTCGCCTCCTATCACTCAGACGGGCGCAGATCGAACGTTCACGTCAATAATAAGTGGTGGGCGGCGGTGATGAGCGGAGCAAGGGTTAAACAGGGTCAAGAGGTCAGCGCTCCGTCACTGGTACACCCGGAAAAACCGCGCCAAATAGAGACATCGGGGAAGGGATGATGGGAGTGATACATTGTATGATAGGAGATTAGATTGTGAGCTCCTGGGGTCAGGGATGATGGGAGTGATACATTGTATGATAGGAGATTAGATTGTGAGCTCCTAGGGTCAGGGATGATGGGAGTGATACATTGTATGTGATAGGAGATTAGATTGTGAGCTCCTGGGGTCAGGGATGATGGGAGTGATACATTGTATGTGATAGGAGATTAGATTGTGAGCTCCTGGGGTCAGGGATGATGGGAGTGATACATTGTATGATAGGAGATTAGATTGTGAGCTCCTGGGGTCAGGGATGATGGGAGTGATACATTGTATGATAGGAGATTAGATTGTGAGCTCCTGGGGTCAGGGATGATGGGAGTGATACATTGTATGTGATAGATTAGATTGTGAGCTCCTGGGGTCAGGGATGATGGGAGTGATACATTGTATGATAGGAGATTAGATTGTGAGCTCCTGGGGTCAGGGATGATGGGAGTGATACATTGTATGTGATAGGAGATTAGATTGTGAGCTCCTGGGGTCAGGGATGATGGGAGTGATACATTGTATGTGATAGGAGATTAGATTGTGAGCTCCTGGGGTCAGGGATGATGGGAGTGATACATTGTATGATAGGAGATTAGATTGTGGGCTCCTGGGGTCAGGGATGATGGGAGTGATACATTGTATGTGATAGGAGATTAGATTGTGAGCTCCTGGGGTCAGGGATGATGGGAGTGATACATTGTATGATAGGAGATTAGATTGTGAGCTCCTGGGGTCAGGGATGATGGGAGTGATACATTGTATGATAGGAGATTAGATTGTGAGCTCCTGGGGTCAGGGATGATGGGAGTGATACATTGTATGATAGGAGATTAGATTGTGAGCTCCTGGGGTTAGGGATGATGGGAGTGATACATTGTATGAT
This sequence comes from Hyla sarda, assembly GCF_029499605.1. NCBI lineage: Eukaryota > Metazoa > Chordata > Amphibia > Anura > Hylidae > Hyla > Hyla sarda. Next base: position 10,329,435 of record NC_079196.1, on the reverse strand, counting down.
AGGAGAATAGATTGTGAGCTCCTGGGGTCAGGGATGATGGGAGTGATACATTGTATGATAGGAGATTAGATTGTGAGCTCCTGGGGTCAGGGATGATGGGAGTGATACATTGTATGTGATAGGAGATTAGATTGTGAGCTCCTGGGGTCAGGGATGATGGGAGTGATACATTGTATGATAGGAGATTAGATTGTGAGCTCCTGGGGTCAGGGATGATGGGAGTGATACATTGTATGTGATAGGAGATTAGATTGTGAGCTCCTGGGGTCAGGGATGATGAGAGTGATACATTGTATGATAGGAGATTAGATTGTGAGCTCCTGGGGTCAGGGATGATGGGAGTGATACATTGTATGTGATAGGAGATTAGATTGTGAGCTCCTGGGGTCAGGGATGATGGGAGTGATACATTGCATGATAGGAGATTAGATTGTGAGCTCCTGGGGTCAGGGATGATGGGAGTGATACATTGTATGTGATAGGAGATTAGATTGTGAGCTCCTGGGGTCAGGGATGATGGGAGTGATACATTGTATGATAGGAGATTAGATTGTGAGCCCCTGGGGTCAGGGATGATGGGAGTGATACATTGTATGATAGGAGATTAGATTGTGAGCTCCTGGGGTCAGGGATGATGGGAGTGATACATTGTATGATAGGAGATTAGATTGTGAGCTCCTGGGGTCAGGGATGATGGGAGTGATACATTGTATGATAGGAGATTAGATTGTGAGCTCCTGGGGTCAGGGATGATGGGAGTGATACATTGTATGATAGGAGATTAGATTGTGAGCTCCTGGGGTCAGGGATGATGGGAGTGATACATTGTATGTGATAGGAGATTAGATTGTGAGCTCCTGGGGTCAGGGATGATGGGAATGATACATTGTATGTGATAGGAGATTAGATTGTGAGCTCCTGGGGTCAGGGATGATGGGAGTGATACATTGTATGATAGGAAATTAGATTGTGATCTCCTGGGGTCAGGGATGATGGGAGTAATACATTGTATGTGATAGGAGATTAGATTGTGAGCTCCTGGGGTCAGGGATGATGGGAGTGATACATTGTATGTGATAGGAGATTAGATTGTGAGCTCCTGGGGTCAGGGATGATGGGAATGATACATTGTATGTGATAGGAGATTAGATTGTGAGCTCCTGGGGTCAGGGATGATGGGAGTGATACATTGTATGATAGGAGATTAGATTGTGAGCTCCTGGGGTCAGGGATGATGGGAGTGATACATTGTATGATAGGAAATTAGATTGTGATCTCCTGGGGTCAGGGATGATGGGAGTAATACATTGTATGTGATAGGAGATTAGATTGTGAGCTCCTGGGGTCAGGGATGATGGGAGTGATACATTGTATGTGATAGGAGATTAGATTGTGAGCTCCTGGGGTCAGGGATGATGGGAGTGATACATTGTATGTGATAGGAGATTAGATTGTGAGCTCCTGGGGTCAGGGATGATGGGGGTGATACATTGTATGATAGGAGATTAGATTGTGAGCTCCTGGGGTCAGGGATGATGGGAGTGATACATTGTATGTGATAGGAGATTAGATTGTGAGCTCCTGGGGTCAGGGTTGATGGGAGTGATACATTGTATGATAGGAGATTAGATTGTGAGCTCCTGGGGTCAGGGATGATGGGAGTGATACATTGTATGATAGGAGATTAGATTGTGAGCTCCTGGGGTCAGGGATGATGGGAGTGATACATTGTGTATGATAGGAGATTAGATTGTGATCTCCTGGGGTCAGGGATGATGGGAGTGATACATTGTATGATAGGAGATTAGATTGTGAGCTCCTGGGGTCAGGGATGATGGGAGTGATACATTGTATGATAGGTGATTAGATTGTGAGCTCCTGGGGTCAGGGATGATGGGAGTGATACATTGTATGTGATAGGAGATTAGATTGTGAGCTCCTGGGGTCAGGGATGATGGGAGTGATACATTGTATGATAGGAGATTAGATTGTGAGCTCCTGGGGTCAGGGATGATGGGAGTGATACATTGTATGTGATAGGAGATTAGATTGTGAGCTCCTGGGGTCAGGGATGATGGGAGTGATACATTGTATGTGATAGGAGATTAGATTGTGAGCTCCTGGGGTCAGGGATGATGGGAGTGATACATTGTACATTCATGTTTTTCGTGTTGCGCACTTACCCGGCTTTGCCTCCCGCTTCCATGTGATTGGCCAGGGTGACGTCATTGGACCACACGTCGAACTGCCACTTCCGCAGCCCCAGGACCCCGCAGTGCACGCGCCCGCTGTGGATCCCAACCCGCATGTTCACGTTGACACCTGTCACTTCCCGCACCAGCCTGCAGGGGGAGACATAACATATACAGAGTCACTGCACGGAGACAAAATGGAGGCCTTATAGGGCAGCAGAGGCCAAAATATGGACCTCCAGCTGTTGCAAAACTACAACTCCCAGCATGCCCGGACAGCCAACGGCTGTCCGGGCATGCTGGGAGTTGTAGTTTTGCAATATCTTGAGGTTCAAGATTAAACTTTTCATTATACGGAGACTGGACCGGCCCTTTAAGCCAGAGACCACTTCCCGCTCTCTGGAGGCGTTGACCGATACTCGGCGGCAGCGTACCCGCTCGGTCAGGTGGCGCCGCACCCGCTCTTATCTCCGTTCAATCCTCTATTCTTGTTGCACAAACATTTCCTCGTGTTAATCTCATCGCTTACATATGTAAATGCCTCGTGCACCCGGCAGCCGCATTCTGCGCTCACCAAGCAACTCTCCATACACGCGTACGGCATTTACCGACGTAGCGGAGCTCAGTTTGTCATGTGGCACAGATCATCGTGATGTATAACTCTTTATCTTGCTTACATTGTCCACCAAACACGGCGTTGCCCGGCGATATGGAAATAAAAGGTCAATCCCCTTGTATATTGAGAAGCTTCCGTTCACTGACAGCAAGCAGAGGTTTTGAAATTGGTAAAGAAACAAAATAAAAACATGCGATGGAAAAGTGGAAAACTTTCATTATGCGAGGATTAAAGGGGTACTCCGCCCCTAGACATCGTATCCCCTATCCAAAGAATAGGGGATAAAGTTGTCTGATCGTGGGGGTCCGGCCGCTGGGGACCCCTGCCATTTCCCTGCTGCAGCCGGCGTTCATTTAGAACGTCGGGAGCAGCGCTGGAGGCTCGTGACGTCACGGTCACGCCCCCTCAATGCAAGTCTATGGGAAGGGGCGTGACAGACGTCATGCCCCCTCAATGCAAGTCTATGGGAGGGGGCGTGACAGACATATTGCCCCCTCAATGCAAGTCTATGGGAGGTGGTGTGACAGACGTCACGCCCCCTCAATGCAAGTCTATGGGAGGTGGTGTGACAGACGTCACGCCCCCTCAATGCAAGTCTATGGGAGGTGGTGTGACAGACGTCAAGCCCCCTCAATGCAAGTCTATGGGAGGGGGCGTGACAGACTTCACACCCACTCAATGCAAGTCTATGGAAGACGGACGTCACGCCCCCTCCCATAGACTTGCATTGAGGGGGCGTGGCCGTGACATCACGAGCCTCCGCTTCACATATCCAGTCATCCGGCATGGAGCAAATTTCGCTCCGTGCACCGGATGTCTGGGGTACCGCAACCGAGATCATGGGGGTCCCCAAGACAGGACCCCTCCGATCAGACATCTTATCCTCTATCCTTTGGATAGGGAATAAGATGTCTAGGGGCAGAGTACCCCTTTAAAGGGGAATTTTTCCTAAAACAGCACCGCCCCTGTTCTCAGGTTGGGTGCGGTATTGCAGCTCAGTTCTACCAAAGTGAATGAAGCCGAGTTGTAATACCACATACAACCTGAGGACACGGCGGGCGCTGTTTTTGGAAGAAATTAGATCTGTTTTTCCATTCCTGGATAGGAGATAAGACTAAACCAATGCTTCTAAGCGCCAATGTTTGCGTCGGTCGCGTACTCACGAGATCGCTTCGATCATATCCAGACCCATCTCCACACAGCAGTGCGCGTGGTCGGCGCGAGCTTCCGGCAGCCCCGACACACAGTAATAGCAGTCACCTAGAATCTTGATCCGCAGGCAATGGTTCTCCTGGAAGAAGAAAAGTAAGTGAACCTCCTAGGAAGAGGATACAACCTAATCACTTTATATATAAAAGGGAACCCCGCCCAGGACTGTCACTGACTGCTTATAACTGCAGCGGTAGGGGGCGTGATACCACACATATAGGGGTCCTCCAACTGGAAAGAGTTCCCGCACTCACCGCCGCCAACTTGTCAAATCGGGCGAACAGTTCGTTCAGCGTCATGACCAGTTCCTGCGCCGTGCACTGGGAGGCCAGACTGGTGAACCCTTCGATGTCAGCAAAGAGGATGCTGGGAAAAAGGAGAACAGAATGAGCCGCAATGTAATGGATAGAGAATATAATGTAACAAAATATAGCAGTTATATTCTTGTATATAGGGACAGTATTATAGTAGATATATTCTTGTATATAGGAGCAGTATTATAGTAGTTATATTCTTGTATATAGGGACAGTATTATAGTAGATATATTCTTGTATATAGGAGCAGTATTATAGTAGTTATATTCTTGTATATAGGGAGCAGTATTATAGTAGATATATTCTTGTATATAGGAGCAGTATTATAGTAGTTATGTTCTTGTATATAGGAGCAGTGTTATAGTAGTTATATTCTTGTATATAGGGACAGTATTATAGTAGTTATATTCTTGTATATAGGGACAGTATTATAGTAGTTATATTCTTGTATATAGGAGCAGTATTATAGTAGTTATATTCTTGTATATAGGAGCAGTATTATAGTAGTTATATTCTTGTATATAGGAGCAGTATTATAGTAGTTATATTCTTGTATATAGGAGCAGTATTATAGTAGTTATATTCTTGTATATAGGGACAGTATTATAGTAGATATATTCTTGTATATAGGAGCAGTATTATAGTAGTTATATTCTTGTATATAGGAGCAGTATTATAGTAGTTATATTCTTGTATATAGGAGGCAGTATTATAGTAGTTATATTCTTGTATATAGGAGCAGTATTATAGTAGTTATATTCTTGTATATAGGAGCAGTATTATAGTAGTTATATTCTTGTATATAGGAGCAGTATTATAGTAGTTATATTCTTGTATATATAGGAGCAGTATTATAGTAGTTATATTCTTGTATATAGGAGCAGTATTATAGTAGTTATATTCTTGTATATAGGAGCAGTATTATAGTAGTTATATTCTTGTATATAGGAGCAGTATTATAGTAGTTATATTCTTGTATATAGGAGCAGTATTATAGTAGTTATATTCTTGTATATAGGAGCAGTATTATAGTAGTTATATTCTTGTATATAGGATACAGTATTACAGTAGTTATATTCCTGTATATAGGAGGCAGTATTATAGTAGTTATATTCTTGTATATAGGAGCAGTATTATAGTAGTTATATTCTTGTATATAGGAGCAGTATTATAGTAGTTATATTCTTGTATATAGGAGCAGTATTATAGTAGTTATATTCTTGTATATAGGAGCAGTATTATAGTAGTTATATTCTTGTATATAGGAGGCAGTATTATAGTAGTTATATTCTTGTATATAGGAGGCAGTATTATAGTAGTTATATTCTTGTATATAGCGGACAGTATTATAGTAGTTATATTCTTGTATATAGGAGTAGTATTATAGTAGTTATATTCTTGTATATAGGAGCAGTATTATAGTAGTTATATTCTTGTATATAGGAGCAGTATTATAGTAGTTATATTCTTGTATATAGGAGCAGTATTATAGTAGTTATATTCTTGTATATAGGAGCAGTATTATAGTAGTTATATTCTTGTATATAGGAGCAGTATTATAGTTGTTATATTCTTGTATATAGGATCAGTATTATAGTAATTATATTCTTGTATATAGGGAGCAGTATTATAGTAGTTACATTCTTGTATATAGGAGCAGTATTATAGTAGTTATATTCTTGTATATAGGAGCAGTATTATAGTAGTTATATTCCCGTATATAGGAGCAGTATTATAGTAGTTATATTCTTGTATATAGGGGCAGTATTATAGTAGTTATATTCTTGTATATAGGAGGCAGTATTATAGTAGTTATATTCTTGTATATAGGAGCAGTATTATAGTAGTTATATTCTTGTATATAGGAGCAGTATTATAGTAGTTATATTCTTGTATATAGGAGCAGTATTATAGTAGTTATATTCTTGTATATAGGAGCAGTATTATAGTAGTTATATTCTTGTATATAGGAGGCAGTATTATAGTAGTTATATTCTTGTATATAGGAGGCAGTATTATAGTAGTTATATTCTTGTATATAGCGGACAGTATTATAGTAGTTATATTCTTGTATATAGGAGTAGTATTATAGTAGTTATATTCTTGTATATAGGAGCAGTATTATAGTAGTTATATTCTTGTATATAGGAGCAGTATTATAGTAGTTATATTCTTGTATATAGGAGCAGTATTATAGTAGTTATATTCTTGTATATAGGAGCAGCATTATAGTAGTTATATTCTTGTATATAGGAGCAGTATTATAGTTGTTATATTCTTGTATATAGGATCAGTATTATAGTAATTATATTCTTGTATATAGGGAGCAGTATTATAGTAGTTACATTCTTGTATATAGGAGCAGTATTATAGTAGTTATATTCTTGTATATAGGAGCAGTATTATAGTAGTTATATTCCCGTATATAGGAGCAGTATTATAGTAGTTATATTCTTGTATATAGGGGCAGTATTATAGTAGTTATATTCTTGTATATAGGAGGCAGTATTATAGTAGTTATATTCTTGTATATAGGAGCAGTATTATAGTAGTTATATTCTTGTATATAGGAGTATTATAGTAGTAATATTCTTGTATATAGGAGCAGTATTATAGTAATTATATTCCTGTATATAGGAGCAGTATTATAGGAGTTATATTCTTGTATATAGGAGCAGTATTATAGTAGTTATATTCTTGTATATATAGGAGCAGTATTATAGTAGTTATATTCTTGTATATAGGAGCAGTATTATAGTTGTTATATTCCTGTATATAGGAGCAGTATTATAGTAGTTATATTCTTGTATATAGGAGCAGTATTATAGTAGTTATATTCTTGTATATAGGAACAGTATTATAGTCGTTATATTCTTGTATATAGGAGCAGAATTATAGTAGTTAGATTCTTGTATATAGGAGCAGTATTATAGTAGTTATATTCTTGTATATAGGAGCAGTATTATAGTAGTTATATTCTTGTATATAGGGGCAGTTTTATAGTAGTTATATTCCTGTATATAGGAGCAGTATTATTGTAGTTATATTCTTGTATATAGGAGCAGTATTATAGTAGTTATATTCTTGTATATAGGAGAAGTATTATAGTAGTTATATTCTTGTATATAGGGGCAATATTATTGTAGTTATATTCTTGTATATAGGAGCAGTATCATAGTAGTTATATTCTTGTATATAGGAGCAGTATTATAGTAGTTATATTCTTGTATATAGGAGCAGTATTATAGTAGTTATATTCTTGTATATAGGAGCAGTATTATAGTAGTTATATTCTTGTATATAGGAACAGTATTATAGTAGTTATATTCTTGTATATAGGAGCAGTATTATAGTAGTTATATTCTTGTATATAGGAGCAGTATTATAGTAGTTATATTCTTGTATATAGGAGCAGTATTATAGTAGTTATATTCTTGTATATAGGAGCAGTATTATAGTTGTTATATTCTTGTATATAGGAGCAGTATTATAGTAGTTATATTCTTGTATATAGGAGTCAGTATTATAGTAGTTATATTCTTGTATATAGGAGCAGTATTATAGTAGTTATATTCTTGTATATAGGAGTCAGTATTATAGTAGTTATATTCTTGTATATAGGAGGCAGTATTATAGTAGTTATATTCTTGTATATAAGAGCAGTATTATAGTAGTTATATTCTTGTATATAGGAGTCAGTATTATAGTAGTTATATTCTTGTATATAGGAGTCAGTATTAGTCTTGACATCTTTAAACTTGAAATGTTTTGTCATTTTGCTTTATCAGTATATTCCCTGTTGTCCTTGTCACAGTGAATCTGCCCATCCGATGCCACCATCTTCAGGCTCAATGAGGAGTCAGCACCCAAGAAGTGCGCAGAATACTTACGACGCAGCGTGGCTCCAGGGTACAGGGTAAATGAGGTGAAATAAGGGAAATATTCTATATAAACAATGGGAACTGTAAGGTATTATGGGAGTTTTTTAGTTTTTCAACCTCCGGTACAGAGTTTGTAATAAAGCATAAAACCATATATATATCCCAACCAGAGTGCCTCCAGCTGTTGGCTGTCCGGGCATGCTGGGAGTTGAAGTTTTGCAACAGCTGGAGGCACTTTGGTTGGGAAATGTGAGCCAAGAGTTCATATGACCGGTGCCAGGAACGGAATAACCAACCGATGGAGTCACAGGTAAAAAAAAAAAAAAAGCATCATCCAGCGCGTCTCCATGGAAACTAAGCAACGAGGCGTCATCCTCATAAATCTTCACATGACACGAGCTGTCAGCCCGGGATTAACGCAGCCGACATGTTCTTCAGTTTTAACATCTCAATAAAAAGCCAATGTGACAACCCCACGTGGACAGCGAGGACCGGGAGACCAGAGGATTATTACTGATAATTAGGTCGTTCCCTGGGGGATCCAGCAGAGCGGCGCCTGACATGATGGGGGATGCTCCTCTTATCGGCGGTGATAATAGAGGGTTAATGGGGCCTCGTCTCCTGGAAATAAAATTCTGAAAATGTTTTAAAACTTCGGAGCTGAATTTTTTATTTGCATATCCTACACTAAACTTTTTGAAATGGTATATTTCCCCCCTACGGCAGTGGTCTCCAAACTGTGGACCTCCAGCTGTTGCAAAACTACAACTCCCAGCCTGCCCGGACAGCCGTTGGCTGTCCGAGCAGGCTGGGAGTTGTAGTTTTGCAACATTTGGTTGGCTGTCTGGGCATGCTGGGAGTTATAATTTTGCAATATCTGATTGGCTGTCCAGGCATGCTGGGAGTTGTAGTTTTGCAACATTTGGTTAGTTGTCTGGGCATCCTAAAATATGTAGTATTGCAATATCTAGTTGGTTGTCCGGGCATGCTGGGAGTTGTAGTTTTGCAATAGCTGGTTAGAATTCAGTGACAGCAAGCAAAGCTGTAGAAAATGAAGAGTGCAAAGGCAATAGTGAGCTGTGTCTGGGGGTGACAGGGGCTCCGCTGTGTCCGGGGGTGACGGGGGCTACGCTGTGTCCGGGGGTGACGGGGGGCTCCGCTGTGTCCGGGGGTGACGGGGGGCTCCGCTGTGTCCGGGGGTGACGGGGGCTCCACTGTGTCCGGGGGTGACGGGGGCTCCGCTGTGTCCGGGGGTGATGGATCTCCGCTGTGTCCGGGGGTGACGGGGGTCTCCGCTGTGTCCGGGGGTGACGGGGACTCCGCTGTGTCCGGGGGTGACGGGGGCTCCGCTGTGTCCGGGGGTGATGGGGGGCTCCGCTGTGTCCGGGGGTGACGGGGGCTCTGCTGTGTCTGGGGTTGACGGGGTCCTTACTGTGTCCGGGGGGCTCAGCTGTGTCCGGGGGTGACGGGGGCTCCGCTGTGTCCGGGGGTGACGGTGGCTCCGCTGTGTCCGGGGGTGACGGAGGGCTCCGCTGTGTCCGGGGGTGATGGGGCTGTCCGGGGGGGACGGGGGCTCCGCTGTGTCTGGGGGTGACGGGGGCTCCGCTGTGTCCGGGGGTGACGGGGGGCTCCGTTGTGTCCGGGGGTGACGGGGGGCTCCGCTGTGTCCGGGGGTGACGGGGGCTCCACTGTGTCCGGGGGTGACGGGGGCTCCGCTGTGTCCGGGGGTGATGGATCTCCGCTGTGTCCGGGGGTGACGGGGGTCTCCGCTGTGTCCGGGGGTGACGGGGGCTCCGCTGTGTCCGGGGGTGATGGGGGGCTCCGCTGTGTCCGGGGGTGACGGGGGCTCCGCTGTGTCCGGGGGTGACGGGGGCTCCGCTGTGTCTGGGGTTGACGGGGTCCTTACTGTGTCCGGAGGGCTCAGCTGTGTCCGGGGGTGACGGGGGCTCCGCTGTGTCCGGGGGTGACGGTGGCTCCGCTGTGTCCGGGGGTGACGGGGCTGTCCGGGGGGGACGGGGGCTCCGCTGTGTCTGGGGGTGACGGGGGCTCCGCTGTGTCCGGGGGTGATGGGGCTGTCCGGGGGGGACGGGGGCTCCGCTGTGTCTGGGGGTGACGGGGGCTCCGCTGTGTCCGGGGGTGACAGGGGGCTCCGCCGTGCCCGGGGGTGCTGGGGGCTCCGCTGTGTCCGGGGGTGATGGGGGCTCCGCTGTGTCTGGGGGTGATGGGGGTGTCCGGGGGTGACGGGAGGCTCTGCTGTGTCCGGGGGTGACGGGGGGCTCTGCTGTGTCCGGGGGTGACGGGGGGCTCTGCTGTGTCCAGGGGGTGATGGGGATGTCCGGGGGTCACGGGGGGCTCTGCTGTGACGCTCCTCCGTAGGAAGTTCTGGTGTTTATCCAGAAGCGGCAGGAAACCTGTATTCAATGGGCCGGAGAAGTTCCAGAGAGAACGTTACGCTCCGCTGTGTTAGTACAATGACCAGCGCTGGACACTGGAAGTGTAAAAATACCGGAGACAGCGAGGGCTATTTATAGAGAACTGCAGAAGAAGCCGCCACACGGAGGGGACAATAATAGCGGAGGGGGGGGGGGGGGGTCATCCGATCACCGGAGATTATCAACCCATAGACCTGAAGTATCCAGAAACCTCAACAATAAAGATACTGATCATTTAACTGAAGTATAGTGACTGAGCAGAGAAGGGGTTAAGTGCTGGCGATTCCTTCCGGTGGGGTCCCATTGTGTGAGTGTTTGTGGGGTCATCTTCTGTATATATGGACTCCGGAAAAAAATGGCAATTAACCTCACAGCTTCTCACTACAAGATACACAAAGATGTCAGGAAACAATGTCACCGGCCCCGGGGGGGGACAACAAGAAGCCTCCAACTCCTCCTCAGCCCATTATTATATATAACCAGAGCTACACTCACTATTCTGCTGGTGAGGTCACTGTGTACATACATTACTTATCCTGTACTGATCCTGATTTATATCCTGTATTATACTCCAGAGCTGCACTCACTATTCTGCTGGTGAGGTCACTGTGTACATACATTACATTACGTATCCTGTACTGATCCTGTGTTATATCCTGTATTATACTCCAGAGCTGCACTCACTATTCTGCTGGTGAGGTCACTGTGTACATACATTACATTATTTATCCTTTACTGATCCTGAGTTATTTCCTGTATTATACTCCAGAGCTGTACTCACTATTCTGCTGGTGGGGTCACTGTGTACATACATTACATTACTTATCCTGTACTCATCCTGAGTTATATCCTGTATTATACTCCAGAGCTGTACTCACTATTCTGCTGGTGAGGTCACTGTGTACATACATTACATTACTTATCCTGTACTCATCCTGAGTTATATCCTGTATTATACTCCAGAGCTGTACTCACTATTCTGCTGGTGAGGTCACTGTGTACATACATTACATTACTTATCCTGTACTGATCCTGAGTTATATCCTGTATTATACTCCAGAGCTGTACTCACTATTCTGCTGGTGGGGTCACTGTGTACATACATTACATTACTTATCCTGTACTGATCCTGAGTTATATCCTGTATTATACTCCAGAGCTGTACTCACTATTCTGCTGGTGAGGTCACTGTGTACATACATTACATTACTTATCATGTACTGATCCTGAGTTATATCCTGTATTATACTCCAGAGCTGTACTCACTATTCTGCTGGTGAGGTCACTGTGTATATACATTTCATTACTTATCCTGTGCTGATCCTGAGTTATATCCTGTATTATACTCCAGAACTGTACTCACTATTCTGCTGGTGAGGTCACTGTGTATATACATTACTTATCCTGTGCTGATCCTGAGTTATATCCTGTATTATACAACAGAGCTGCACTCACTATTCTGCTGGTGAGGTCACTGTGTACATACATTACATTACTTATCCTGTACTGATCCTGAGTTATATCCTGTAAATCTTTTATTAGAAAAATATAAATCATAACAAAACATAAACCAGCACAACTTTGCCATAACGGAAAACAACAACATGAAATAACATAAACCCAAACTTTACATTTAAATAAAAGAACAAAAATCCTGCCTAACCGGCCAGCCCAGCTTTCCTACTAGGACTAGAAATATTATAACTTCACCTTTCATAGCCAAACAACACACTCATAAGAAACATAAATATAGCACTATTTCGCTTTAACTCAAAACACCCAAACTCGGGAAAAATCATACATAGAAAACACAACAAGCACTCACACTGCACACCATGTTTTTTTTTTTTGTTTTTTTTAGTAATAATATTAATAATAATAATAATAACACTATACCACACTCACACATGCACACATATATATCCATATATTAACTACATTTAACCAAGAAACCAAAAATAAATAAATAAATTAATTAAATTCAACTCAAAATACCCAAACTCGGGAAAATATCTCAGAAAACACAATACACACATGCTTACACACATCTTTACTACATACTACATATATAAACCAAAGAAAATAAATCCACAACGGGATACTAAAGAAACATTACTACAAAAACAAAACTGGTTCGACTGCCATGTCTATCTCTACTATAAATACTATATACTTAAAAAACATACATTATACATACTATATACATAACTAACTATATACACTACTATGTACAATACTATACACAAACTATATACACCTATAAATAAATAGAAAACACACCTACAAATATAAAAGAACATTCTACACTAAACTGACCCTTCACCCACACCACCCGCCCTCCTGTACATGGGTCAGAGTTTTTTCCATACAGTTCATAGTCCTCAATGTCCAGTCCACAACTGACCCATGCCAGGTCCACCAAAAGAAAAGACCACCACCACCCACAAATATACCCTCCCAACCTAGAACTCCTCCCAACCAACTTAACCATAACCAGCTTTAACATACATAAGCAAACAATACAACCCACTTTAGGCCCAAGTTCGGTGCCTGTAAGCCCTTCATAACCATAGCATCTGAAAACAAAACAAAAAGCTAGGGTGCACATGCATCAGCCCACCACCAGGAAGAAGGATGGCAATCCTGATACATACAAAATGTATATTCTTTCCCTAACTGCACCCTACCTCTCACCCTACCATTATCCCTAAAGATAAACTGACCCTACTATCACCCTAACCCTGTCCCTGCATCACTGTCCCTAACAAAAACAAGGGTACTCTACCCAAAAGGTCTAGTACCTAGGGCACATCAAAAGAAAACCCTCTCCATAGGAGAGAAGCCCTACTGGTACCAAGACTGCCATACTCCAAAGACCTGATCTTCCCGAGGTCACCGGTGATGTTCCTACAGACCTCCACCTCGGAGAGGACTTTGCGCTGTGTAGACACTAAACACCGTGCATTCCACGTGTAGTATCTAACCACTAAACTGACTAAGAATAAAGTGCCCCGATCACGGCCACCCAGGTTCCTGAATGCCCCATAAGCCCACTCCGGATAGGTAAGGCCGGCAAGTTGACTCCAGCCGATGGAAGCGCCCACCCGGTTGTAGACCCTTATATTAAAGGGACAATGAAGCAGGAAGTGGTCCATGCTTTCCAGCATGTCCCCGCACTCTTCTCGGGGACATCCCCGGTCATCAGATCTCCTGCACTTCAAATTGTCCCTCACATATAACTTCCCCTGAAAGCAGCACCAGGCCAAGTCCCAAAACTTCTGGGGGATCCTTTTCATGTTTAAAAGATACAACCGCACCCTCAGATCCTGACCTGGGCAGTCCCTGAGCGCCAGAGGCTTCTGGAAGTGGGTCAACAGAACCCGTTTGTCAAGGAACTGCCTTGACTGGGTTCTGATCTCCCACACTCCCAGACCCAACCGACGTATCGCCTTCAGAGTTGGGGTAGCATAAGCCAGAAGATATCCGTGTGGCGTACGGAGGTCCTTCACTTGCCCTCCTGTCTCCCATTCCTGGAAGAAAGGCCGAAACCACTCCCTGCAGGAGAATACCCACGGAGGAGCCCTCTCTGACCAGAGGTTCGAGATGTTAGCTTTCAAGAAGGTGTTCGTAAAGAACACCACAGGGTTTACCATAGATAAACCCCCTAGTCTCCTCGTGCGGTACGTAACCTCCCTCTTGACTAGGTTCATCCTGTTCCCCCATAACAGTTGGAAAAACAGGCTGTAGACCCTAGTGTAGTAAGCCTCTGGCAAGATACATACGCTGCCCAGATAGATAAACAAGGGGAGCAGGTACGATTTGATCAGGTGTACCCTTTCCCTGAGGGTCATAGACCAACCCTTCCACTGATCCACCTTCTGAGTGGCATCCTGGAGCTTACCATCCCAGTTTTTGGTGGGATAATCATCCTGGCCGAATGTGATGCCCAGAATTTTTGGGGCCCTGGGAGTCTTGGGGCCCTGGGAGGGTGTCCGGGAGATCAAACGTGGGATCCCCCCCTCCCAGCCAGAGACTTTCACACTTATCCCGGTTGATCTTAGACCCGGATGCCTCCGAGTAGCGGTCCACCTCTGACATCACCACATCGACCTCCTCTCTCTCTCTCTCGGACACGAAAATGGTGACATCATCAGCGTACGCCACTACTCTCTGGGCGACATCCAGCTCCGCCAGACTCATCTCGACTCCCGCCAACGGCCCACAATCTACCCTCCGGACGAAGGGATCGATTGCGAACACGTATAAAAGTGGGCTCAAAGGACAACCCCGACGGACCCCGGACCCCACCTCAAAAGAGCGGCCAGACCAACCGTTCACCAGAGGGAAACTCTCTGCCCTGCACACAAGATCTTAAGCCAATTAACAAAAGTACTCGGTAACCCATATCTCAGGAGGACGGACCAGATGTAATTGTGGTTCACCCGATCAAATGCTTTGGCCTGATCCAGGGACAGCAAGTACCTTTTCCAGAGACCTGCACTACTCCTCTCCACTGCCTCCCTGACACTAAGGACAGCACTTAAGGTGCTGCGGCCTGGAACCGAGCAATGCTGGGCCCCCGAAAGGAGCCGGGGTGCCAACTTCACCAGCCGATTAAACAGTATCTTGGCGATAAGCTTCCTGTCCGTATTGAGAAGAGCTATGGGCCTCCAATTCTCAATACGGCTAGGATCTTTACCCTTTGACAGAAGAATCAGGGCTGACCTCCTCATTGACTTTGGTAGAGTGCCCGAGGAGAGACACTCATTAAATACCTCAGTCAAGAGGGGAGCTAAAGACTCCTTAAAGGTCCTGTACCACTCGGATGTTAAGCCATCCGGACCTGGTGACTTCTTAGGGGCGAGCCCCTCGATCGCCAGTCTCACTTCCTCTTCCCTGATTTCTTCTGCCAAAACATCAGGAGAGGGGTTTACTCCTGGCTCAGGAATGGTTTCAGCCAGGAAAGCCGACATCTTGTCTCGATCTAGATCCTTCCTTCCCAAGAGGTGCGAGTAGAAGGATCTGACAACCTCCAAGATCCCTGATCTGGACCGATTCAGAGATCCCGTACTATCAATCAGTCCTGAAATGACTTTACTTCTCACTGACATCTTACAGTTTCTGTAAGGGTCGGGCGAGCGGTACTTCCCGAAATCCCTCTCAAAAACCAAAGATGCGTGCCTATCGTACTGACACCTCATCAGCAAGGACTTCACTCTGGAGATATCCTCTCGGCTACCTCCAGTCGAGATGAAAAGCTCGAGTTTCCTCTAGCGACCTGAGGCTCGAGAGCTGGCGGAAGAACCCCGCAACCCGCTTCTTGAACATCTCCCACCACTCTGACTTACTACTACATAGGTCCAGTAAAGGTACCTGACTCTGAAGAAAATCCTCAAAGGACTGTCTTACCTCCGCTTCCTCCAGGAGGGACGAATTCAGCTTCCAATAACTTTTACCCATCCGGGGGGGGGGGGGTTCTGAAACATTCAGGGAAAACAAAATCATACAGTGATTGGAGAACTCTACCTCAACCACGGACACTGCGGAAGAGACGGCTTCCTCCTTTAAATAAAACCTGTCTATTCTATACCTGCAGCTATCTCGATGATAGGTGACACCCGCGTGGCCTGAGGGGCTCCGGATGTGGGCGTCCTCTAGGCGAGCTTCCCTAACTATATTATTGAGAGCTATGCTATCATAAGCCAACCGATCATTGGAGCCTCTCCTATCTTGGGATCTCGTGACAGTATTGAAATCCCCTCCAAAGATCACCTGTCGGCTAGTAAAAAGGAAGGGCTTAATCCTCATAAAGAGATCTTTTCGTCCCCACTTGGTTTGTGGGGCGTAGATGTTAATAAGCCGAAGCTCTTGCCCCTTCATGAGGACATCTAAGATCAGGCACCTCCCCATTTCTAACTCAATAACCCGTCTGCATTCAACAGGAGCGGTAAAAAGGACCGCCACCCCACTATACGGCTCAGCCGCAAGAGACCAGTGGGAGGGGCCGCGCCTCCACTCTCTCCTGGCTTTTACCAGGGAGGCTAGATCTGACAACCTGGTCTCCTGTAAAAAGAAAATGTCGGCTTCAACACGGCCGAGAAAATCAAAGGCTGCGAATCTAGCCATATCAGACTTTATGCTGGCGCAGTTAATGGATGCCAGCGTCAATGGGGTGAGTGCCGCCATCATGGGTGATTGAGTTAGACGGCCCTAACCCCCTCATTTCTGTTTTTTTTTCACCCCCTCATCCCCAGATGAGGAGGCCTCTTTCCCTTTGGACCTTTTTTTTAGACTCTGACTGGTCCATTTTTGAATCCCCATCTCTGCCTGGCTCTGGTTTGGCCCCATCCCCTGAGGAAACTGCCCCATCAGGACAGGGCCCATTTCCCCCTGGAGGCTCCCCCACTTCAGGCACCCCCTCCTTGACCCCCCCCCCCCCTCCAAGGAGGGGGAGGAGATGGCATCGAGGACAGAGTACCGGTTAGACAGATCAATTAGAGGGGGGGCAGGTAAGCTTCCGCTTGGGACCTGGTCCGTAGCACGGGGACTAGAGGGCTACGACCTCTTCTTTCTCCCTTTACTGCCCTTCTTTTTGGGCCTCTCTTCACCCTCCTCATCCACACTTTCACAGTGGGAGGAATCGGAAAGATCGGCCTTGCTGCCCTCTTCTCTACAGATTCTCCCCATTTCCTTATCCAGCACATAAAGTGAGTGGGGCTGCCACACCTGTGACAGACCTTGGGCTGCCCCTGGTAGAAAATTTGGATTCTGTCTCTCCCAAGAAAAGCAGCTGATGGGATGTGGACAACAGTGCTCCCCAAACGCTTAAGTTTGACGGAAAACGTCCAGGCCCCAGACCAGATCCCATGTTCGTCATAGTTCTTTTTCGGCATGTCGTCACTTTTTCGGCATTTTCGTCACATCACCATATCGGCTGAGCCAGGTCATGATGTCATAGCAAGATAGTGACTCATTACGTGTCAAAACAGTCATTTTCTTGACCAAATTCTGAGGGGATATCGCCTTTACGGCGAAATCCCGCCAGCCGGGCTCGCTTTTCACCACCTCATAGTTCGACCAGAAGAGTTCCAAACCCTCTGGCCGAATGAAACTGATGTCAAACTCGGAAGTACCATAGGAGTGGATCAGGGCAAAGATGTCATTTGCCCTGAATTCCATCTGGAAGAGGAGCTCAACCACCTTTCCCCGAGGCGGACACGCATCTTCGCCCCTTCACATTCCTACGGTCACTTTCCTGCCCGGATGTCGGAAGGGACCAGACCACCTCCCCGTTTTGTTCTCAGAAGGCTCCTAAGCCATGTCTATCTATCTATCTATCCAAAAAGACAGGTCAACCTCACCCCTCCCCTATGTAGAGCTTCCAGGAGGTGCTGTTGCAAGTGACCCCCAGAGCCAGATGGGGATCCCCCTGATTTCCCGGCAGTGACGCTGGCATAGCTTCTGGGAGAAGCAGCCACTACCGGGGGGGGGGGGGGGGGGTCGGGGCAGTCGAACAGAGGCATCAGTCCCCAAACTTCTCTCTGCCATTCCACTACCACTCCTCACCTGAATTTCACTAGCACCCCTCTCTTGCACCCCATTTGCACCCCACTTGCACCCCTCTCTTGCACTCCACTTGCACCCCTCTCTTGCACTCCACTTGCACCCCTCTCTTGTGCTCCGCTTGAACCCATCTCTTGCACTCCGCTTGCACCCCTCTTTTGCATTCCACTTGCACCCCTCTCTTGCACTGCACTTGCACCCCTCTCTAGCACTCCACTTGCACCCCTCTCTTGCACTCCACTTGCACCCCTCTCTTGCACTCCACTTGCACCCCTCTCTTGCACTCCACTTGCACCCCTCTCTTGCACCCCACTTGCACCCCTCTCTTGCACCCCACTTACACCCCTCTCTTGCACTCCACTTGCACCCCTCTCTTGCGCTCCGCTTGCACCCCTCTCTTGCACTCCGCTTGCACCCCTCTCTTGCACTCCACTTGCACCCCTCTCTTGCACTCCACTTGCACCCCTCTCTTGTGCTCCGCTTGCATCCCTCTCTTGCACTCCGCTTGCACCCCTCTCTTGCACTCCACTTGCACCCCTCTCTTGCACTCCACTTGCACCCCTCTCTTGCACTCCACTTGCACCCCTCTCTTGCACTCCACTTGCACCCCTCTCTTGCACTCCACTTACACCCCTCTCTTGCACCCCATTTGCACCCCTCTCTTGTGCTCCGCTTGCACCCCTCCCTTGCACCCCACTTACACCCCTCTCTTGCACTCCACTTCCTCTCTTGGCCACGCCCCCCCCCCCCCCCTACAAAATGCCGTTACATCTTGCCGGGAGCTGTCCCTCCAGACGCACTCCCGCCCCACCCACGTCACCTAGGGGACCGCCCCCTGAACCAACAAGGTCCGGTGCCAGGACACTCCCCCCCCCCCCCTCACAGGAGAGTGCCCTTCAGCGCCAGGACCTGTACCGCCCACTTCAACCGAGGGACCACCGCCCCCCGGACGGGGGAATCTGCCACCATTTTCACTTGTCCCTCAGTTTTCTTTCTTTTCTTGCCCTTCGCTTTTTTATTCTTCCTCTTCTCTTCTGGGCCCAAATCGTCTCCAAAAGAAAAATGTTCTAGACGGGTGGGTGACTCCTGCATTACAATCGCCCGCAGGAGACCCCCGTCTGCCAAGCCGCTGTCTTCACCGCAGTCACTGCCGTCATCCTCCTCACTGGAGGGAGGTAAGGCCACCTGAGCCGGGTTTATATAGTCTGCACTCAGGGTAAGTGGGGGGTCAGGGGTAGCAATGGTAGCACATACCGATACAGTGTCCATATCCCCCTCACTCACATTGCCCTCCTCACCTCCATCACCTTCCTCCATCTCCTCCTCCTCACTGCGGCAATCCTCATCTTGCTGACTTTCACCACCTCTGGAGGTCTTCATGCTGGAGAACCTCTCCTCATGAATTAGCTTCTCACCAAGAAACCCAGCACCCTCCACAATGTCCGATCTCCTCCTCACAAGCTCCTCCACAATGTCCGACCTCCTCCTCACAAGCTCCTCCACAATGTCCGATCTCCTCCTCACAAGCTCCTCCACAATGTCCGACCTCCTCCTCACAAGCTCCTCCACAATGTCCGATCTCCTCCTCACAAGCTCCTCCACAATGTCCGATCTCCTCCTCACAATCTCCTCCACAATGTCCGACCTCCTCCTCACAAGCTCCTCCACAATGTCCGATCTCCTCCTCACAAGCTCCTCCACAATGTCCGATCTCCTCCTCACAATCTCCTCCACAATGTCCGACCTCCTCCTCACAAGCTCCTCCACAATGTCCGATCTCCTCCTCACAAGCTCCTCCACCTCTTTCCTCAGAGACCTCACCTTGGTGTTGAATGCTGATCTCTTTGCCTTAGGTGCCTGATCCGCTTGATCCGCAAACTTTAGATCTTCTCTAAGGCCACGAAGCTGCTTTCCAAGCTGTTCATATTCAGCCATCTTCGCCTGGATTTTTGATCCAAAGGTCGCCAGGGATTCTCTGTTCCCCTTTACCCCCCATTGCTGGGGTTGTGAGGGTCCAGACACAGCTGCCTTCACTGCACTCCTCTGCCTGGAAGAGCTTCTTTTCCTTGCAGGGCTTTTGCTGGAAGCTTTGCAGCTCCCAGCTGAGGACGGGGGAGGGGGCACCACATTACTGTGAGCCCTGGTCATTCTCCTGACCCCATCCTGACTACTGGCCATGGCATTTTCCTTTACACTCCCCGCCGGCCGGGTACGGGGAGCGCAAGATGAAGCCCCAGATTCCTGAGGCTCCATAGCAGGAGAACCTACCCAGGTGTATGCCACACACCTGGGGAGGGGCAGATGAAAATCACTGCTTCACTGGAAGACTCAGGAGCTCAGCAGAACACAACCTCTCTCCAGAGCTGTACTCACTATTCTGCTGGTGAGATCACTGTGTACATACATTACATTACTTATCCTGTACTGATCCTGAGTTATATCCTGTATTATACTCCAGAGCTACACTCACTATTCTGCTGGTGAGGTCACTGTGTACATACATTACATTACTTATCCTGTACTGATCCTGAGTTATATCCTGTATTATACTCCAGAGCTACACTCACTATTCTGCTGGTGAGGTCACTGTGTACATACATTACATTACTTATCCTGTACTGATCCTGAGTTATATCCTGTATTATACTCCAGAGCTGTACTCACTATTCTGCTGGTGAGGTCACTGTATACATACATTACATTACTTATCCTGTACTGATCCTGAGTTATATCCTGTATTATACTCCAGAGCTGTACTCACTATTCTGCTGGTGAGGTCACTGTGTACATACATTACATTACTTATCCTGTACTGATCCTGAGTTATATCCTGTATTATACTCCAGAGCTACACTCACTATTCTGCTGGTGAGGTCACTGTGTACATACATTACATTACTTATCCTGTACTGATCCTTAGTTATATCCTGTAGATCTTTTATTAAAAAATATAAAACATTACAAAAAGAATAAACATCACCATAACAATAATACAAACAACATACACCTGTATAATATATACAAAAATGAGTCCATATTAGTCCAAAAATGTCCAACCAAGTATCTTCTGGTCCAGCCTCATTCTCACCAAACACACCGCTATAATAACAACAACTACTAAACACTCTACAATAATAATAATACTTACAGTAATAATAATAACAATAATAACTAAAAACTGGTCCGGTTGTATTTCCCCACCCAAAATAATAAATATGTGTCAAACCACCAACAAACACCGCAAACAGAAAAACCGAATATACAATGTTTTTTTAATTTTTTTTATATATATATTTTTTTTTTGGCCCTGAGCTGGTCCCGCATCCCATGCCCCCAGTACATGATAACAGACGTCCATGAACCAGTCCAGGATTTTTTTTTTTTAACAAAAAGTCCCACACAGAATCCCCCCTCCCCCATCTACCCACCACCCAACCTAACACTAAACCCCAACACAACACAACCCCTAGAAAAAAATACAATATATATACATATATACACATATACATAAATGTACAAACAAAACAAATATATACAAAATAATACAAACTATACAAACCAAACAACAAACAACAATAAGGCTTTTCAATCACACAAACCCCTAAAGCTCAAGTTCAGTGCCTGCAAGCCCTATATTACCATAGATCTACAGCACAAAACAAAAAGAATAATGTGCCAGCATCAGCCCACCTCCAGGGGGAGACAACAGGCTAAGGCACTTTAAAGGCAGAGCCCCTCCACAGACGAGAGGCCCTGCCAGCACCCAGCCTCTCGTACTCCAGAGAACGCACCTTCACCAGGTCACCAAGAATGTTCCTAACCACCTCACCCACAGGGAGGATTTTACGCTGCGTCGACACTAAACACCGTGCGTTCCACGTGTAATACCTGACCACTGAGCTGACTAGGAATAAAGTGCACCGGTCCCAGCCTCCAAGGTTTCTGAATGCCCCATAGGCCCATTCCGCATAGGAGAGACTGGCCAGCCGAGGCCAACCAATGGAAGCGCCCACCCTGTTGTAAACCTCTGTGTTAAAGGGACAATGAAGCAGAAAATGCTCCATGCTTTCCAGCATGCCTCCACACTCTTCGCGGGGACATCCCTGGTCATCAGAGCTCCTGCACTTCAGATTGTCCCTCACACACAGTTTCCCATGGAAGCAGCGCCAAGTCAAGTCCCAAAACTTCAAGGGGATCCTGATAGAATTCAAAAGCTCTAAACCCACCTCCAGATCCCGACTTGGGCAGTCCTTGAGTGCCAATGGCCTCTGGAAATGAGAAGACAGGACCCTCTTGTCAAGGAATTTCCTCGACAGAGTCCTAATCTCCCACATCCCCAGACCCCACCGACGAATAACCTTCAGAACCGGGGTAGCATAAGCCGGGAGATGCCCGTGTGGTGTGCGAAGATCCTTCACTTGCCCTCCTGTCTCCCATTCCTGGAAGAAAGGCCGAAACCATCCCCTACAGGAGGATACCCACGGAGGAGCCCTCTCTGACCAGAGGTTTGCTATATTGGTCTTAAGAAAGGTATTCACTAGGAACACCACAGGGTTGACCATACACAACCCCCCTAGTCTCCTCGTACGGTAAGTAACCTCCCTCTTCACTAGGTTCAGTCTATTCCCCCATAACATTTGGAAGAACACACTGTAGACCCGGGTCCAAAGAGGTTCTGGCAACATGCATACACTGCCCAGATATATCAGCAAAGGGAGCAGGAAAGTTTTCATCAGGTTAACCCTTTCCCGGAGGGTCAAAGACCAACCCTTCCACTGATCTACCTTCTGAACGGCGATCTTAAGCCTGCTGTCCCAGTTTTGTTTGGGGTAATCCCCTTGACCAAATTCGATGCCGAGGACTTTTGCGGATTCCTGGGGCTCTGGAAGGACGTTCGGGAGATCAAAATCAGGATCTCCCCCTCCCAGCCAGAGACTCTCACACTTATCCTGATTGATCTTGGACCCGGATACCTCCGAGTAGCGATCCACCTCTGACATCACCCATCTGCCCTCCTCTTGTGAGGAGACAAACACGGTGACATCATCAGCGTATGCTACCGCCCTCAGAGCCGAATACGGCACCGCCAGGTCCATTCTCACCCCCGCCAACGGTCCACAATCAATCCCTCTAAGGAAAGGATCGATTGCAAACACGTACAGCAAAGGGCTCAAAGGACAACCCTGACGGACACCAGACCCAACCTCAAAAGAGCGACCAATCCAACCATTCACAAGCGGGAAACTCTCTGCCCCTACATACAAGGTCTTAAGCCAATCAACAAAACCCCCTGGCAGGCCATATCTCAGAAGGACAGACCAGAGGTACTCATGGTTAACCCGATCAAACGCTTTTGCCTGATCCAAGGAAAGCAAGTACCCCTTCCAGTGGCCAGCCCTACCCTGCTCCACAGCCTCTCGGACACTGAGCACAGCACTGAATGTACTGCGGCCCGGAACAGAGCAATGCTGAGCCCCCGAAAGGAGCCGGGGTGCAAACTCCACCAGCCGGTTAAACAGCACTTTTGCCAGAATCTTTCTGTCCACATTGAGAAGTGCTATGGGACGCCAATTCTCAATGTGGGACGGGTCTTTACCCTTTGACAGGATGATCAGCGCTGACCTCCTCATTGACTTTGGCAGAGTGCCCGAGGATAGACACTCATTAAAAACCGCGGTCAAGAGGGGAACCAAAGTTTCCTTAAAGGTCTTATAGAACTCAGATGTTAAGCCATCCGGACCGGGTGACTTCTTGAGGGCAAGCCCATCAATAGCCATCCTGACTTCCTCTTCCCGGATCATCTCTGTCAAAACGTCAAGAGAGGAGTCTACTCCTGGTTCAGGGACGGTTTCAGCCAAGAAAGCTGATACCTTATCTCGATCTAGATCCTTCCTTCCCAAGAGGTGCGAGTAGAAGGATCTGATGACCTCCAGGATCCCTGATCTGGACCTTTTCAAGGATCCCGTATTATCAATCAGTCCTGAGACTACTTTACTATTCACTGACATCTTGCAGTTTCTGTAAGGGTCGGGCGAGCGGTACTTCCCGTAATCCCTCTCAAAAATCAAAGATGCGTGCCTATCGTACTGGCACTTCATCAGCAAGGACTTCACTCTGGAGATATCCTCTCGGCTACCTCCAGTCGAGACAAGGTTCTCAAGTTTCTTCCTCAGGCCCTGGTACAAGCGGTACCTGTTTAGGCTTCTGAGGCCCGAGAGCTGGCGGAAGAATCTCGCAACCCTTTCCTTGAAGATCTCCCAGCCAGAAAATCCTCAAAGGACTGTCTTATCTCCACTTCTTCCAAGAGAGACGAATTCAGCTTCCAATAGCCTCTGCCCATCCGGGGGGTATCTGTGACATTCAGAGAAAACAAAATTAAACAGTGATCGGAGAACTCCACCTCAACAACAGATACTGCTGAAGAGACGGCCTCCTCCTTTAAATAAAACCTATCTATCCTAGACCTACAACTACCCCTATGATAGGTGAATCCCGCGTGGCCTCGGGTTGTGCCGAATGTGGACATCCACCAGGCGAGCCTCACTCGCTATGCTATTAAGGGCGATGCTATCATAAGTCAGCTTGTCTCTGGCACCTCCCCTGTCTTGGGGCCTCGTGACAGCATTAAAGTCCCCTCCAAAGACCACCTGCCGACTTGTAAAAAGATAGGGCTTGATCCTCATAAAGAGGCACTTCCGGTCCCACTTAGACTGTGGGCCATAGATGTTAATAAGGCGAAGTTCTTGTCCCCTCATGAGGACATCTAAGATCAGGCACCTCCCCATTTCTAACTCGATAACCCGTCGGCATTCTACCGCTGCGGTAAAAAGGACCGCCACTCCGCTATACGGCTCGGCCCCAAGAGACCAGTAGGAGGGCCCATTCCTCCACTCTCTTTTAGCCTTGTAGATAGATGACATATCTGTTAGCCTGGTCTCCTGCAAAAATAAAATATCAGCATTAATATGGGCAAAAAAATCATAGGCAGAAAATCGAGCCGTATCTGACTTAATGCTGGCGACATTAATGGACGCCAGCGTCAACGGAGAGGGTGCCGCCATCAAGGGTGATTGAGTTAAACAGCTTTCTTTTTCCCACTCCCCTTCTCACCCTCCACATCAGAAGAACTCTTCACCCTCTTTAGAGAAATAGAAGTGTCCATCTCACCAGACGTCGTTTTACTTTCCTCGTCTCCGGATTCCAGGCCAGTCCCTTCCCCCGAGGACATAACCTCCCCAGGGGAAGAGGACTCGGCACCCCCTGGAAGCCCCTCTGCCACCTCTCCCTCATCCTCCCCCTCCGAAGAAGAGGAGGAGACGTCCCTGAGGGGTCGGAATCGATTGGAAAGGCCAACCAGAGGGGAGTCAGTTTTGCCTTCCTGTGGCACCTGGACCAGGGTGGGAGAAGATCTTAAATCTCCCTTTTTTTTCTACTTTTACCCCGCTTTCGTGTCTCCTTCTGCCATCCCACATCCTCCTCCTCCACGCTATCTGAGGAGATGGCACCTTCCTCATTCTGGATCCTCCTGACCTCCTCATTCAGCTCGCCATCCCTCAGGTTCTCAGCAGCAAGGTTGGCCTCTGGGACAGAATGAGAGGTCGTCCCGGTGACCCGGGCTTTCCCCATCACCCTATCCCTTTGGCGTTTATCAAGACATCTTAGTTGGGCTGGTGTCTTTTTCTTGCTGTTCCTCACTGACCCCTCAGTTCCTCCACCCCTGCTAGTCCCCTCCACAGCAGATTCCGGCTCGTGATCTTCACCCGCTGGGGACAAGACTGCATTAGCGAAAGAACGAGGACAACGACTGAATGGGTGACCTAAGTCACCACACAGGTGACACCTAATCTCTGCACAAGATGCGGCAAGATGGCCTACACCCCCACACAAGGCACATTTCTGCACCGTACAGTTTGCACTGAAGTGTGTGGGGTCACCACATCTGTGACAGAGCTTCGGCTGACCCCGGTAGAAAATCTGGATACGATCCCTACCGAGAAAGGCAGAGGATGGAATATGGGTAACTGTATTTCCTGAACGTTTAAGTTTTACCAAAAACGTCCAGGCTCCTGACCAGATGCCAAACTCGTCCCTGTTCTTCTGCGGGACCCCCATTACTTTGCCATACCGTCCTAACCAGGTGATGATGTCAACACAAGAGAGTGATTCGTTACGGGTCAAAACGGTCACTCTCTTGATTTCGTTTTGACGAGACAATGCCTTTAAGGCAAAGTCTCGCCAGCCGGGCTCATTCTTTACCAATTCATAATTCGACCAGAAAAGCTCAAGCCCCTCTGGCCGAACAAAACTGATATCGAATTCAGGAGTACCGTAGGGATGTATCAAGGCAAAGATATCAACTGCCTTGAAGCCCATCTTTAGCAAGAGCTCAACCACTTTCGCCCTTGAAGGACACATATCTTCGCCCTGCCACCGAAGACGGACTACATTCCTACGGTTACTACCTGCCCCGGCTGTTGGGAGGGACCACACAGTATCGCCCCCTCTTTCCTCTCGGAAGGCAGAGAGACCGTGTCTCTCTATCCAGAAGGACAGATCAACTGCTCTACCCTCTACATTAATCGACCTTTCCCCCTTTTTCAGAGCTTCCAGGAGACGTCGCTGCAATAAACCGTCCCTAGAGTCAGGAGACGAGGAAAGTATTCTACTTCCCCCAGCAGTGATATTGGCATAACTCCTATGGTCTGTCACCACTGGGGGGGCAACCGGACCAGACCCTGCACCTACACCACTGCCGATGACAACATCCCCACCACCCCCAATGACAACATTAGCACCAACTCCAATAACATGGTCACCACCTCCCCCAAAAACACCTTCCCCAGTAACATCAATCTCCATCCTCTCCCCAGTCATACATCCCCCAACCCCATTTACCCCATCACTCACACTGGCTGGACCAGCAACAGGTAAACCGGCAAATGATGATGGTGATGTTGATACATTTTCAGTCCGTTTTGCCTCGGCATCACGGGGCACTAGAGCTGGGACAACCTCCGCTGGCCCTTTAAGGGACCGGGCAGCATGCTTACCCAGTCTAGAGGAGGCCCCAGCCCTGTTCTTATTAGTGCCCTCCGCCTCATCAGCAATTTCTCCAGTCTTATCAGGGCGCCGCTGATCAATGGGATCAGCGGCGCCAATACAAAATAAGATTTGTTCTTTTCTTTTGGGAGCGTCTGCTACATCTGTAGTCACCGCGACTACCTCATGCACTGAGTCACCCCCCCCTCCCACAGGGGAGCGAACTACAGCACCGGAGTCTGCCTCTCTGCCCACTGCTGGGCTGCCCTCACTGTCCGGGCTTGCGGCCAGTGCCTTCTCTACTCCATCCCTGCTACTGCAAACAGGAATGGAGTTTTGCGCCCTTTTAGTACCTGTACTCTCCCCGCTCCTTTGCACCGAGTCCACCACAGAACACGGGCTGGGCTGGGTAACGGGGCTTGCACAATGAGCTGACCCTGCGGCCGACTAAGGGTTTACAGGGAGGAGGGTGTAGATGTAACTCACCACTTCTTGCTGCTTTGGCTTGGTCTTCTTTTTCTTCTTACCCCCAGGTGCCTCATCTGGCAGCTCATCTCCGAACACCAGACACTGGGGATTCCAGCATACGTATCTGGGCCATTAGCGCCCCTCCCTGGTAGCTGTTGTCACTGTCTTCCCCTGAGTCGGCAGGTGATACTGCTGGCTGCTGTGCAGGGGGCCCACTGTACGGGGCCTGCTGCTGTTGCGACAGGCCACCAGGTGGATCTGGCTGTTGTTCTCCCTCTATCTCCTCCTCATCATCCACCTGGCTCTCAGGTTGCAGCCCCATCAACCTTCTCTGTTTCTTTTCATCCATTTCTCTGAAACGCTCTTGATTTTTCAGCTTTTCTTTAAATGGTCCACTCATCTCCAGCAATTCCTCCTTTCTTTCCTCCAAAGCATTTATTTCAGCCATCAGACCTTTTATCTGTGCCTGGACTTCAGGCTTCTTCTTCTTTGGGGTAACCTCCAGCCTAGAGCGGACATGGCGAAGTTCCTCCTGAAGCCTCCTCACAGCTTTGCTGGCGTCTTCATACTCACGGAGGTGACTTACGACCCGGGTAGTATAGGTGGAAATAGACTCCCGGGTCCTCAGCATTCCCCAGCCTTCCTCACTGAGGTCGGCTTCACCTCCGCGAGTACTCTGCCTTCCTCCAGATGACCTTGGCTTTCTGCTGGCAGCACCCAGCTTTCCCAAATTGGGATCCTCGTTTCCAGAAACCTTTCGGCCTCTTGCCTCTGTGGGGGGTGTTGGAGTGACATTGCTGCGACTCCGGGTGGATCGCCTAACCCCCAAATCTTCTGATGTACAGGCCGCTTGCTGGCCTCTCCTGCCTCCCTGCGGCCTACTCCGGGAGGCAGAAGCCTGGGCCTCGCCTCCCTCACTCATCCCTGGAAACCCACTCCCTCCCTGGGGAGGAGAAAGCAGGTCCCAGGTGGAACAGGTGGTAATTCCCTGGAGCTCAGGAGGCACAGCAGACACCACACAGCTGAACTGAAGCAGAACCACACCCACAACTGATTGGCTCCCACTCTAGAGCTGTACTCACTATTCTGCTGGTGAGGTCACTGTGTATATAAATTACATTACTTATCGTATACTGATCCTGAGTTATATCCTGTATTATACTCCAGAGCTGTACTCACTATTCTGCTGGTGAGGTCACTGTGTACATACATTACATTACTTATCCTGTACTTATCCTGAGTTATATCCTGTATTATACCCCAGAGCTGTACTCACTATTCTGCTGGTGAGGTCACTGTGTACATACATAACATTACTTATCCTGTACTTATCCTGAGTTATATCCTGTATTATACTCCAGAGCTGTACTCACTATTCTGCTGGTGAGGTCACTGCATACATACATTACATTACTTATCCTGTACTGATCCTGAGTTATATCCTGTATTATACTCCAGAGCTGTACTCACTAATCTGCTGGTGGGGTCACTGCGTACATACATTACATTACTTATCCTGTACTGATCCTGAGTTATATCCTGTATTATACTCCAGAGCTGTACTCACTATTCTGCTGGTGAGGTCACTGTGTACATACATTACATTACTTATACTGTACTGATCCTGAGTTATATCCTGTATTATACTCCAGAGCTGTACTCACTATTCTGCTGGTGAGGTCACTGTGTACATATATTACATTACTTATCCTGTACTGATCCTGAGATATATCCTGTATTATACTCCAGAGCTGCACTCACTATTCTGCTGGTGAGGTCACTGCGTACATACATTACATTACTTATCCTGTACTGATCCTGAGTTATATCCTGTATTATACCCCAGAGCTGTACTCACTATTCTGCTGGTGAGGTCACTGTGTACATACATTACATTACTTATCCTGTACTGATCCTGAGTTATATCCTGTATTATACTCCAGAGCTGTACTCACTATTCTGCTGGTGAGGTCACTGCATACATACATTACATTACTTATCCTGTACTGATCCTGAGTTATATCCTGTATTATACTCCAGAGCTGCACTCACTATTCTGCTGGTGAGGTCACTGTGTACATACATTACATTACTTATCCTATACTGATCCTGAGTTATATCCTGTATTATACTCCAGAGCTGTACTCACTAATCTGCTGGTGGGGTCACTGCGTACATACATTACATTACTTATCCTGTACTGATCCTGAGTTATATCCTGTATTATACTCCAGAGCTGTACTCACTATTCTGCTGGTGAGATCACTGTGTACATACATTACATTACTTATCCTGTACTGATCCTGAGTTATATCCTGTATTATACTCCAGAGCTGTACTCACTATTCTGCTGGTGGGGTCACTGTGTACATACATTACATTACTTATCCTGTACTGATCCTGAGTTATATCCTGTATTATACCCCAGAGCTGTACTCACTATTCTGCTGGTGAGGTCACTGTGTACATACATTACATTACTTATCCTGTACTGATCCTGAGTTATATCCTGTATTATACTCCAGAGCTGTACTCACTATTCTGCTGGTGGGGTCACTGTGTAGATCCTCTGTAGTCTGTGCCCCCTGTGGTCCTCGCTGTCGTCCCCTCTCATGGGGTCAGTAGTATTCGGGGGAATGTGTGACTGTTGCGCGCTCCATGTATGGGGGGACTTGTCTCCCGTTGGCATCACATGATTGCTCTGGGAATTCGTCATTATCGTGCGGTGAACACATGGAGCGCTCTCTGGGGTGACGGACTGAGGGATTGCTGAGTGTGTTGTACGTAGTCCCCATGAGGGACATTGTGTTTGGTCCTCACACCAGGGACGGGGGGTTCGGCTCCTTAGTTTGTGAGATGCTGTCGGCTGTAGAGCTCGTAGTTATAATCGGCCCAAGACCAACCAAGACTTATGTATACAGAATATCACCATCATATACAGTGGGAAGTTATGTGGATGGCGGAGTGTAGTGTGTGACACAGAACCTCAGTATAACCCTCATCATCCTACAGACCTCACAGAACCTCAGTATAACCCTCATCATCCTACAGACCTCACAGAACCTCAGTATAACCCTCATCATCCTACAGACCTCACAGAACCTCAGTATAACCCTCATCATCCTACAGACCTCACAGAACCTCAGTACAACCCTCATCATCCTACAGACCTCACAGAACCTCAGTATAACCCTCATCATCCTACAGACCTCACAGAACCTCAGGATAACCCTCTTCATCTTACAGACCTCACAGAACCTCAGTATAACCCTCATCATCCTACAGATCACACAGAACCTCAGTATAACCCCCATCATCCTACAGACCTCACAGAACCTCAGTATAACCCTCATCATCCTGCAGACCACACAGAACCTCAGTATAACCCTCATCATCCTACAGGCCACACAGAACCTCAGTATAACCCTCATCATCCTGCAGACCACACAGAACCTCAGTATAACCCCCATCATCCTACAGACCTCACAGAACCTCAGTATAACCCTCATAATCCTGCAGACCACACAGAACCTCAGTATAACCCTCATCATCCTACAGACCTAACAGAACCTCAGTATAACCCTCATCATCCTACAGACCTCACAGAACCTCAGTATAACCCTCATCATCCTACAGACCTCACAGAACCTCAGTATAACCCTCATCATCCTACAGACCTCACAGAACCTCAGTATAACCCTCATCATCCTACAGACCTCACAGAACCTCAGTACAACCCTCATCATCCTACAGACCTCACAGAACCTCAGTATAATCCTCATCATCCTACAGACCTCACAGAACCTCAGTATAACCCTCATCATCCTACAGATCACACAGAACCTCAGTATAACCCCCATCATCCTACAGACCTCACAGAACCTCAGTATAACCCTCATCATCCTGCAGACCACACAGAACCTCAGTATAACCCTCATCATCCTACAGGCCACACAGAACCTCAGTATAACCCCCATCATCCTACAGACCTCACAGAACCTCAGTATAACTCTCATAATCCTGCAGACCACACAGAACCTCAGTATAACCCTCATCATCCTACAGGCCTCACAGAACCTCAGTATAACCCTCATCATCCTACAGACCTCACAGAACCTCAGTATAACCCTCATCATCCTACAGACCTCACAGAACCTCAATATAACCCTCATCATCCTACAGATCACACAGAACCTCAGTATAACCCCCATCATCCTACAGACCTCACAGAACCTCAGTATAACCCTCATCATCCTGCAGACCTCGCAGAACCTCAGTATAACCCTCATCATCCTGCAGACCTCACAGAACCTCAGTATAACCCTCATCATCCTACAGACCTCACAGAACCTCAGTATAACCCTCATCATCTTACAGATCACCTCAGTATAACCCTCATCATCCTACAGACCACACAGAACCTCAGTATAACCCTCATCATCCTGCAGACCACACAGAACCTCAGTATAACCCTCATCATCCTACAGGCCTCACAGAACCTCAGTATAACTCTCATCATCCTACAGACCTCACAGAACCTCAGTATAACCCTCATCATCCTACAGACCTCACAGAACCTCAGTATAACTCTCATCATCCTACAGACCTCGCAGAACCTCAGTATAACCCTCATCATCCTACAGACCTCACAGAACCTCAGTATAACCCTCATCATCCTACAGACCTCACAGAACCTCAGTATAACCCTCATCATCATACAGACCACACAGAACCTCAGTATAACCCTCATCATCCTACAGACCTCACAGAACCTCAGTATAACCCTTATCATCATACAGACCACACAGAACCTCAGTATAACCCTCATCATCTTACAGACCTCACAAAACCTCAGTATAACCCTCATCATCCTACAGACCTCACAGAACCTCAGTATAACCCTCATCATCCTACAGACCTTACAGAACCTCAGTATAACCCTCATCATCCTACAGACCTCACAGAACCTCAGTATAACCCTCATCATCCTACAGACCTCACAGAACCTCAGTATAACCCTCGTCATCCTACAGACCTCACAGAACCTCAGTATAACCCTCATCATCCTACAGACCTCACAGAACCTCAGTATAACCCTCGTCATCCTACAGACCTCACAGAACCTCAGTATAACCCTCATCATCCTACAGACCTCACAGAACCTCAGTATAACCCTCATCATCCTACAGACCTCACAGAACCTCAGTACAACCCTCATCATCCTACAGACCTCACAGAACCTCAGTATAACCCTCATCATCCTACAGACCTCACAGAACCTCAGTATAACCCTCTTCATCTTACAGACCTCACAGAACGTCAGTATAACCCTCATCATCCTACAGATCACACAGAACCTCAGTATAACCCTCATCATCCTACAGACCTCACAGAACCTCAGTATAACCCTCATCATCCTACAGACCTCACAGAACCTCAGTATAACCCTCATCATCCTACAGACCTCACAGAACCTCAGTATAACCCTCATCATCCTACAGACCTCACAGAACCTCAGTATAACCCTCATCATCCTACAGACCTCACAGAACCTCAATATAACCCTCATCATCCTACAAATCACACAGAACCTCAGTATAACCCCCATCATCCTACAGACCTCACAGAACCTCAGTATAACCCTCATCATCCTGCAGACCTCACAGAACCTCAGTATAACCCTCATCATCCTGCAGACCTCACAGAACCTCAGTATAACCCTCATCATCTTACAGATCACCTCAGTATAACCCTCATCATCCTACAGACCACACAGAACCTCAGTATAACCCTCATCATCCTGCAGACCACACAGAACCTCAGTATAATCCTCATCATCCTACAGGCCTCACAGAACCTCAGTATGACCCTCATCATCCTACAGACCTCACAGAACCTCAGTATAACCCTCATCATCCTCCAGACCTCACAGAACCTCAGTATAACCCCCATCATCCTACAGATCACACAGAACCTCAGTATAACCCCCATCATCCTACAGACCTCACAGAACCTCAGTATAACCCTCATCATCCTGCAGACCACACAGAACCTCAGTATAACCCTCATCATCCTACAGGCCTCATTGAACCTCAGTGTAACCCTCATCATCCTACAGACCTCACAGAACCTCAGTATAACCCTCATCATCCTACAGACCTCACAGAACCTCAGTATAACCCTCATCATCCTACAGACCTCACAGAACCTCAGTATAACCCTCATCATCCTACAGACCTCACAGAACCTCAGTATAACCCTCATCATCCTACAGACCTCACAGAACCTCAGTATAACCCTCATCATCCTACAGACCTCACAGAACCTCAGTATAACCCTCATCATCCTACAGACCTCACAGAACCTCAGTATAACCCTCATCATCCTACAGACCTCACAGAACCTCAGTATAACCCTCATCATCCTACAGACCTCACAGAACCTCAGTATAACCCTCATCATCCTACAGACCTCACAGAACCTCAGTATAACCCTCATCATCCTACAGACCTCAGAGAACCTCAGTATAACCCTCATCATCCTACAGACCTCACAGAACCTCAGTATAACCCTCATCATCCTACAGACCTCACAGAACCTCAGTATAACCCTCATCATCTTACAGACCTCACAGAACCTCAGTATAACCCTCATCATCCTGCAGACCTCACAGAACCTCAGTATAACCCT
This sequence comes from Hyla sarda, assembly GCF_029499605.1. Classification (NCBI taxonomy): domain Eukaryota; kingdom Metazoa; phylum Chordata; class Amphibia; order Anura; family Hylidae; genus Hyla; species Hyla sarda. The sequence continues at coordinate 10,295,030 of NC_079196.1, read as the reverse complement.
CATCATCCTACAGACCTTACAGAACCTCAGTATAACCCTCATCATCCTACAGACCTCACAGAACCTCAGTATAACCCTCATCATCCTACAGACCTCACAGAACCTCAGTATAACCCTCGTCATCCTACAGACCTCACAGAACCTCAGTATAACCCTCATCATCCTACAGACCTCACAGAACCTCAGTATAACCCTCGTCATCCTACAGACCTCACAGAACCTCAGTATAACCCTCATCATCCTACAGACCTCACAGAACCTCAGTATAACCCTCATCATCCTACAGACCTCACAGAACCTCAGTACAACCCTCATCATCCTACAGACCTCACAGAACCTCAGTATAACCCTCATCATCCTACAGACCTCACAGAACCTCAGTATAACCCTCATCATCCTACAGATCACACAGAACCTCAGTATAACCCTCATCATCCTGCAGACCTCACAGAACCTCAGTATAACCCTCATCATCCTACAGACCTCACAGAACCTCAGTATAACCCTCATCATCCTACAGACCTCACAGAACCTCAGTACAACCCTCATCATCCTACAGACCTCACAGAACCTCAGTATAACCCTCATCATCCTACAGACCTCACAGAACCTCAGTATAACCCTCATCATCCTACAGACCTCACAGAACCTCAGTATAACCCTCATCATCCTACAGACCTCACAGAACCTCAGTATAACCCTCATCATCCTGCAGACCTCACAGAACCTCAGTATAACCCTCATCATCCTACAGACCTCACAGAACCTCAGTATAACCCTCATCATCCTACAGGCCTCACAGAACCTCAGTATAACCCTCATCATCCTACAGACCTCACAGAACCTCAGTATAACCCTCATCATCCTACAGACCTCACAGAACCTCAGTATAACCCTCATCATCCTGCAGGCCACACAGAACCTCAGTATAACCCTCATCATCCTATGGACCTCACAGAACCTCAGTATAACCCTCATCATCCTGCAGACCACACAGAACCTCAGTATAACCCTCATCATCCTACAGGCCTCAGAGAACCTCAGTATAACCCTCATCATCCTACAGACCTCACAGAACCTCAGTATAACCCTCATCATCCTACAGATCACACAGAACCTCAGTATAACCCTCATCATCCTACAGACCTCACAGAACCTCAGTATAACCCTCATCATCCTACAGACCTCACAGAACCTCAGTATAACCCTCATCATCCTACAGACCTCACAGAACCTCAGTATAACCCTCGTCATCCTACAGACCTCACAGAACCTCAGTATAACCCTCATCATCCTACAGACCTCACAGAACCTCAGTATAACCCTCATCATCCTGCAGACCACACAGAACCTCAGTATAACCCTCATCATCCTACAGACCTCACAGAACCTCAGTATAACCCTCATCATCCTACAGACCTCACAGAACCTCAGTATAACCCTCATCATCCTGCAGACCTCACAGAACCTCAGTATAACCCTCATCATCCTACAGACCTCACAGAACCTCAGTATAACCCTCATCATCCTACAGGCCTCACAGAACCTCAGTATAACCCTCATCATCCTACAGACCTCACAGAACCTCAGTATAACCCTCATCATCCTACAGACCTCACAGAACCTCAGTATAACCCTCATCATCCTACAGACCACACAGAACCTCAGTATAACCCTCATCATCCTACAGATCACACAGAACCTCAGTATAACCCTCATCATCCTGCAGACCACACAGAACCTCAGTATAACCCTCATCATCCTACAGGCCTCACAGAACCTCAGTATAACCCTCATCATCCTACAGACCTCACAGAACCTCAGTATAACCCTCATCATCCTACAGACCTCACAGAACCTCAGTATAATCCTCATCATCCTACAGACCTCACAGAACCTCAGTATAACCCTCATCATCCTGCAGGCCACACAGAACCTCAGTATAACCCTCATCATCCTATGGACCTCACAGAACCTCAGTATAACCCTCATCATCCTGCAGACCACACAGAACCTCAGTATAACCCTCATCATCCTACAGGCCTCAGAGAACCTCAGTATAACCCTCATCATCCTACAGACCTCACAGAACCTCAGTATAACCCTCATCATCCTACAGATCACACAGAACCTCAGTATAACCCTCATCATCCTACAGACCTCACAGAACCTCAGTATAACCCTCATCATCCTACAGGCCCCTACTATTTCATTACACCCACTAAACAATTGCTGCTCCCAGATTTGGGGATCACTCTCATCCTCTCACCTCACGTTGTCGTGCTTCTGTATATAGATTTTGTGGAACATCATATCTTCCTGCTTGGCGTTGATATCGGCCTTCATCTCCATAGCAACATGCCGCGGCAGGACAGACAGCAGGAGCCGTTCCTGGAGCAAAGCAAAGGGTTAATAAGAGTGATACTCCATATCCCATAATGATCACATGACTGCGCAGGAATATAGACAAGTCTGTAACATAAGGCGACTGGATGAGAGCGAAGAAAATCACAGATGTCACAAAATCAGCAACAAACTATAGAGATCCCGAATATCATAAATCAATGGGACACGCAGAACGCACGTGCGGAACAGCGCCAAATATACAACCAGTTCACCGGCGTGATCCACCGCGAAATCTCTGCACAATTCTGTGAGAAATTCTCCATGAAAATCTGCAATGTTTCTGAATGAATCGCGGCCGCTCTGTGATCACAATCTACATTATAATATAGACGCTTCATCCACGGAAGACAATGAATAAAACAGCGCAATTATATATTATAATAAACACTGAGCCCCTGTATACTGTACATACCTGGAATACATATCCTATACTGATCCTGAGTTATATCCTGTATTATACTCCAGAGCTGTACTCACTATTCTGCTGGTGAGGTCACTGTGTACATACATTACTTATCCTGTACTGATCCTGAGTTATATCCTGTATTATACCCCAGAGCTGTACTCACTATTCTGCTGGTGAGGTCACTGTGTACATACATTACATTACTTATCCTGTACTGATCCTGAGTTATATCCTGTATTATACCCCAGAGCTGTACTCACTATTCTGCTGGTGAGGTCACTGTGTACATACATTACATTACTTATCCTGTACTGATCCTGAGTTATATTCTGTATTATACTCCAGAGCTGTACTCACTATTCTGCTGGTGAGGTCACTATGTACATACATTACATTACTTATCCTGTACTGATCCTGAGTTATATCCTGTATTATACTCCAGAGCTGCACTCACTATTCTGCTGGTGAGGTCACTGTGTACATACATTACATTACTTATCCTGTAGTGATCCTGAGTTATATCCTGTATTATACTCCAGAGCTGTACTCACTATTCTGCTGGTGGGGTCACTGTGTACATACATTACATTACTTATCCTGTACTGATCCTGAGTTATATCCTGTATCATACTCCAGAGCTGCACTCACTATTCTGCTGGTGAGGTCACTGTGTACATACATTACATTACTTATCCTGTACTGATCCTGAGTTACATCCTGTATTATACTCCAGAGCTGTACTCACTATTCTGCTGGTGAGGTCACTGTGTACATACATTACATTACTGATCCTGAGTTATATCCTGTATTATACTCCAGAGCTGTACTCACTATTCTGCTGGTGAGGTCACTGTGTACATACATTACATTACTTATCCTGTACTGATCCTGAGTTATATCCTGTAGATCTTTTATTAGAAAAATATAAATCATAACAAAAACACAAAACCAGCACAACTTGGCCATAACTGAAAACAGCAACATGAAATAACATAAACCAAAACTTTACATTTAAAATAAAAGAACATAAATCCTGCCTAACCGGCCAGCCCAGTTTTCCTAACAAAAAGAAAAAAACACACCTTACATGACCAAATATCTAACAACACACTCACATGCATACTCAACTTACATAACCAAAAAAGAAACATAAAAATAGCACTATTTAGCTGTAACTCAAAAACACCCAGACTTGGGAAAAACACAAACACACAGAAAACACAACAAGCACTCCCACTACACACCACCACCCCTTTTTTTTATGTTTTATTTTTTATTTTTGTATTTTTTTTTTGTAAACTATTTTTATTTATTTATTTTTTTTTTTTTTTTATAATAACACTAATAATAATAATAATAATACTATGCCACACACATGCATCACAGATCCATAACTTTACAAAGGCATAAAGATAAATTAATCTACAACTCAAAAAACACCCAAACTTGGGAAAAATCACATATTACAAACCGAAAACACTCCCACTGCACACCAAATTTTATATATATATATATACACACACACACACACACTTTTTTTTTTTTCCCCTTCCACACACACATATATACATTCGTTTTCTACGTTATCCCACAAGACCTAAACCACAACTGGATACAAAAATTACTACAAAAATAACATCTGGTTCGACTGCCATATCTATCTCTACTATAAACACAATATAAACAATATATAATTCACAAATCAAGATTAAAAAAAAAAAAAATAAAAAAAAAAAAAAATTATTAAAAAAAAAAATATTAATATATATATTTTTTATAATAATTACAAGTAATGTACACAATTTATACATATAAACTATATACACTATATACACACCTATTATTATACAGGAAACACACCTAAATATACAATAAAACATCCTACTCTAAACTATCCCTTCACCCACACCACCCGCCCTTCTGTACATGGGTCAGAGTCCACAGTTCTCAATGTCCAGCCACGACTGACCCATTCCAGGTCCACCAAAAGAAAACCACCACCCACCAAATACACCCACCCAACCTAGAACTCCTCCCAACCAACTTAACCATAACCAACTTTATAACATACATAAACAATATAACCCACACTAGGCCCAAGTTCGGTGCCTGTAAGCCCTTCATAACCTAAACATCGGAAAACAAAACAAAAAGCTATGGTGCACATGCATTAGCCCACCACCAGGAAGAAGGATGGCAATCCTGATACATACAAAAATTTACATACTTTCCCTAACACCTCCCTACCTCTCACCCTACCATTATCCCTAAAATAGAAACTGACCCTACTATCACCCTAACCCTGTCCCCTTACATCACTGTCCCTAACCAAAACAAGGGTACTCTACCCAGAAGGTCTAGTACCTAGGGCACATCAAAAGAAAACCCTCTCCATAGGAGAGAAGCCCTACTGGTACCAAGACTGCCATACTCCAAAGACCTGATCTTCCCGAGGTCACCGGTGATATTCCTACAGACCTCCACCTCGGAGAGGACTTTACGCTGCGTAGACACTAAACACCGTGCGTTCCACGTGTGGTACCTAATCACTAAGCTAACTAAGAATAAAGTGCCCCGGTCTCGACCACCCAGGTTCCTGAATGCCCCATAAGCCCACTCCGGGTAGGTAAGGCCGGCAAGTTGACTCCAGCCAATGGAAGCGCCCACCCTGTTGTAAACCCCTATATTAAAGGGACAATGAAGGAGGAAATGGTCCATGCTTTCCAGCGTGTCCACACACTCTTCTCGGGGACAGTCCCGGTCATCAGATCTCCTACACTTCAAATTGTCCCTCACATATAGCTTCCCCTGAAAGCAGCGCCAGGCCAAGTCCCAAAACTTCTGGGGGATCCTTTTCATGTTTAAAAGAAACAACCCCACCCTCAGATCCTGACCTGGGCAGTCCCTGAGCGCCAGAGGCTTCTGGAAGTGGGTCAACAGAACCCGTTTGTCAAGGAACTGCCTTGACTGGGTCCTGATCTCCCACACTCCCAGACCCCACCGACGTATCGCCTTCAGACTCGGGGTAGCATAAGCCGGAAGATATCCATGGGGCGTACGGAGGTCCTTCACTTGCCCTCCTGTCTCCCATTCCTGGAAGAAAGGCCGAAACCATTCCCTGCAGGAGAGTACCCACGGAAAAGCCCTCTCTGACCAGAGGTTTGCAATGTTGGCTTTCAAGAAGGTGTTTGTTAAGAACACCACAGGGTTTACCATAGATAAACCCCCTAGTCTCCTCGTGCGGTACGTAACCTCCCTCTTGACTAGGTTCATCCTGTTCCCCCATAACAGTTGGAAAAACAGGCTGTAGACCCTAGTGTAGTAAGCCTCTGGCAAGATACATACGCTGCCCAGGTAGATAAACAAGGGGAGCAGGTACGATTTGATCAGGTGTACCCTTTCCCTGAGGATCATAGACCAACCCTTCCACTGGTTCACCTTCTGAGTGGCATCCTGGAGCTTACCATCCCAGTTTTTGGTGGGATAATCATCCTGGCCGAATGTGATGCCCAAAACTTTTGCTGATTCTTGGGGCCCCGGAAGGGTGTCCGGGAGATCAAACGTGGGATCCCCCCCTCCCAGCCAGAGACTTTCACACTTATCCCGGTTGATCTTAGACCCGGAAGCCTCCGAGTAGCGGTCCACCTCTGACATCACCACATCGACCTCCCCCCTCGAGGAGACGAAAATGGTGACATCATCAGCATACGCCACCACTCTCTGGGCGACATGCGGCTCCGCCAGACTCATCCCGACTCCCGCCAACGGTCCACAATCTACCCTCCGGACGAAGGGATCGATTGCGAACACGTATAACAGCGGGCTCAAAGGACAACCCTGACGGACTCCGGACCCAACCTCAAAAGAGCGGCCAGACCAACCGTTCACCAGCGGGAAACTCTCTGCCCCTGCATACAAGATCTTGAGCCAATTAACAAAAGTACTCGGTAAGCCATATCTCAGGAGGACGGACCAGAGGTAGTCATGGTTCACCCGATCAAATGCTTTTGCCTGATCCAAGGACAGTAAGTACCCCTTCCAGAGACCTGCACTGCTCCGCTCCACTGCCTCCCTGACACTGAGGACAGCACTTAACGTGCTTCGGCCTGGAACAGAGCAGTGCTGGGCCCCCGAAAGGAGTCGGGGTGCAAACTCCACCAACCGATTAAACAGTATCTTGGCCAGAAGCTTCCTGTCCGTATTGAGAAGAGCTATGGGCCTCCAATTCTCAATCCGGCTAGGATCTTTACCCTTTGAGAGAAGAATCAGGGCTGACCTCCTCATTGACCTAGGCAGAGTGCCCGAGGAGAGACACTCATTGAATACCACAGTCAAGAGGGGAGCTAAAGACTCCTTAAAGGTCTTGTACCACTCGGATGTTAAGCCATCCGGACCTGGCGACTTCTTGGGGGCGAGCCCCTCGATCGCCAGTCTCACTTCCTCTTCCTTAATCTCTTCTGCCAAAACGCCAAGAAAGGGGTCTACCCCTGGCTCAGGAATGGTTTCAGCCAGGAAAGCCGACATCTTGTCCCGATCTAGATCCTTCCTCCCCAAGAGGTGCAAGTAGAAGGATCTGACGACCTCCAGGATCCCTGATCTGGACCGATTCAGAGATCCCGTACTATCAATCAGTCCTGAGATGATTTTACTACTCACTGACATCTTGCAGTTTCTGTAAGGGTCGGGCGAGCGGTACTTCCCAAAATCCCTCTCAAAAACCAAAGATGCCTGCCTATCATACTGACACCTCATCAACAAGGACTTCACTCTGGAGATATCCTCCCGGCTACCTCCAGTCGAGACGAGAAGCTCGAGTTTCCTCCTCAGACCCTGATACAAGCGATACCTGTTCAGGGACCTGAGGCTCGAGAGCTGGCGGAAGAACCCCGCAACCCGCTTCTTGAATATCTCCCACCACTCTGACTTACTACTACAAAGGTCCAGTAAAGGTACCTGACTCTGAAGAAAATCCTCAAAGGACTGTCTTATCTCCGCTTCCTCCAGGAGGGACGAATTCAGCTTCCAATAACCTTTACCCATCCGGGGGGTCTCTGAAACATTCAAGGAAAACAAAATCATACAGTGATCGGAGAACTCCACCTCAACCACGGACACTGCGGAAGAGACGGCTTCCTCCTTTAAATAAAACCTGTCTATCCTAGACCTGCAGCTACCTCGATGATAGGTGAAACCCGCGTGGCCTGAGGGGCTCCGGATGTGGGCGTCCTCTAGGCGAGCTTCCCTAACTATATTATTGAGAGCTATGCTATCGTAAGCCAGCGGACCATTGGAACCTCTCCTATCTTGGGACCTTGTGACAGTATTGAAGTCCCCTCCAAAGATCACTTGCCGGCTAGTAAAAAGGAAGGGCTTGATCCTCATAAAGAGATCTTTACGGTCCCACTTGGTTTGTGGGGCGTAGATGTTAATGAGCCGGAGCTCCTGTCCCTTCATGAGGACATCTAAGATCAGGCACCTCCCCATTTCTAACTCAATAACCCGTCTGCATTCAACCGGAGCGGTAAAAAGGACCGCCACCCCACTATATGGCTCAGCCGCAAGAGACCAGTGGGAGGACCAGCGCCTCCACTCTCTCCTGGCTTTTACCAGGGAGGCAAGATCTGACAACCTGGTCTCCTGCAGATACAAAATATCGGCTTCAACACGGCCGAGAAAATCAAAGGCTGCGAATCTAGCCGTATCAGACTTTATACTGGCACAGTTAATAGATGCCAGCGTCAATGGGGTGAGTGCCGCCATCATGGGTGATTGAGTTAGACGGCCCTAACCCCCTCATTTCTGTCTTTTCTTTACCCCCTCATCCCCAGACGAGGAGGCTTCTTTCTCTTTTAGCCTTTTTTTAGACTCTGATTGGTCCATTTTTGAATCCCCATCTCCGTCTGGCTCTGGTTTGGCCCCATCCCCTGAGGAAATTGCCCCATCAGGACAGGGCCCAGTTCCCCCCGGAGGCTCCCCCACTTCAGGTACCCCATCCTCGACCACCCCCTCCAAAGAGGGGGAGGAGATGTCATCAAGGACAGAGAACCGGTTAGACAGATCAATCAGAGGGGGGGCAGGTAGGCTTCCGCTTGGGACCTGGTCCGTAGCACGGGGACTAGAGGGCTCCGACCTCTTCTTTCCCCTTTTATTGCCCTTCTTTTTTGGCCGCTCTTCACCCTCCTCATCCACACTTTCAAAGTGGGAGGAATCGGAAAGATCGGCCTTGCTGCCCTCTTCTCCACAGATTCTCCTCGCTTCCTCCTCCAGCACATTTTCCTCCAGGGCCTCAGCAGTTTCAGGGCTAACCTCTGGAGCAGGGTCAGAAGCTACCCCTGCCACATGGGAACTCTCCAGTTCCCTGCTCCTTCTGCGATTAGCCTCCCGCCTCAGCTTGGCGGGACTTTTCCTCTTCACTGACCCTGTTGCACCTTCACCCGCACTCGTGCCCTCCCCAGCTGAGGCAACATTACTGCTCTCCCCAGCCAAGGTGACAGTTGCCCGGGCAAAAGCGCTAGGACAACGGCTGAAAGGGTGTCCTAAGACACCACACAGATGACACCGGATCTGCCTACAGGATGCGGCAAGATGACCTACCCCACCGCACAGTGCACAGACCTGCACGGTACAGGCTGCGCTAAAGTGAGTGGGGCTGCCACATCTGTGACAGACCTTGGGCTGCCCCTGGTAGAAAACTTGGATTCTGTCTCTCCCAAGAAAAGCAGCTGATGGGATGTGGGCAACAGTGCTCCCCGAACGCTTCAGTTTGACGGAAAACGTCCAGGCCCCAGACCAGATCCCATGTTCGTCATAGTTCTTTTTTGGCATGTCCGTCACATCCCCATATCGGCTGAGCCAGGTCATGATGTCATAGCAAGATAGTGACTCGTTACGTGTCAATACGGTCACTTTCTTGGCCAGATTCTGATGGGATATCGCCTTTACGGCGAAATCCCGCCAGCCGGGCTCACTCTTCACCACCTCATAGTTCGACCAGAAGAGTTCCAAACCCTCCGGCCGAACGAAGCTGATGTCAAATTCGGAAGTACCGTAGGGGTGGATCAGGGCAAAGATGTCACTTGCCCTGAATTCCATCCGGAGGAGGAGCTCAACCACCTTACCCCGAGGCGGACATGCATCTTCGCCCCTCCACACTAAACGGACCACATTCCTACGGCCACTTTCCTGCCCGGATGTCGGGAGGGACCAGACCACCTCCCCGTTTTGTTCTCGGAAGGCGCCTAAGCCGTGTCTTTCTATCCAAAAAGACAGGTCAACCTCACCCCTCCCCTCTACATGGATTGACCTGTCTCCCCTACGTAGAGCCTCCAGGAGGCGCTGTTGCAAGTGACCTCCAGAGCCAGATGGAGATGGGGATCCCCCTGATCCCCCGGCAGTGACGCTGGCATAGCTTCTGGGAGAAGCAGCCACTACCGGGGGGGCAGTCGAACCAGGACCTGACCCAGATCCCAAACCAGGACCCTTGTTCTTAGCTGAGGTGTCAGTCAAACCTCTCTCTGGCATTCCACTACCACCCCTCTCTTGCACTCCACTTGTACCCCTCTCTTGCACTCCACTTGTACCACTCTCTTGCACTCCACTTGTACCCCTCTCTTGCACTCCACTTGCACCCCTCTCTTGCACTCCACTTGCACCCCTCTCTTGCACTCCACTTGCACCCCTCTCTTGCACTCCACTTGCACCCCTCTCTTGCACTCCCCTTGCACCCCTCTCTTGCACTCCCCTTGCACCCCTCTCTTGCACCCCACTTGCACACCCCTCATCCACACTGCTACTACAACTCCTCCCATGCGCACTACCATAACTCACACTCTGGACATTACCATTTTTCCACACATTTTTGCTCTCACTTTCACTCTTGCCTACACTCTCTATATTACAGGCTGGGCTGGCTGGGTCTATTGCATTATGTATAAGGGTCGCCGGTTTCAGGACTAAGGTTGCATTTCCAGTCTTCTGGGGTGCAGACACAGGCTCCGCCTCTGATATGGATGGCCCTGCCCCCTCACACGAAGTCATGGATTTTGGCAGGAGCTGTCCCTCCGGACGCACTCCTGCCCCGCCTACTGCAGCTGACGTGCAGGGAACCTCCCCCTTTACAGGTGAGTGCCCCGCAGCACCAGAAACGGTACCAACCGCACATAGGGGACCGCCCCCTGAACCACCAAGGTCTGGTGCCCGGACACTCCCCCCCCTCACAGGGGAGTGCCCTGCAGCGCCAGGACTTGTACCGCTCACTTCAACCCGGGGACCGCCCCCTGAACGGGAGAAACTGCCGCCATTTTCTGGTGCCTGGGCACCCTCCCCCCTCACAGGAGGGTGCCCTTTATTTTCTATAGCACCCGCGGATATTTTGGGTGCACTACTGTATCCCCCATGCTGGCCCCGTTCCACTACAGAAACGGGGTCTGGCAGATTGGGGGACCCAGCACCCTGAACTGACTTCTCAGCCAGCCCAGACTGCTGGAGGGGAGAAAACACAAACTTTATCTGCCCTTCAGTTTTTTTCCTCTTCTTGCCCTTTTTTTTATTCCTCCTCTTCTCCTCTGGGCCCAGATCTTCTCCAAAAGAAAAATTTTCCAGACGGGTGGGGGACTCCTGCATTACAATCGCCCGCAGGAGACCCCCATCCGCCAAGCCGCTGCCTTCACCACAGTCACTGCCATCACCGTCCTCATCCTCGCTGGAGGGAGGTAAGGCCACCTGAGCTGCCATTATGTAGTCCTCACTCAGGGTAAGTGGGGGGTCAGGGGCAACATTGGTGGCACCAACAGAACCCATGTCCATATCCCCCCCACTCACATTGCCCTCCTCACCTCCATCACCTTCCTCCATCTCCTCCTCCTCGCTCTGGAAGTCATCATGCAGTTTTTCTGAACCTCTGGAGGCACGCATGTTGGAGAACCTTTCCTTATTGATCAGCTTCTCACCGAGGAATCCAGCTCCAGCCACAATGTCCGACCTCAGCTGCACCAGATCCTCCACCTCTTTCTTTAACGATCTCACCTTTGCAGTGAATGCTGCTCTCTTGGTCTTGGCTGCTGTATCTGCCTGGTAAGACACAAGCTTCAGCTCTTCCCTCAGGCCTCTGAGCTGTTTGCCGAGTTGCTCATATTCTGCCATCTTAGCCTGGATTCTGGATCCGAAGGTAGCCAGGGATTCTCTGGGCCCCTTTACTCCCCATTGCTGGGGTTCAGAGGAACCAGACACCTTAGCCTTTCCTGCACTCCTTTGCCTGGAGACACTTTTGCTGGAAGCTTTGCAGCTTCCAGCAGGGGATGGGGGAGGGGGGGGGATGTTGTGGGTCCTGGCTGAACGCCTCACCCCATCCTGGCTACTGGCCGTCGCATGCTCCCTCACACTCCCAGCCGGCCATAAACGGGGAGTGGATGATGGAATTCTGGGGTCCATAGCAGGAAAAACCTACCCAGGCGCCTGCCACACACCTGGGTAGGGGCGGATGAAAACGCTGCTTCACTGGAAGTCTCTGGAAGTCACAGGAGCTCAGACACACCCAACCTCTCTCCAGAGCTGTACTCACTATTCTGCTGGTGAGGTCACTGTGTACATACATTACATTACTTATCCTGTACTGATCCTGAGTTATATCCTGTATTATACTCCAGAGCTGTACTCACTATTCTGCTGGTGAGATCACTGTGTACATACATTACATTACTTATCCTGTACTGATCCTGAGTTATATCCTGTATTATACTCCAGAGCTGTACTCACTATTCTGCTGGTGAGGTCACTGTGTACATACATTACATTACTTATCCTGTACTGATCCTGAGTTATATCCTGTATTATACTCCAGAGCTGTACTCACTATTCTGCTGGTGAGGTCACTGTGTACATACATTACTTATCCTGTACTGATCCTGAGTTATATCCTGTATTATACTCCAGAGCTGCACTCACTATTCTGCTGGTGAGATCACTGTGTATATACATTACATTACTTATCCTGTACTGATCCTGAGTTATATCCTGTATTATACTCCAGAGCTGTACTCACTATTCTGCTGGTGGGGTCACTGTGTACATACATTACATTACTTATCCTGTACTGATCCTGACTTATATCCTGTATTATACCCCAGAGCTGTACTCACTATTCTGCTGGTGAGGTCACTGTGTACATACATTACATTACTTATCCTGTACTGATCCTGAGTTATATCCTGTATTATACTCCAGAGCTGTACTCACTATTCTGCTGGTGAGGTCACTGTGTACATACATTACATTACTTATCCTGTACTGATCCTGAGTTATATCCTGTATTATACTCCAGAGCTGTACTCACTATTCTGCTGGTGAGGTCACTGTGTACATACATTACATTACTTATCCTGTACTGATCCTGAGTTATATATCAGACAGGAGGCTCATATCTTACATTAATCTTTCTTTCTTTAATGCTCATAGCAGAAATATTATAATGCTAATAACGTATAGAAAAAACTACAATTCCCAGCAGTCCCCTGTGAACTCCTCCTCTCCTCCCAGCATGCTGGCTCCTATATAAGGGACTGCTTGTAGATCCTCTTCCTCTTTCTTTCTGCTCTGGCAGCAAGATAAGTATAACCTGTGAATTTTATTTTGGTATCTATAGTAAATTCTGTGATTTATATTCTTATATTCCTATATTCTTTCTATTCCTATATTCTTTCTATTCCTATATTCTTTCTATTCCTATATTCTTTGTATTCCTATATTCTTATCTATATTCTTAAAACTATTTCATTATTTCCTTTATTTTCATCCTCACTTGTCTTCTATTTAGTTTTTCTACCTACTTGGGATCGCACAACTAAAAGTACGACCCCTCGGTTCTTATTTCACTTTCCTCCCTCTTTTCTTACTTCATCCCGACTGGCTCGCCTGACGCCATTTTCCGGCTTTCGCGCCGTCTTCCTCCATTAGTTCCCGCCGCTGTCATCGGCTTCGCGGGCTTGGAGGTTCGGGGGCGTGGACTTAGGACGCGCAGCCGGCGTCATTCTGACGTCGCAGACCGCGCGACCTATCACAGTACTGGTAGCCGTAATCTCGCGAGATTACGGCGGCAGTCACTACAGCTGGGCTACGCCTCCTCTCTCCGTCGCCAGTGTTGTGCGAGCGGTGAGAGGAGCGCCAGCATTGCGATCTGTGTAGATCCCCTGTGTAAGTCTGCTGAACCCCTGCAGGACACACTAGCAGCTGCTTTGTCTTTAGGGAGACTTATTATAGTCTTATAGCGACCTTAACCCTTACTTGCCAAGAATCAATTGTGCTCTGTGCGGATATCTAGATTTTCCTAATACTCCCTGATCTGATACCGCTTATACCTTTCTCCTTAGCTACTTGTAGCTTATAATACCAACATTATGTCTGAAGATAACACACATTCTAGAGCTGCTGGACAGACTGTAGAGGTGGATGCCTCTCAATTCATGTCTCCTGCCCAGATACAAGATCTTATTAATAAGTCCATACAAGCAGCACTGACTGCCACTACGGTTCCTGTTCTACCCACTACTTCTAGGAACCAATCTACTAGTGGCAAAGCCTTTTGTAAGCGTAAGCATACATAGGGTCATGTCGACTCCCCAGCAGGGGAAGAAAACAATATGCCCCAGACAGGACCCAACCCGGCCTGTCACACCCCGCATCCATCAGAACATACCTGACCCTTGGGCCTCAAGGAGACCACAATGAGGCATAAGACCGCCAGACGGTCAAAACCCAATTCATTTGACACCTCTGGGGAAGACTCATCCGCTGAATCGGATGGAGCAGACACCACAGACTCAGACTCTGAGGACGCAGATGCGGGGCTCATGGCGGACTATGATGATGCCACTCTAGAAACGCCTAAGGAGGCTATACTAGATACACTAGGGCAACCATTTTTCAGCCCTGATGCGATCACACATCCCCGTTCTGGGGACTGGGCTCCACTACCCCAGGTCGCGCAATATGTAGAATTCTGGACTAGAAGGTCTTTTGACCGCTCCAATCGAAACAAATTAAGGGCCGAATGCCCTAGGCCATGTGTCGCCAAAAAGGTGACAATGACACCAGAAATAGACCCGGTACTCCTCAAGTACCTGAAGAAGTCCGGCAAATATGCAACGAAAGGGATTGAACATTCATTCAAACTAATCCAAGATAGGATTTTAGACATGTTAGGACCACTGACCAAAATCCTTAACCTGTCAGAACAGGCTCAATCCTCACTTAAGAAGGCAGGACAACCCGCCAAGGTTTTTGGTAAGGCCAGCCGAAGCAGAGGCCGATCTGCTGGCCGCAATGCCTCTTTCAGGCCCTATAATAGACCAATTGCCCAGCAATACCCCGTACAACAGCCGTACGCATTGCCCGTTGCCCAACCGGCTCCGTTCTTTCCCCCACAGGGCCGACCCTGGAGAGGACTCGGTGGACGTGGATTTCCAAGATCACGCCTGCCAACCGGTGAGTACCCTCTCTATGACACTCTCATACACTATAGTGGGGGGCAGACTGATGTATTTTACCCATGTCTGGTCCACGATTACGGCAGACGCTTGGGTTCTCAACACGATAGCGGGATACATAATAGAATTTCTATCCCGACCAGTACTAAACATAATCCCCCAACCAATCCAGTTTTCGGCTCCAAACGTAACCCTCATAGATGAGGAACTACGAGACCTCATCGCAAAAGGAGCTGTACAAGAAGTAGATCCCCTGTCTCCGGGGTTTATCAGCAACCTCTTCTTAGTCAAGAAGAAGGATGGCGGCTATCGTCCTGTGATAAATCTCAGAGATCTCAATCAGCATGTGACGTATCGTCACTTCAAGATGGAAGGGATCCATTTGCTGAGAGATCTTCTGTGGCCAGGAGATTGGCTTGTAAAAATAGACTTAAAGGACGTGTACCTCACGGTCCCGATGCACCCCACATCCCAGAAATTCCTACGATTTCTATGGAAAGACCGCATGTGGCAATTTACTTGCCTTCCATTCGGTTTGTCATTGGCCCCGTGGTGTTTCACCAAGCTAATGAAACCCGTGGTGGCGGCTCTTCGGAGCAGAGGGGTGAGACTCATAATTTACCTAGACGATCTACTAATTATGGCACGGTCCAAAGCGCAAGCTGCCTTGCACAGTCAATGGACGGTATCGTTGTTGGAGGAACTAGGTTTCCTCATCAATCACAAGAAGTCGGTTCTTTACCCGACACAGGAGATGGAATTTTTAGGTTTCACGGTGGACACCCAACAGGCTGTCCTGCGATTGCCCAAGTCCAAACTGGCGCTGATTCGCAAAGAAATCAGAGAGGTATTGCGCAAAGGTTGCGCATCTTTGAGGATTATCGCACGGATCGTCGGCTTATTGTCGGCTTCTATCCAGGCGATATTTCCGGCCCCTCTCCACTATCGGGCGCTGCAACAACTGAAAACCCTCCATCTACGTCAGGGTTTATGGTATGCAGACGAGGTGGCCCTTTGTCCCCAATCAGTGACAGAGTTGCAATGGTGGTTACGTCACGCCGTAAAATGGAACGGCAGGACGATTTTCAACTCTTCCCCGGACATAATCATAGAATCGGATGCGAGCCGCCAAGATTGGGGAGCTCGCTGCGGGCATCACGCTACTGGAGGGATATGGTCAGAAGAGGAATCTCTTCTCCATATCAACGCTCTATCAACTCCTAGCAGCGTTCTTCGCTCTCAGGAGCTCCCTTCCACGGGAGTCCAATTGTTGCGTACTATTACGCATGGACAATGTGGCGGCAGTACAATATATCAACCGCCTGGGTGGCACGAGATCCAAAATGTTGGCGGACATTGCGTCCGACTTCTGGCATTTCTGCTTCTCCAGAGCCATTTTCCCGATAGCGGAATATATTCCAGGGGTATCCAACGAGGTGGCCAACTGGAATTCCCGCTACTTGATCGACTCCAGCGATTGGACGCTGGACCGATCTGTTTTCCGACAAATTCGAGAGCTGTGGGGTCCTCTACACACGGACCTCTTTGCCTCTCGTCTCAATTGTCAGCTACCCCGGTTTTACAGCTGGAGACCGGACCCGGAAGCATCAGCGGTGGACGCGTTCCGCCAGATATGGCCGCAGGGGACGCATTATGCGTTTCCTCCTTTCCCGATGATAACCAGAGTCCTTCTCCAAGTAGCGAATCAGAAAGCGAAGGTGGTTCTGGTCACACCTTGGTGGCCAACGCAACCATGGTTTCCCCTTCTATTGGGGATGTCGGTAGATTACCCCAGGTTGATTCTCCCTCAACTCCTCACAAATCCGTCCAAGGGTCTACACCCGTTGGTACTGGAGGGCAATCTTCCACTCCTCGCGTGGTTGGTTTCGGGGTGCCGAACACAGGTGGACATCTTTCACAATCAGCTAGAGATCTCCTCGCCTTGGCCTGGGCCCCAGGGACTAGGTTGGCATATCGATCTGCATGGGCCCTGTGGGTTCGCTGGTGTGATCAACGGGAAACTTATCCCGTTCAAGAACCTGTTCCAGTCATAGTGAACTACCTAGTGTCACGATGCCGGCTGGCAGGAGGTGGATCCTCTGTGCCAGAGAGGGATAGCGAGGACCGTGCTAGTGGACCGGTTCTAAGACACTACTGGTTTTCACCAGAGCCCGCCGCAAAGCGGGATGGTCTTGCTGCGGCGGTAGTGACCAGGTCGTATCCACTAGCAACGGCTCACCTCTCTGGCTGCTGAAGATAGGCGAGGTACAAGGGAGTAGGCAGAAGCAAAGTCGGACGTAGCAGAAGGTCGGGGGCAGGCGGCAAGGTTCGTAGTCAGGGGAGATAGCAGAAGTTCTGGTACACAGGCTTTAAACACACAAAACGCTTTCACTAGGCACAAGTGCAACAAGATCCGGCAAGGAAGTGCATGGGAGGAGGATAGATATAGTCAGGGACCAGGTGGAAGCCAATTAAGCTAATTGGGCCAGGCACCAATCATTGGTGCACTGGCCCTTTAAGTCTCAGGGAGCTGGCGCGCGCGCGCCCTAGAGAGCGGAGCCGTGCGCGCCAGCACATGACAGCAGGGGACGGGAACGGGTAAGTGACCTGGGATGCGATTCGCGAGCGGGCGCGTCCCGCTGTGCGAATCGCATCCCCAACGGCCATGACAGAGCAGCGCTCCCGGTCAGCGGGACTGACCGGGGAGCTGCAGGGAGAAAGACGCCGTGAGCGCTCCGGGGAGGAGCGGGGACCCGGAGCGCTAGGCGTAACAGTACCCCCCCCCTTAGGTCTCCCCTTCTCTTTATCCGGTAACTGCCTCCCCTGGGATGAGGACACCGGGAAAGGATGGAGGGATTCCTCAACGGCAGGCAGAACAGCAGGAGTAGGAATGGGGAGAGAGGGCAGAGGGCGAGACCTGGCACGGGGCAGTGTGACACCAGGACGAGGGCCATGCGGGGACACAGGGGCTTGCCTGATGGGACTGGGAGGGGGGGAGAGGCATTTCCTGTGGCAGGCAGAGTCCTTAATGACCTTAGGGGGACCGGATACAGGAGGAACCACAGGGTCACGGCAGGGAGTACTGGGAACCGGTTGAAGGCAGTCCTTGGAACAAGAGGGGCCCCAACTCTTGATCTCCCCAGTGGACCAATCCAGGGTTGGGGAATGGTGTTGAAGCCAGGGTAGTCCAAGGAGAACTTCAGAAGTGCAATTAGGAAGGACCAAAAATACAATTTCCTCGTGATGAGGTCCGATGCACATTAGGAGGGGCTCCGTGCGGAAACGCACGGTGCAATCCAACTTGGCTCCGTTGACCGCGGAAACGTGGAGTGGCTTGACAAGACGGGTCACCGGAATGCGGAATTTATTCACTAAGGACTCCCGAATAAAATTCCCAGAAGCTCCAGAGTCCAGGCAGGCCACGGCTGAGAGAGAAGAGCTGGCTGAAGTAGAAATCCGAACAGGCACCGTGAGACGTGGAGAAGCCGACTTAGCATCAAGAGACGCCACACCCACGAGAGCTGGGTGCGAGCGTGCGTTTCCCAGACGTGGAGGACGGATTGGGCAATCCACCAAAAAATGTTCAGTACTGGCACAGTACAGACAAAGATTCTCTTCCTTACGGCGATTCCTCTCTTCCAGGGTCAGGCGAGACCGATCCACTTGCATGGCCTCCTCGGCGGGAGGCCTAGGCGCAGATTGCAGTGGAGACTGTGGGAGAGGTGTCCAGAGATCTAAGTCTTTTTCCTGGCGGAGCTCTTGATGCCTCTCAGAAAAACGCATGTCAATGCGAGTGGCTAGATGAATGAGTTCATGCAGGTTAGCAGGAGTCTCTCGTGCGGCCAGAACATCTTTAATGTTGCTGGATAGGCCTTTTTTAAAGGTCGCGCAGAGAGCCTCATTATTCCAGGATAGTTCAGAGGCAAGAGTACGGAATTGTATGGCGTACTCGCCAACGGAGGAATTACCCTGGACCAGGTTCAGCAGGGCAGTCTCAGCAGAAGAGGCTCGGGCAGGTTCCTCAAAGACACTTCGAATTTCCGAGAAGAAGGAGTGTACAGAGGCAGTGACGGGGTCATTGCGGTCCCAGAGCGGTGTGGCCCATGACAGAGCTTTTCCAGACAGAAGGCTGACTACGAAAGCCACCTTAGACCTTTCAGTAGGAAACTGGTCCGACATCATCTCCATGTGCAGGGAACATTGCGAAAGAAAGCCACGGCAAAACTTAGAGTCCCCATTAAATTTGTCCGGCAAGGACAGGCGGAGGCTAGGAGTGGCCACTCGCTGCGGAAGGGGTGCAGGAGCTGGCGGAGGAGATGGTTGTTGCTGCTGTAGCTGTGACTGTACTTGCTGTAGTTGTGACTGGAGTTGCTGTGTCATGGTGGTCAAGTACGACAGCTGGTGATCTTGTTGGGCGATCTGACGAGCTTGCTGGGCGACCAGCGTAGGGAGGTCAGCGACAACTGGCAGAGGAACTTCAGCGGGATCCATGGCCGGATCTACTGTCACGATGCCGGCTGGCAGGAGGTGGATCCTCTGTGCCAGAGAGGGATAGCGAGGACCGTGCTAGTGGACCGGTTCTAAGACACTACTGGTTTTCACCAGAGCCCGCCGCAAAGCGGGATGGTCTTGCTGCGGCGGTAGTGACCAGGTCGTATCCACTAGCAACGGCTCACCTCTCTGGCTGCTGAAGATAGGCGAGGTACAAGGGAGTAGGCAGAAGCAAAGTCGGACGTAGCAGAAGGTCGGGGGCAGGCGGCAAGGTTCGTAGTCAGGGGAGATAGCAGAAGTTCTGGTACACAGGCTTTAAACACACAAAACGCTTTCACTAGGCACAAGTGCAACAAGATCCGGCAAGGAAGTGCATGGGAGGAGGATAGATATAGTCAGGGACCAGGTGGAAGCCAATTAAGCTAATTGGGCCAGGCACCAATCATTGGTGCACTGGCCCTTTAAGTCTCAGGGAGCTGGCGCGCGCGCGCCCTAGAGAGCGGAGCCGCGCGCGCCAGCACATGACAGCAGGGGACGGGAACGGGTAAGTGACCTGGGATGCGATTCGCGAGCGGGCGCGTCCCGCTGTGCGAATCGCATCCCCAACGGCCATGACAGAGCAGCGCTCCCGGTCAGCGGGACTGACCGGGGAGCTGCAGGGAGAAAGACGCCGTGAGCGCTCCGGGGAGGAGCGGGGACCCGGAGCGCTAGGCGTAACACCTAGCGGACGCTTTTGAGATGGGAAAGTCTTATAGTTCACTTGACGTGTACAGATCAGCCATCTCGGCATATCATTGTCCAGTAGACTCCTTACCAGTGGGTAAGCATCCATTAGTGTGCCGTCTGCTTAGGGGAGTGAAGTTTAAACGTCCTCCACGGCCTAGATATCAATCTACATGGGATGTCTCCCGAGTGTTGGACATGTTTTCCTCTTGGGAAGACAATGATTTGCTATCTTTGAAACTTCTGTCTCTAAAATTAACTACTCTTTTATGCTTAGTTTCCATTAAGAGGGTATCGGACGTCAAGGCCCTTGATATATCTAGGCGACAATTTTCGCCTGAAGGGGTCCGTTTTACGGTCGTTCGGAGAACTAAGACAGGACTTCAATCAGTCTTCTATCCCTATTTTCCGATGCATCCCAAACTTTGTGTGGTGCGATGTCTTCAATTATATGAGACACAGACAGCGGCCGTACGATCGCTCAGTCACAATCAATTGTTAATATCTTATGTTCAGCCTCATTTACCGGTCTCCTCGGCTACGTTAGCTCGGTGGGTGAGATCAGTAATGGAGAAGGCGGGAATTGATATTTACCTGTTTGGCGCTCATTCCTCTAGAGGTGCTATGGCTACTAAGGTGGTCACTTCAGGAGGTTCTCTCTCGGATCTCTTGTTAGCCGTTGACTGGTCGTCGGAGACGACATTCCGCCATTTTTATTTCCGACCGGAGGCACATGTTTCTGTATCGGTTCTTTAACTGTCAATTGTCTATGACTGTACTTTTGTATAGGAATCTAGCTTTAAACTTGCAAGATATGAGCTTCCTGTCTGATATATAAATCGAGATTTTCCTAGCTTGTGACGGAAAATATAAGTTATATGAAGACAGGAGGCGAGTATCTTCCCTCCCTACCCAACCCTGTTATGGTGTTTGTTTTCTTTATTGAATGGAGAAGACGCCGTCGTGGCTGTCGCTGTGGAAACTGATGTTCCTGTTGAACTTGTTCCTTGACAGTTTCTGTTCTGTTGCATCAGATGGATCTCGGTCCTGTTGGCCGGATGCTTGGAGGAGCCCAAGTGGAGTCGTTCTACTGTTCCAGGGTTCGTTTGCGATCAAGAAATTTGCATAAAGAAAGAGGAAGAGGATCTACAAGCAGTCCCTTTTATAGGAGCCAGCATGCTGGGAGGAGAGGAGGAGTTCACAGGGGACTGCTGGGAATTGTAGTTTTTTCTATACGTTATTAGCATTATAATATTTCTGCTATGAGCATTAAAGAAAGAAAGATTAATGTAAGATACGAGCCTCCTGTCTGATATATAACTTATATTTTCCGTCACAAGCTAGGAAAATCTCGATTTATACCCAGTATTATACTCCAGAGCTGCACTCACTATTCTGCTGGTGAGGTCACTGTGTACATACATTACATTACTTATCCTGTACTGATCCTGAGTTATATCCTGTATTATACTCCAGAGCTGTACTCACTATTCTGCTGGTGAGATCACTGTGTACATACATTACATTACTTATCCTGTACTGATCCTGAGTTATATCCTGTATTATACTCCAGAGCTGTACTCACTATTCTGCTGGTGAGGTCACTGTGTACATACATTACATTACTGATCCTGTACTGATCCTGAGTTATATCCTGTATTATACTCCAGAGCTGTACTCACTATTCGGCTGGTGAGGTCACTGTGTACATACATTACATTACTTATCCTGTACTGATCCTGAGTTATATTCTGTATTATACTCCAGAGCTGTACTCACTATTCTGCTGGTGAGGTCACTGTGTACATACATTACATTACTGATCCTGTACTGATCCTGAGTTATATCCTGTATTATACTCCAGAGCTGTACTCACTATTCGGCTGGTGAGGTCACTGTGTACATACATTACATTACTTATCCTGTACTGATCCTGAGTTATATTCTGTATTATACTCCAGAGCTGTACTCACTATTCTGCTGGTGAGGTCACTGTGTACATACATTACATTACTTATCCTGTACTGATCCTGAGTTATATCCTGTATTATACTCCAGGGCTGTACTCACTATTCTGCTGGTGAGGTCACTGTGTACATACATTACATTACTTATCCTGTACTGATCCTGAGTTATATCCTGTATTATACTCCAGAGCTGTACTCACTATTCTGCTGGTGGGGTCACTGTGTACATACATTACATTACTTACCCTGTACTGATCCTGAGTTATATCCTGTATTAAGCTCCCTATTACTATAATACAAGGTGCAATGATTTTCTGCTGTGCAGGTAGTGGGGTCTCACCTGCTGCTGGTTCTCGCGCTGCGAGTGGAGTCGCGCCTGGATACATTCCCTGGTCTCCTGGAACGCTTGTCTCTGGGACACCTCCGCCGGATAGTGCGTGCAAACACCAACAATATTTGTGCACAAGAAAATGAGGACATTGGACACCACCTGAAAGCAAACAAAAAACATGGCGGGTGAGACATCCAGAAACACCGCCACAACCGCAGCAGCACAGAGGAATCAGGAAAGCACCGACATGAGCTGCAGTGATCGGTCGCCTCGCACCTATGTCAGTTCAGTCTTTTCTCCTTTTTCAATATTCACTTCACTCAAACCCTGAATTATGGGGGGGGGGGGGGAGACATCACAGGGGTCACTGGCTGAGGTATGAGGGTCCTCACCCTGTGCTGGGGTCACCTCTGTAAAAAAAACCATGGGGTAAATCTATGAAAACTAAAAGATAAATCAGGTATAGCACCAATCAGAGCGCAGCTTAATGCCTCACATGACTGTGGGAAATATAACGCTGTGCTTGGTCGCTATGGGCAACAAGGCCTAATGAATTATCACAATAGTTAAACTTGGAGTTGTCCTCGTCTCCAGGATGGGTCCTTAGGACGAGGGTCCCCTACAGGGATTAAAGAAGAAGGGGTCACATGATACACTGCCCTGTAGTCCTGACTCTTTTTGTTTCTTTGGAGTCCAGTGGTTGGAGCTCACTTCTTCCAGGTGTGATGACACCTGCACACATGATGACACCTGTATATATGATATCACCTGTATATATGATAACACCTGTATATATGATAACACCTGTATATATGATGTCACCTGTATATATGATATCACCTGTATATATGATGACACCTGCACACATGATCTCACCTGTATATATGATAACACCTGTATATATGATGACACCTGTATATATGATGACACCTGCACACATGATCTCACCTGTATATATGATAACACCTGTATATATGATGACACCTGCACACATGATCTCACCTGTATATATAATAACACCTGTATATATGATGACACCTGCACACATGATGACACCTGTATATATGATATCACCTGTATATATGATGACACCTGTATATATGATGACACCTGCATACATGATCTCACCTGTATATATGATAACACCTGTATATATGATGACACCTGTATATATGATGACACCTGCACACATGATCTCACCTGTATATATAATAACACCTGTATATATGATGACACCTGCACACATGATGACACCTGTATATATGATATCACCTGTATATATGATGACACCTGTATATATGATGACACCTGCACACATGATCTCACCTGTATATATGATAACACCTGTATATATGATGACACCTGTGTATATGATGTCACCTGTATATATGATAACACCTGTATATATGATGACACCTGTATATATGATAACACCTGTATATATGATGACACCTGTATATATGATGACACCTGTATATATGATAACACCTGTATATATGATGACACCTGTATATATGATGACACCTGTATATATGATAACACCTGTATATATAATGACACCTGTATATATGATAACACCTGTATATATGATGACACCTGTATATATGATGACACCTGTATATATGATGACACCTGTATATATGATAACACCTGTATATATGATGACACCTGTATATATGATAACACCTGTATATATGATGACACCTGCACACATGATGTCACCTGTATATATGATAACACCTGTATATATGATAACACCTGTATATATGATGTCACCTGTATATATGATAACACCTGTATATATGATATCACCTGTATATATGATGACACCTGTATATATGATATCACCTGTATATATGATGACACCTGTAGATATGATGACACCTGTATATATGATCTCACCTGTATATATGATAACACCTGTATATATGATAACACCTGTATATATGATGTCACCTGTATATATGATAACACCTGTATATATGATGACACCTGTGTATATGATGTCACCTGTATATATGATAACACCTGTATATATGATGACACCTGTATATATGATAACACCTGTATATATATTAACACCTGTATATATGATGTCACCTGTATATATGATAACACCTGTATATATGATGACACCTGTGTATATGATGACACCTGTATATATGATAACACCTGTATATATGATGACACCTGTATATATGATAACACCTGTATATATATTAACACCTGTATATATGATGTCACCTGTATATATGATAACACCTGTATATATGATAACACCTGTATATATGATGACACCTGTGTATATGATGACACCTGCACACATGATGTCACCTGTATATATGATAACACCTGTATATATGATAACACCTGTATATATGATGACACCTCTACATATGATGACACCTGTATATATGATAACTACCTGTATATATGATAACTACCTGTATATATGATGTCACCTGTATATATGATGACACCTGCACACATGATGTCACCTGTATATATGATGACACCTGTATATATGATAACACCTGTATATATGATGACACCTGTATATATGATAACACCTGTATATATGATGACACCTGTACACATGATGACACCTGTATATTTGATGACATCTGTATATATGATGTCACCTGTATATATGATGACACCTGTGTATATGATGTCACCTGTATATATGATAACACCTGTATATATGATAAAACCTGTATATATGATGACACCTGTATATATGATGACACCTGTATATATGATAACACCTGTATATATGATGTCACCTGTATATATGATGTCACCTGTATATATGATAACACCTGTATATATGATAACACCTGTATATATGATGACACCTGTATATATGATGACACCTGTGTATATGATGACACCTGCACACATGATGTCACCTGTATATATGATAACACCTGTATATATGATAACACCTGTATATATGATGACACCTCTACATATGATGACACCTGTATATATGATAACTACCTGTATATATGATAACTACCTGTATATATGATGTCACCTGTATATATGATGACACCTGCACACATGATGTCACCTGTATATATGATGACACCTGTATATATGATAACACCTGTATATATGATGACACCTGTATATATGATGACACCTGTATTTATGAAAACACCTGTATATATGATAACACCTGTATATATGATGACACCTGTATATATGATAACACCTGTATATATGATGACACCTGTATATATGATAACACCTGTATATATGATAACACCTGTACATATTGTCACCTGTATATATGATGACACCTGTACATATGATGACACCTGTACATATGATGTCACCTGTATATATGATAACACCTGTATATATGATGACACCTGTACACATGATGAAACCTGTATATATGATAACACCTGTACACATGATGACACCTGTATATATGATGACACCTGTATTTATGAAAACACCTGTATATATGATAACACCTGTATATATGATGACACCTGTATATATGATAACACCTGTATATATGATGACACCTGTATATATGATAACACCTGTATATATGATAACACCTGTACATATTGTCACCTGTATATATGATGACACCTGTACATATGATGACACCTGTACATATGATGTCACCTGTATATATGATAACACCTGTATATATGATGACACCTGTACACATGATGAAACCTGTATATATGATAACACCTGTACACATGATGACACCTGTATATATGATGACACCTGTATATATGATAACACCTGTATATATGATGACACCTGTATATATAATAACACCTGTATATATAACACCTGTACACATGATGACACCTGTATATATGATGACACCTGTATACATGATGACACCTGTAGACATGATGACACCTGTATATATGATGACACCTGTATATATGATAACACCTGTATATATGATGACACCTGTACACATGATGACACCTGTACACATGATGACACCTGTACACATGATGACACCTGTACACATGATGAAACCTGTATATATGATGTCACCTGTATATATGATAACACCTGTACACATGATGTCACCTGTATATATGATGACACCTGCATATATGATGTCACCTGTATATATGATAACACCTGTACACATGATGTCACCTGTATATATGATGACACCTGTATATTTGATGACACCTGTATATATGATAACACCGGTATACATGATAACACCTGTATATATGATGACACCTGTATATATGATAACACCTGTATACATGATAACACCTGTATATATGATAACACCTGTATATATGATGACACCTGTATATATGATAACACCTGTATATATGATGACACCTGTATATATGATAACACCTGTATATATGATGACACCTGTATATATGATAACACCTGTATATATGATGACACCTGTATATATGATAACACCTGTATATATGATAACTACCTGTATATATGATGTCACCTGTATATATGATGTCACCTGTATATATGACAACTACCTGTAAACAAGCTGATATCCCACAATGAAATAACTTTAAGGAAACTGCAGACACTGAACCTGCAGCTGACGCTCCTGAGTTACCAGGGAAACCCGTCATCGTGTGAAAGCTGCGCTAATCCTCAGTGTGCGGGGTGAACGCTTCCGTACATCACATTCTGCAGAATCCACACAAAGCTGCACACCGCACAGCAGAGCCCACACGGACCCTGAGGCCATAAAGAAAAAACATCTAACACAAAGAGTGTGAAATCCTACAAAGTCCACAGTCACATAAAATCGGAGGCTGAAATGCGTCAGATGTACCCTAGGAAATGTTTTCACCTTTTATTAAGAAAGTTTTGTCTGTTTTTGTGTTTTTCAATCTTTCTAAACTATTTTAAAACTATTGCGCATGTGTAAAAATGATTTAAGGGGTACTCCACTGACCAGCGTTCTGAACATTTCGTTCCAAACGCTGTATGCGCTGCGGGGGTCAGCCACGCCCCCTCGTGACATTACACTGTGCCCCCTCAATGCAAGTCTATGGGAGGGAGTGTGACCCCCACAGCGCACACAGCGCTCTAACCTTATAACGCTGGCCAGTGGAGTACCCCTTTAAGTAGAATTCCACAAATCGAAAGTGACACGACTCCTATAGACAGTAATGGAAAAAAACTTACAAATACGACTTAAATCCGTTTTTTATTCTCCATGAAACAAAAAAATCAGATATAAATGTAAATGGACCAAAAGGGGCGTGTGTTGGATACGATGATGGGACATGAAGGTGTGAAACAGCTGTAGAGCCAAAGGTTGGGGAACGCCGCCTTAGGATCGGCTGCATATTTTGTGCAGTTGATTTTGCTACTCCATTAACTTCAATGGGTAGAAACTAAATTCAGGTGCAGAAAATATGCAGCAGATCCGGTCCCACGTACCACTTAATCCCCTTTCACACTACAGGTATCATCCTGTAAAAACCTCCGTAATTACCCGCGGCAAAAAGTCCTGAAAATGGCCGACAAAAAAATCCCATTCAAGTCAATGCAGATTTACTGTACATTTGAAGAATTGTTTTCCCTTTTACTGTCCCTTTAAAAAAAGTGTGAACATAACCCAAGCACATGTTCTCACAGCACCCAAAGGGGTCAGATTTGACGTAGATTTGCTGCAAAATTGAAAAATTAAAGGAGTACTCCGGTTGAATACTTTTATTTTTAAACCAACTGGTGCCAGAAAGTTAAACAGATTTGTAAATGACTTCTATTAAAAAATCTTAATCCTTCCAGTACATATCAGCTGCTGTATACTACAGAGGAAATTCTTTTCTTTTTGGATTTCTTCTCTGTCTGACCACAGTGCTCTCTGCTGGCATCTCTGTCCATGTCAGGAACTGTCCAGAGCAGGAGAAAATCCCCATAGCAAACCTATCCTGCTCTGGACTTTTCCTAAAATGGACAGAGGTGTCAGCAGAGAGCACTGTGTGACAGACAGAAAAGAAATCCAAAAAGAAAAGAATTTCCTCTGTTGTATACAGCAGCTTATAAGTACTGGAAGGATTAAGATTTTTTTTAACCTGTTGGGGATGGAGGGCGTACCTGTACACCCTTCGCCCACTCCCTTTCTATGAGAAAAAACGAAAGGGCAAAGACGGAAAAAAAAACCTCGTCTCCAAGGGGTTAATAGAAGTCATTTACAAATCTGTTTAACTTTTTGGCACCAGTTGATTTCAAAAAAATGTTTTCCACCGGAGTACCCCTTTAATCCACAGGTAAAATCCACAACGTGTGAATTCCCCTTAAGGCCATGTTCGCATGGTATAATTGGTATAATTTCCAAAATTGGAATTCCACTGCAGCAAAGTCCCATTGATTTCCATGGGATTATGCTGCACCCTGCACACAGCAGAATTTTCGCGCCGCCAAATCAATTCTTTCGGCGCAATCTGCTCGGAAACGCATAGTCATCTACAGAGAGGGCGCATTTCTGAGCGGTTCTAACGGATGAGTCACCACGGACGAAAATATTAGGCCGTGTGAACATAGCCTTATAGTTCTCCGGGTCGCTGCGATATACGTAACCAGTCTCTGCCGCACTGTGCACAATCAGACCGGTCATCAGAAGAAGGGGTTAATCGGCTGGGCCCACGGGCAGAGCTACGAGTATTATCTGGGACTGCGCCAATCTATGCCGGACCAGCGCCAGGTGGCCTGAGATGTGGATATCCTGACACAGCTGCCGCAGAGCCGGTGCCACCGCGGGCCGGGCCCTTGGTTCACATACACAAACCCTCCGCTGGCGCCTGCGGGCTCTGTCTCTAGTCAAGGGCAAGAGGGGACAGGAGAAGGGTGACGGGAAGAGAGGGGCAAACGGGGACAAGGGCGATCATGTGACCATAACGCAGCGGCGACAAATAACAGGGCAAGCGGATATAATTGTGGCGTCGTCCTCCGGTGTGAATATTATAACAGATGCTGAGTGACTGCTCATGGCTACTGTCACATAGCGCTGTATACTACGTGCAGTCCTGGGAGGAAGGGGGCGCTGTCACGTGACACAACAACAGTATTATAGGGGTACATAGCTGCTTAATCCAAAAAACAGCGCCACCTTTGTCCTGTGTGTGGTATTGCAGCTCAGTCCCATTGTAGTGAATGAAAAGGAGTTGTAATACCGCGCACATCCTGAAGACAGGTATGGCGCTGTTTTTTAAAAGTAAACAGCCATGGATTTTCTAATCCTGGAGATGACACCCAGTAGACTCAGGAACGGCGGAGGACAAAGGAGAGCAGCGGCGCCGGATCAGACAGGAATTAATACAGTATAAATATTTATGACTGAAACAAAATTTCGGAACCCGAAAAATCCGTATAAACGTGACACAAAAATGAACAAGACCTTAAAGGCAATATATCATCTACCAATCTTTCTTTTTTTCTCTGATACATTTTCTTTAATCTAATCCTATTGGACATGCTCTGTGACCCGTGTGGACATGCTCTGTGACCCGTGTGGACATGCTCTGTGATCCGTGTGGACATGCTCTGTGACCTGTGTGGATATGCTCTGTTACCTGTGTGGACATGATCTGTGACCTGTGTGGACATGCTCTGTGACCTGTGTGGATATGCTCTGTTACCTGTGTGGACATGCTCTGTTACCTGTGTGGACATGCTCTGTTACCTGTGTGGACATGCTCTGTGACCTGTGTGAACATGCTCTGTTACCTGTATGGACATGCTCTGTGACCCGTGTGGACATGCTCTGTTACCTGTGTGGATATGCTCTGTGATCTGTGTGAACATGATCTGTAACCTGTGTGGACATGCTCTGTTATCTGTGTGGACATGATCTGTGACCTGTGTGGACATGCTCTGTTACCTGTGTGGACATGCTCTGTGACCTGTGTGGACATGCTCTGTTACCTGTGTGGACATGCTCTGTTACCTGTGTGGACATGCTCTGTTACCTGTGTGGACATGTTCTGTGACCTGTGTGGACATGCTCTGTTACCTGTGTGGACATGCTCTGTTACCTGTGTGGACATGCTCTGTGACCTGTGTGGACATGCTCTGTGACCTGTGTGGACATGCTCTGTTACCTGTGTGGACATGCTCTGTTACCTGTGTGGACATGCTCTGTTACCTGTGTGGACATGTTCTGTTACCCGTGTGGGCATGCTCTGTTACCTGTGTGGACATGCTCTGTTACCTGTGTGGACATGCTCTTAGACCTGTGTGGACATGCTCTTAGACCTGTGTGAACATGCTCTTAGACCTGTGTGGACATGCTCTGTGACCTGTGTGGACATGCTCTGTGACCTGTGTGGACATGATTTGTAACCTGTGTGGACATGCTCTGTTACCTGTGTGGACATGCTCTGTTACCTGTGTGGACATGCTCTGTTACCTGTGTGGACATGCTCTGTGACCTGTGTGGACATGCTCTGTGACCTGTGTGGACATGCTCTGTGACCTGTGTGGACATGCTCTGTGACCTGTGTGGACATGCTCTGTTACCTGTGTGGACATGCTCTGTTACCTGTGTGGACATGCTCTGTTACCTGTGTGGACATGTTCTGTTACCCGTGTGGGCATGCTCTGTTACCTGTGTGGACATGCTCTGTTACCTGTGTGGACATGCTCTTAGACCTGTGTGGACATGCTCTTAGACCTGTGTGAACATGCTCTTAGACCTGTGTGGACATGCTCTGTGACCTGTGTGGACATGCTCTGTGACCTGTGTGGACATGATTTGTAACCTGTGTGGACATGCTCTGTTACCTGTGTGGACATGCTCTGTTACCTGTGTGGACATGCTCTGTTACCTGTGTGGACATGCTCTGTTACCTGTGTGGACATGCTCTGTTACCTGTGTGGACATGATTTGTGACCTGTGTGGACATGCTCTGTGTTCTGTGCAGATGTCACTGAGTAGGGAGTGGAAGGAGAGGCATTGTATTCATCACATAAATACTTCAGCAGGAGAGTTTTGTGGGCATGCTCTGCAACTTGTCACTGTGCCGAGAAAGGGAAGATGGCGAGATGTGACTGTCACCTACTGACTACCATGGGAAAGATTTCTAGGCATGCTCTGTGATCTGTGCCAAGGTCATTTGCTAAGCAGTGACAATCACTTGTTGTGGCCATGCTTCGTGACCTAAGTAGATTTTGCTGTGCGTGGAGGAGGATAGGTGAGCACTAACCATCACAGCAAATACTTGACCCTTCCACCAATCAGATTGGCTATCCTGAGGATAAACCCTGTAAGTTGTAAGGTGCGGCCTCCATGGATGTGACACACACACAACTGGCCGTCCACATGATGTAATCCATCTGACCAGGCACCCTCTTCAATTGATCCAGTTTTGATGCCCATTGTAGACATTTTTGGTGGTGGACAGGGGTCACATGGGCTCTGACCGGTCTGCGGGGCCCCATACACAGCTGTGATGTCCTGTGTGATCTGACCGCTCTGCGGGGCCCCATACACAGCTGTGATGTCCTGTGTGATCTGACCGCTCTGCGGGGCCTCATACACAGCTGTGATGTCCTGTGTGATCTGACCGCTCTGCGGGGCCATATACACAGCTGTGATGTCCTGTGTGATCTGACCGCTCTGTGGGGCCCCATACATGGCTGTGATGTCCTGTGTGATCTGACCGCTCTGCGGGGCCCCATACACAGCTGTGATGTCCTGTGTGATCTGACCGCTCTGCGGGGCCTCATACACAGCTGTGATGTCCTGTGTGATCTGACCGCTCTGCGGGGCCATATACACATCTGTGATGTCCTGTGTGATCTGACCGCTCTGCGGGGCCCCATACACAGCTGTGATGTCCTGTGTGATCTGACCGCTCTGCGGGGCCCCATATACACCTGTGATGTCCTGTGTGATCTGACCGCTTTGTGGGGCCTCATATACAGCTGTGATGTCCTATGTGATCTGACCGCTCTGCGGGGCCCCATACATGGCTGTGATGTCCTGTGTGATCTGACCGCTCTGCGGGGCCCCATACACAGCTGTGATGTCCTGTGTGATCTGACCGCTCTGCGGGGCCTCATACACAGCTGTGATGTCCTGTGTGATCTGACCGCTCTGCGGGGCCATATACACATCTGTGATGTCCTGTGTGATCTGACCGCTCTGCGGGGCCCCATACACAGCTGTGATGTCCTGTGTGATCTGACCGCTCTGCGGGGCCCCATATACACCTGTGATGTCCTGTGTGATCTGACCGCTTTGTGGGGCCTCATATACAGCTGTGATGTCCTATGTGATCTGACCGCTCTGCGGGGCCCCATACATGGCTGTGATGTCCTGTGTGATCTGACCGCTCTGCGGGGCCCCATACACAGCTGTGATGTCCTGTGTGATCTGACCGCTCTGCGGGGCCCCATATACAGCTGTGATGTCCTGTGTGATCTGACCGCTCTGCGGGGCCCCATACACAGCTGTGATGTCCTGTGTGATCTGACCGCTCTGCGGGGCCCCATATACAGCTGTGATGTCCTGTGTGATCTGACCGCTCTGCGGGGCCCCATACACTTTCTCCTAATACAGTGTATTTATGTCCAAACAGTGTGTCCATCTGTTGCAAAACTACAACTCCCAGCATGCCCGGACAGCCATTGGCTGTCCGGGCATGCTGGGAGTTGTAGTTTTGCAACAGCTGGAGGCACGCGGTTTGGAAAACACTGTCCTAATATATCCCCCCCCCCCGCCCGGCGCCATTGTCCCAGCTCATCCAGGTTCACCTCATCTGTCACTGGTTGTAATGTTATGGCTGACGGATGTATTTGAGACCTTCCATAGGACGGGGGGTCTCCCCAGAGATTTGGCGCGGTCGCCCCCGCTCTCCGTGCGATTCGCATCTCGCCGTCACATATCATTTTCCATTTCTGCTTCTTTTACCCTAAATGGGTTTTCTCCTCTGTAGCAGACCTGTCCGTCACTCCGGTCTCATGGAAAATCGTCGTGAATTTCGCGTCTATTTTTACCCTCCGGCCTTTGTTGTTCATGTGGCTCTAAATCGCTGAAAGAAAAATTTGCTCTGAGCTTAAAGGGGTTAAAAATTCCACGTTGCGCTCCGAGTGCGAGGCTTTGATCCGTGGGCCGCGCACATCGCACATTATAAATTATTCCCTGCAAACATCGCTGCATCTCATTTTCAATTAACACCTTGTCTGCCGCAGGCGCCTACGATGTCAGCCAGCGTCTTACGTGACGCACTCGATAACATCTCTTTATCTGAGAAGCCTCAAATAATATAAGCTCTCGGCAGAATAGTGAGTGCAGCTCTGGAGGATAAGACATGATGTAACAGCAGAATAGTGAGTGCAGCTCTGGAGGATAAGACATGATGTAACAGCAGAATAGTAAGTGCAGCTCTGGAGGTGACTGGAGGATAAGACATGATGTAACAGCAGAATAGTGAGTGCAGCTCTGGAGGATAAGACATGATGTAAAAGCAGAATAGTGAGTGCAGCTCTGGAGGTGACTGGAGGATAAGACATGATGTAACAGCAGAATAGTGAGTGCAGCTCTGGAGGTGACTGGAGGATAAGACCTGATGTAACAGCAGAATAGTGAGTGCAGCTCTGGGGGTGAATGATAGATAAGACACGATGTAACAGCAGAATAGTGAGTGCAGCTCTGGGGGCGAATGATAGATAATACATGATGTAACAGCAGAATAGTGAGTGCAGCTCTGGAGGTGACTGGAGGATAAGACATGATGTAACAGCAGAATAGTGAGTGCAGCTCTGGGGGTGACTGGAGGATAAGACATGATGTAACAGCAGAATAGTGAGTGCAGCTCTGGAGGTGACTGAAGGATAAGACATGATGTAACAGCAGAATAGTGAGTGCAGCTCTGGAGGTGACTGGAGGATAAGACCTGATGTAACAGCAGAATAGTGAGTGCAGCTCTGGGGGTGAATGATAGATAAGACACGATGTAACAGCAGAATAGTGAGTGCAGCTCTGGGGGCGAATGATAGATAATACATGATGTAACAGCAGAATAGTGAGTGCAGCTCTGGAGGTGACTGGAGGATAAGACATGATGTAACAGCAGAATAGTGAGTGCAGCTCTGGGGGTGACTGGAGGATAAGACATGATGTAACAGCAGAATAGTGAGTGCAGCTCTGGAGGTGACTGGAGGATAAGACATGATGTAACAGCAGAATAGTGTGTGCAGCTCTGGAGGTGACTGGAGGATAAGACATGATGTATAATGATTCTATTCACTGACAGCAGAAACAGTTACAATTGACACTAATGGAAGCAGAATGTGTTGTCGTCGTTGTTACATTTTGGAGGCTGCATCGACCTTTAACCATTTAACCCCTGGGACCCTATAATACTTTGTGCGCACAGGTCACATTGTAACAAAAATACTATCACTTAGTCCGCAGCGTATGGCTGTGTGATGGGGGGGGGGGGGCTCACTGCTGTATGACGCGTTTCAGTGTGTAAACACGGTTGTGACTCGCTCCACGTTCCATCTCTGTAGAACAGTTCTGCCGGCCGGTGGGCGCTCCGCCGATCTGGTTGTGACCTTTTTTGGTTATCTGCGTCCTGACTGATTCCAGCAATAAAAACGACAGAGAGACGGGACAGGGACGGAGAGGAGGGCGGAGCCTATTATTGTGGCCCCTACTGAACCCCTAATGACCGCCGGGGCCACAGCTTATCTGGGCTCATATACAAGGAACCATCACTAAGTGACACCATCAGCAACAACTGGATCCTGGGGCCAAATAATCCTCCGCCAGATTGCGCTGCCGATACCGATCCGTGCAGAATTTGGCGCCAATCTGTCGCAGAACATGTTAATGTTTAAAAGAAAATAATCGATTTCTGAAAACAGTTGCAGATTTATTGCAGGTTCTGACTTCCCCATCATTGGGAAAACCCCACAATAAATCCGCCACCTGTGAACAGAATCTTAAAGGGGTACTCTGCCGGAAAACATCTTATCCTCTATCCAAGGGAAAGGGGATAAGATGTCCGATCAGGGGGTCCTGCTGCTGGAGACCCCCACGATCTCTGGGCCAGCTGCGGTGTCCAGATCACAGACGCTTGTAGCTTTCCTGTTTGTGACGTCAGGCCACGCCCCCTTCATTCATGTCTATGGGAGGGGGCGTGACGGCTGCAGTCACCAGTCACCCAGTACGGAGCAGCGGAGTTCGCTGCATTTTCTACATTACTTCTATATAAAAAAATCTTAACCCTTTCACTACTTCTGCCAATTGCATAAAACCGACCTGGCCCTTTAAATTTTAAGTACAAAGATGACGCTTCCCCTTAAAGGGATACTCCTGTGAAAAAATGTTTTCAAATTAATTGATGGCAGAAAGTTAAACAGATTTGTAAATTACTTCTATTAAAAAAAACTTAACACTTCCAGTACTTATCAGCTGCTGTATGTTCCACAGGAAGTTAGGTAGTTCTTTCCAGTCTGACCACAGTGCTCTCTGCTGTCACCTCTGTCCGTGTCAGGAACTGTCCAGAGCAGGAGAGGTTTGCTATGGGGATTTGCTCCTGCTCTGGACAGTTCCTGACATGGACAGAGGTGGCAGCAGAGAGCACTGTAGTCAGAGTAGAAAGAACTACACAACTTCCTCTATAGAATACAGCAGCTGAGAAGTATTGGAAGGATTAAGATTTTTATATAGAAGTAATTTACAAATCTGTTTAACTTTCTGGCACAAGTTTGTTTGAAAACATTTTATTTTTCAATGGAGTACCCCTAGGGAAGCGTCATCTTTGTACTTTTACTATTTAAAGGGGTACTCCGGTGGAAAAATTTATTTTTATTATTTTTTTTTTTTTATCAACTGGTGCCAGAAAGTTAAACAGATTTGTAAATTACTTCTATTAAAAAATCTTAATCCTTCCAGTACTTATTAGTTACTGAATACTACAGAGGAAATTATTTTCTCTTTGGAACACAGAGCTCTCTGCTGACATCACGAACTCAGTGCTCGCTGTGAACTGTCCAGAGTAGGAGAAAATCCCCATAGAAAACCTATGCTGCTCTGGACAGTTCCTAAAATGGACAGAGATGTCAGCAGAGAGCACTGTGCTCATGATGTCAGCAGAGAGCACTGTGGTCATGATGTCAGCAGAGAGCTCTGTGTTCCAAAAAGAAAATAATTTTCGCCTGTAGAATTCAGCAGCTAATAAGTACTGGAAGGATTAAGATTTTTTTTTTTTTTTTTTTAATAGAAGTAATTTACAAATCTGTTTAACTTTCTGGCTTCAGTTGATTTAAAAAAAAAAAAAAATTAATAAAAAAACCTTTCCACCGGAGTACCCCTTTAAAGGGACAGCTGGGTTTCTGCAAATGGTACATAAACAATTATATAATAAAAGTGAATCAACTTTCTTAAGATCTCTTCTTCCTGTCAGTGAATGGAAGCAGCAAAGTTAAACTTGAGAACCTGCGACAAAATTCCGCGTGCAAACTCGAGGTTTTTAGACGTAGATTTATTTCTTTGTATGACTTTCGTTGTCAAATCCATTTCGCGGTGGAATTTGGCGCGGCGTCCTATTGACTCCAGTGGGTTAGAAAGAATGCATCGTAATGATCCGTGGATAGCGCAAGCTTTCCACAGTAAAAGCGCAGAGCAAGGCTCATCCTGAGCCGCCTGGTTCACGAATAGAATGGCAGTAGGTGGAAACATATGTTTATGGATCAGTTTCCCCAAAACAGTGTGCCTCCAGCTGTTGCAAAACTACAACTCCAGAAACTGTTTTAAAAACAAATCGGCGCACTGTGCACACTGGTGACCGCGTGATCTACGCATTTTGTATGTGAATAAAGAGCTGCCATAAGGCCGGCGCCTCCCGCAGGTCACTAGGTGCATTCTCCAGAGAATCAACCGCTCATTAATCCTTCCCCAAATTCAATTACCCTGTGGCCCCCGGGGGCCCATAAGACAAGGATTCCTCATTAGAGGATGTGTGTAGGGACCCCGGCACCTGCCGCTGTGTCCCTGGGAGTCCCTGAGGTGCCCGGTGCCGATCCGCCAGCGCAGCACAATCCGCCGCCCCCCGGAGACACCTTTATTTATGTTGTGGTGGTTTATTGCAGCTGCTGCCGCCGTATCTACTACACTAAACACAGGTGGGGGCCCCCAGGTGCCGTCACGACCTCTAAGCGTCCTTGGATGGAACGTTTCGCTGTTGTACCTTCATGTATGGTGGCAATAGATGTCAGTGTGACGCAGATATATGTTATCTGGGCCCCTACAACAGGGGCCACCATTACACTACATGGCTGGGCAGCCTCCGGACATCTCACTGTACCGCACCGCCTGCAGGGGGTTACTCTAGACCAGTAGTCTCCAAAATATAGACCTCCAGATGTTGCAAAACTACAACTCCCAGCATGCCCGGACAGCCGTTGGCTGTCCGGGCATGCTGGGAGTGGTAGTTTTGCAATAACTGGTTGGCTGTCTGGGCATGCTGGGAGTTGTAGTTTTGCAACATCTGGTTAGCTTTCTGGGCATGCTGGGAGTTGTAGTTTTGCAATAACTGGTTGGCTATCTGGGCATGCTGGGAGTTGTAGTTTTGCAACATCTGGTTGGCTTTGTGGGCATGCTGGGAGTTGTAGTTTTGCAACATCTGATTAGCTGTCTGGGCATGCTGGGAGTTGTAGTTTTGCAACATCTGGTTGGCTGTCTGGGCATGCTGGGAGTTGTAGTTTTGCAACATCTGATTAGCTGTCTGGGCATGCTGGGAGTTGTAGTTTTGCAACATCTGGTTAGCTTTCTGGGCATGCTGGGAGTTGTAGTTTTGCAACATCTGGTTGGCTGTCCGAGCATGCTTGGAGTTGTAGTTTAGCAATACAGTATCTGATTGGCTGTCCGAGCATGCTTGGAGTTGTAGTTTAGCAATACAGTATCTGATTGGCTGTCCGAGCATGCTTGGAGTTGTAGTTTAGCAATACAGTATCTGATTGGCTGTCCGGGCATGCTGGGAGTTGTAGTTTAGCAATATCTGATTGGCTGTCCGGGCATGCTGGGAGTTGTAGTTTAGCAATATCTGATTGGCTGTCCGGGCATGCTGTGAGCTGTAGTTTTGTAACATCAGGAGGTCCACATTTTAGAGACCACTGCTCAAGACCAGCCATCTCCAAACTGGGGCTCTCCAGCTTTTGCAAAACTATAACTCCCAGCATGCCCGGTCAGCCATTAGTCCCACTGGGCATCCTGAGAGTTGGAACTTCGGAAAAAAGCTGGAGAGCAGGAGGATGACGACTGCTACACAAACCTCCGTCTACAGAACTAAGCGACGGTTCTCGATATAAAAAGGGCGACAAGGAGACACAAAGAGAGTTTTTTGTTTTTTTTTGGCTAGAAAAACAAACAAACAAAAAAACAGTTTAGAGTATGTTCATACAGTGACTGAAATGCTGAACACTTGCTAAAGTTAAAGGGGTACTCCGGTGGGGGGAAAATGTTTTTCAAATAAACTAGTCCCAGAAAGTTATACAGATTTGTATATTATTTCGATATTAAAATCTTAATCCCTCTGGTACTTATCAGCTGCTGAAGTCGAGTTGTTCTTTTCAGTCAGACCACAGTGCTCTCTGCTGACACCTCTGTCTGTCTCAGGAACTGTCCAGAGCAGGAGAGGTTTTGTATGGGGATTTGTTCCTACTCTGGACAGTTCCTGACAAGGACAGAGGTGGCAGCAGAGAGCAGTGTGGTCAGACAGAAAATAACAACTCAACTTCCTATACAGCAGATGATAAGTAATGGAAGGATTAAGATTTTTAAATAGAAGTAATTTACAGATCTGTATAACTTTCTGGTACCAGTTGATTTGAACCCCTTTAATTTTTACATTTTGCAGCAAATCTACATCAAATCTGTCCCATTTGAGTCCTGTGAGGACAGGTGCTTGGGTTATGTTCACACTTTGTTCTCTTCTGCCTCAGAACCACAGAACTGATCTAAAACATCTGTTTTATGGCTTCAAAAAAAAAGCTTTATTTTTTTACTATTGAATTCTACTTAACCCAACAGTACATTATATCTGCCCCCAATCCAAGCTTAAAAGGGGCACTCCGGTGGAAACCTTTTTTTTTTATTAATGAACTGGTGCCAGAAAGGTAAACAGATTTGTATTTTACTTCCAATAAAAAATCTTAGTCCTTTCAGTACTTATCAGCTGCTGTTTAATACAGAGGAAATTCTTTATTTTTTTTATATTTTTTTTGTCTCGTCCACAGTGCTCTCTGC
The DNA here is from genome assembly GCF_029499605.1 of Hyla sarda. Classification (NCBI taxonomy): domain Eukaryota; kingdom Metazoa; phylum Chordata; class Amphibia; order Anura; family Hylidae; genus Hyla; species Hyla sarda. The sequence continues at coordinate 10,254,976 of NC_079196.1, read as the reverse complement.
TGACACCTGATGCCCGTATCAGGAACTGTCCAGAGCAGGAGAAAATCCCCATAGCAAACCTATGCTGCTCTGGACAGTTCCTGACACAGACAGAGATGTCAGCAGAGAGCACTGTGGACAAAACAAAAAAGAAATTCAAAAAATAAAGAATTTCCACTGTAGCATACAGCTGCCAAAAAGTACTAAATGGATTAAAATGTTTTAATAGAAGTAATTTACAAATCTGTTTAACTTTCTGGCACCAGTTCATTTAAAAAATAAAAAAGTTTTCCACCGGAGTACCCCTTTAATATATCTAAACCCCAACCCATACATGTCTGCCCTGAGCTCCTTGTATTCATCTGGATCTCCATCTCTGATCGAATCTAATGAGGATGATGAATTAGAGAATATTAGTAGACAGCAAGGAGAAGCTGTACAAGTGCCCTGTTGCATTCCAATACCTGCTGGGCTTCAGGCCGGGCCATCAGATGGAAATCTCTGCTTGCTGTCAGTAAAAACAAACATTCTGGTTCTATTCTGCTGCTATAGCCATGTCCAGTCCAGATCACACTTCAATCATAAAGGAAAATTCCGGTGTGGAATCGACCATAAAATGTAACGGATTGGACCGATGTACTGGGAATCCCCAGGTGGAGTCGAGGTCCTAATGGTTTGCGGCCATCTTTACTTCTCACGTGAAACGTCTGCCAGACAGAGCCGCGATAATTCATACGGATATTCTACAGTAAATACCGGAGGAAGCAGAATGAAGAGATTACGAGCGATAATCCCGAGCGCCCCCAGATGTTATAGAGAAAATATGAAGATTATCAGGAACATTTCTTGCCTGTAATCCGCTGTACAGATGGCCGGAGCCGCAGCTCCACAATCCTCCCCATCATAGGATTCCCCCTGAAAATATCAAAGAATAAAGGAGAACAATAGGGTGGAAACTGGAGGGTGCAGGACGACCACAGGATGGGGAGGTGCTGCACTAGTAACCACAGGATGGGGAGGTGCTGCACTAGTAACCACAGGATGAGGGAGGTGCTGCACTAGTAACCACAGGATGGGGAGCTGCCGCACTAGTAACCACAGGATGGGGAGGTGCTGCACTAGTAACCACAGGATGAGGGAGGTGCTGCACTAGTAACCACAGGATGGGGAGCTGCCGCACTAGTAACCACAGGATGAGGAGGTGCTGCACTAGTAACCACAGGATGGGGAGCTGCCGCACTAGTAACCACAGGATGGGGAGGTGCCGCACTAGTAACCACAGGATGAGGGAGGTGCCGCACTAGTAACCACAGGATGGGGAGGTGCCGCACTAGTAACCACAGGATGGGGAGGTGCCGCACTAGTAACCACAGGATGGGGGAGGTGCCGCACTAGTAACCACAGGATGGGGGAGGTGCCGCACTAGTAACCACAGGATGGGGAGGTGCCGCACTAGTAACCACAGGATGAGGGAGGTGCCGCACTAGTAACCACAGGATGAGGGAGGTGCCGCACTAGTAACCACAGGATGGGGAGCTGCCGCACTAGTAACCACAGGATGGGGAGCTGCCGCACTAGTAACCACAGGATGAGGGAGGTGCTGCACTAGTAACCACAGGATGGGGAAGTGCTGCACTAGTAACCACAGGATGGGGGAGGTGCTGCACTAGTAACCACAGGATGGGGAAGTGCTGCACTAGTAACCACAGGATGGGGAGGTGCTGAACTAGTAACCACAGGATGGGGAGCTGCCACACTAGTAACCACAGGATGGGGGAGGTGCTGCACTAGTAACCACAGGATGGGGGAGGTGCTGCACTAGTAACCACAGGATGGGGAAGTGCTGCACTAGTAACCACAGGATGGGGAGGTGCTGCACTAGTAACCACAGGATGAGGGAGGTGCCGCACTAGTAACCACAGGATGGGGGAGGTGCCACACTAGTAACCACAGGATGGGGGAGGTGCCGCACTAGTAACCACAGGATGGGGAGGTCCTGCACTAGTAACCACAGGATGGGGAGGTGCTGAACTAGTAACCACAGGATGGGGAGGTGCTGAACTAGTAACCACAGGATTGGGAGGTGCTGAACTAGTAACCACAGGATGGGGGAGGTGCTGCACTAGTAACCACAGGATGAGGGAGGTGCCGCACTAGTAACCACAGGATGGGGGAGGTGCTGCACTAGTAACCACAGGATGGGGGAGGTGCCGCACTAGTAACCACAGGATGGGGGAGGTGCTGCACTAGTAACCACAGGATGGGGAGGTGCTGCACTAGTAACCACAGGATGGGGAGGTGCTGCACTAGTAACCACAGGATGGGGAGGTGCTGAACTAGTAACCACAGGATGAGGGAGGTGCTGAACTAGTAACCACAGGATGAGGGAGGTGCCGCACTAGTAACCACAGGATGGGGGAGGTGCCACACTAGTAACCACAGGATGGGGAGGTGCTGAACTTGTAACCACAGGATGGGGAGGTGCTGAACTAGTAACCACAGGATTGGGAGGTGCTGAACTAGTAACCACAGGATGGGGGAGGTGCCGCACTAGTAACCACAGGATGGGGAGGTGCTGCACTAGTAACCACAGGATGGGGAGGTGCTGAACTAGTAACCACAGGATGAGGGAGGTGCCGCACTAGTAACCACAGGATGGGGAGGTGCCGCACTAGTAACCACAGGATGGGGAGGTGCCGCACTAGTAACCACAGGATGGGGGAGGTGCTGCACTAGTAACCACAGGATGGGGAAGTGCTGCACTAGTAACCACAGGATGGGGAGGTGCCGCACTAGTAACCACAGGATGGGGGAGGTGCTGCACTAGTAACCACAGGATGAGGGAGGTGCCGCACTAGTAACCACAGGATGGGGGAGGTGCTGCACTAGTAACCACAGGATGGGGAAGTGCTGCACTAGTAACCACAGGATGGGGAGGTGCTGAACTAGTAACCACAGGATGGGGAGGTGCTGAACTAGTAACCACAGGATGAGGGAGGTGCTGCACTAGTAACCACAGGATGGGGAGCTGCCGCACTAGTAACCACAGGATGGGGAGCTGCCGCACTAGTAACCATAGGATGGGGAGGTGCCGCACTAGTAACCATAGGATGGGGAGGTGCCGCACTAGTAACCACAGGATGGGGAGGTGCTGCACTAGTAACCACAGGATGAGGAGGTGCTGCACTAGTAACCACAGGATGGGGGAGGTGCTGCACTAGTAACCACAGGATGGGGAGGTGTCGCACTAGTAACCACAGGATGGGGAGGTGCCACACTAGTAACCACAGGATGGGGGAGGTGCCGCACTAGTAACCACAGGATGGGGAGGTTCCGCACTAGTAACCACAGGATGGGGGAGGTGCCGCACTAGTAACCACAGGATGGAGGAGGTGCCGCACTAGTAACCACAGGATGGGGGAGGTGCCGCACTAGTAAACACAGGATGGGGGAGGTGCTGCACTAGTAACCACAGCATGGGGAGGTGCTGCACTAGTAACCACAGGATGGGGAAGTGCTGCACTAGTAACCACAGGATGGGGGAGGTGCTGCACTAGTAACCACAGGATGGGGAGCTTCCGCACTAGTAACCACAGGATGGGGAGGTGCTGCACTAGTAACCACAGGATGGGGAAGTGCTGCACTAGTAACCACAGGATGAGGAGCTGCCGCACTAGTAACCACAGGATGGTGAGGTGCTGCACTAGTAACCACAGGATGGGGAGGTGCCGCACTAGTAACCACAGGATGGGGGAGGTACTGCACTAGTAACCACAGGATGGGGAGGTGCTGCACTAGTAACCACAGGATGGGGAGCTGCCGCACTAGTAACCACAGGATGGGGGAGGTGCTGCACTAGTAACCACAGGATGGGGGAGGTGCTGCACTAGTAACCACAGGATGGGGAGCTGCCGCACTAGTAACCACAGGATGGGGGAGGTGCTGCACTAGTAACCACAGGATGGGGAGGTGCTGCACTAGTAACCACAGGATGGGGAGCTGCCGCACTAGTAACCACAGGATGGGGAGGTGCTGCACTAGTAACCACAGGATGGGGAGCTGCCGCACTAGTAACCACAGGATGGGGGAGGTGCTGCACTAGTAACCACAGGATGGGGGAGCTGCCGCACTAGTAACCACAGGATGGGGGAGGTGCTGCACTAGTAACCACAGGATGGGGGAGGTGCTGCACTAGTAACCACAGGATGGGGGAGGTGCTGCACTAGTAACCACAGCACCAGTTTAGAAGTAACTGCAAAGCTCAGGGGTGCTCCTAGCTATAGTGCCCTCCCCCAAGTGCCCTCCCTAAGTCCCACCCTCAAATACTCTCTCTACATCTTCTAAACCACTCCCTCAATATAACACTAACTGTAGTGCCCATAGTGTCAGATATATAATAGTGCCCATAGTGTCAGATATATAATAGTGCTCATAGTGTCAGACATATAATAGTGCCCATAGTGTCAGATATATAATAGCGCACATAGTGTCAGATATATAATAGCGCTCATAGTGTCAGATATATAATAGTGCTCATAGTGTCAGATATATAATAGTGCTCATAGTGTCAGATATATAATAGTGCTCATAGTGTCAGACATATAATAGCGCCCATAGTGTCAGACATATAATAGTGCACAGTGTCAGATATATAATAGTGCTCATAGTGTCAGACATATAATAGTGCACAGTGTCAGATATATAATAGTGCTCATAGTGTCAGACATATAATAGTGCACATAGTGTCACACATATAATAGTGCTCATAGTGTCAGATATATAATAGTGCACATAGTGTCAGATATATAATAGTGCTCATAGTGTCAGACATATAATAGTGCTCATAGTGTCAGACATATAATAGTGCTCATAGTGTCAGACATATAATAGTGCTCATAGTGTCAGACATATAATAGTGCACATAGTGTCAGACATATAATAGTGCACATAGTGTCAGACATATAATAGTGCTCATAGTGTCAGATATATAATAGTGCACATAGTGTCAGATATATAATAGTGCTCATAGTGTCAGATATATAATAGTGCTCATAGTGTCAGATATATAATAGTGCACATAGTGTCAGATATATAATAGTGCACATAGTGTCAGATATATAATAGTGCACATAGTGTCAGATATATAATAGTGCTCATAGTGTCAGATATATAATAGTGCACATAGTGTCAGATATATAATAGTGCACATAGTGTCAGACATATAATAGTGCACATAGTGTCAGATATATAATAGTGCTCATAGTGTCAGATATATAATAGTGCACAGTGTCAGATATATAATAGTGCACATAGTGTCAGACATATAATAGTGCACATAGTGTCAGATATATAATAGTGCACATAGTGTCAGATATATAATAGTGCACATAGTGTCAGAAATATAATAGTGCACATAGTGTCAGATATATAATAGTGCTCATAGTGTCAGACATATAATAGTGCTCATAGTGTCAGATATATAATAGTGCCCATAGTGTCAGACATATAATAGTGCACATAGTGTCAGATATATAATAGTGCCCATAGTGTCAGACATATAATAGTGCACATAGTGTCAGATATATAATAGTGCTCATAGTGTCAGATATATAATAGTGCACATAGTGTCAGACATATAATAGTGCACATAGTGTCAGACATATAATAGTGCTCATAGTGTCAGATATATAATAGTGCTCATAGTGTCAGACATATAATAGTGCTCATAGTGTCAGACATATAATAGTGCTCATAGTGTCAGACATATAATAGTGCACATAGTGTCAGATATATAATAGTGCTCATAGTGTCAGATATATAATAGTGCACATAGTGTCAGACATATAATAGTGCACATAGTGTCAGACATATAATAGTGCACATAGTGTCAGACATATAATAGTGCTCATAGTGTCAGATATATAATAGTGCACATAGTGTAAGATATATAATAGTGCTCATAGTGTCAGATATATAATAGTGCTCATAGTGTCAGATATATAATAGTGCACATAGTGTCAGATATATAATAGTGCTCATAGTGTCAGATATATAATAGTGCTCATAGTGTCAGATATATAATAGTGCCCATAGTGTCAGACATATAATAGTGCTCATAGTGTCAGACATATAATAGTGCTCATAGTGTCAGATATATAATAGTGCTCATAGTGTCAGATATATAATAGTGCTCATAGTGTCAGATATATAATAGTGCACATAGTGTCAGACATATAATAGTGCACATAGTGTCAGATATATAATAGTGCTCATAGTGTCAGACATATATTAGTGCTCATAGTGTCAGATATATAATAGCGCCCATAGTGTCAGACATATAATAGCGCCCATAGTGTCAGACATATAATAGTGCTCATAGTGTCAGACATATAATAGTGCACAGTGTCAGATATATAATACCGCACATAGTGTCAGACATATAATACCGCACAGTGTCAGATATATAATACCGCACATAGTGTCAGACATATAATAGTGCTCATAGTGTCAGACATATAATAGTGCTCATAGTGTCAGATATATAATACCGCACATAGTGTCAGACATATAATAGTGCTCATAGTGTCAGACATATAATAGTGCACAGTGTCAGATATATAATACCGCACATAGTGTCAGACATATAATACCGCACAGTGTCAGATATATAATACCGCACATAGTGTCAGACATATAATAGTGCTCATAGTGTCAGATATATAATAGCGCCCATAGTGTCAGATATATAATACCGCACAGTGTCAGATATATAATAGTGCACATAGTGTCAGATATATAATAGTGCACATAGTGTCAGATATATAATAGTGCACATAGTGTCAGATATATAATACCGCACAGTGTCAGATATATAATAGTGCACATTGTCAGATATATAATAGTGCACATAGTATCAGACATATAATAGTGCACATAGTGTCAGATATATAATACCGCACATAGTGTCAGATATATAATAGTGCACATAGTGTCAGATATATAATACCACACAGTGTCAGATATATAATAGTGCACAGTGTCAGATATATAATACCGCACATAGTGTGAGACATATAATAGTGCACATAGTGTCAGATATATAATACCGCACAGTGTCAGATATATAATAGTGCTCATAGTGTCAGACATATAATACTGCACATAGTGTCAGATATATAATAGTGCTCATAGTGTCAGACATATAATACTGCACAGTGTCAGACATATAATAGTGCTCAGTGTCAGATATATAATAGTGCTCATAGTGTCAGACATATAATAGTGCTCATAGTGTCAGAAATATAATAGTGCTCATAGTGTCAGACATATAATAGTGCTCATAGTGTCAGATATATAATAGTGCTCATAGTGTCAGACATATAATAGTGCTCATAGTGTCAGAAATATAATAGTGCTCATAGTGTCAGACATATAATAGTGCTCATAGTGTCAGACATATAATAGTGCTCATAGAGTCAGATATATAATAGTGCTCATAGTGTCAGATATATAATAGTGCTCATAGTGTCAGATATATAATAGCGCTCAGTGTCAGCCATATAATAGTGCTCATAGTGTCAGACATATAATACTGCACATAGTGTCAGATATATAATAGTGCTCATAGTGTCAGATATATAATAGTGCTCATAGTGTCAGATATATAATAGTGCTCATAGTGTCAGACATATAATAGCGCCCATAGTGTCAGACATATAATAGTGCTCATAGTGTCAGACATATAATAGTGCTCATAGTGTCAGACATATAATAGTGCACATAGTGCCAGATATATAATACCGCACATAGTGTCAGACATATAATAGTGCTCATAGTGTCAGACATATAATAGTGCACATAGTGCCAGATATATAATAGTGCACATAGTGTCAGATATATAATAGTGCACATAGTGTCAGATATATAATAATGCACATAGTGTCAGATATATAATAGTGCACATAGTGTCAGATATATAATAGTGCTCATAGTGTCAGATATATAATAGTGCACAGTGTCAGATATATAATAGTGCTCATAGTGTCAGACATATAATAGTGCACATAGTGCCAGATATATAATACCGCACATAGTGTCAGACATATAATAGTTCTCATAGTGTCAGACATATAATAGTGCACATAGTGCCAGATATATAATACCGCACATAGTGTCAGACATATAATACCGCACATAGTGTCAGACATATAATAGTGCTCATAGTGTCAGACATATAATAGTGCTCATAGTGTCAGATATATAATACTGCACATAGTGTCAGATATATAATAGTGCTCATAGTGTCAGACATATAATAGTGCAGTGTCAGATATATAATAGTGCACATAGTGTCAGACATATAATAGTGCTCATAGTGTCAGATATATAATAGTGCACATAGTGTCAGATATATAATAGTGCACATAGTGTCAGACATATAATAGTGCACATAGTGTCAGATATATAATAGTGCACATAGTGTCAGATATATAATAGTGCACATAGTGTCAGACATATAATAGTGCACATAGTGTCAGATATATAATACCGCACATAGTGTCAGATATATAATAGTGCCCATAGTGTCAGACATATAATAGTGCTCAGTGTCAGACATATAATAGTGCACATAGTGCCAGATATATAATACCGCACATAGTGTCAGACATATAATAGTGCTCATAGTGTCAGACATATAATAGTGCACATAGTGCCAGATATATAATACCGCACATAGTGTCAGACATATAATAGTGCTCATAGTGTCAGACATATAATACCGCACATAGTGTCAGATATATAATAGTGCTCATAGTGTCAGATATATAATAGTGCTCATAGTGTCAGACATATAATAGCGCTCATAGTGTCAGATATATAATAGTGCACATAGTGTCAGATATATAATAGTGCTCATAGTGTCAGATATATAATAGTGCACATAGTGTCAGATATATAATAGTGCACAGTGTCAGATATATAATAGTGCTCATAGTGTCAGACATATAATAGTGCTCATAGTGTCAGACATATAATAGTGCTCATAGTGTCAGACATATAATAGTGCACATAGTGCCAGATATATAATACCGCACATAGTGTCAGACATATAATAGTGCTCATAGTGTCAGACATATAATACCGCACATAGTGTCAGATATATAATAGTGCTCATAGTGTTAGACATATAATACTGCACATAGTGTCAGACATATAATAGTGCTCATAGTGTCAGAAATATAATAGTGCTCATAGTATCAGACATATAATAGTGCACATAGTGTCAGATATATAATAGTGCTCATAGTGTCAGACATATAATACTGCAAATAGTGTCAGATAGATAATAGTGCTCATAGTGTCAGACATATAATACTGCACATAGTGTCAGATATATAATAGTGCACAGTGTCAGACATATAATAGTGCTCATAGTGTCAGATATATAATAGTGCACATAGTGTCAGACATATAATAGTGCACAGTGTCAGATATATAATAGTGCACAGTGTCAGATATATAATAGTGCACAGTGTCAGATATATAATAGTGCACAGTGTCAGATATATAATAGTGCACAGTGTCAGATATATAATAGTGCACAGTGTCAGATATATAATAGTGCTCATAGTGTCAGATATATAATAGTGCTCATAGTGTCAGATATATAATAGTGCACAGTGTCAGACATATAATAGTGCACAGTGTCAGATATATAATAGTGCACAGTGTCAGATATATAATAGTGCACATAGTGTCAGACATATAATAGTGCTCATAGTGTCAGACATATAATAGCGCCCATAGTGTCAGACATATAATTGCGCTCATAGTGTCAGACATATAATAGTGCTCATAGTGTCAGACATATAATAGTGCACATAGTGCCAGATATATAATACCGCACATAGTGTCAGACATATAATAGTGCTCATAGTGTCAGACATATAATAGTGCACATAGTGCCAGATATATAATACCGCACATAGTGTCAGACATATAATAGTGCTCATAGTGTCAGACATATAATAGTGCTCATAGTGTCAGATATATAATAGTGCTCATAGTGTCAGATATATAATAGTGCACATAGTGTCAGATATATAATAGTGCACATGGTGTCAGATATATAATAGTGCACATAGTGTCAGATATATAATAGTGCTCATAGTGTCAGATATATAATAGTGCTCATAGTGTCAGGTATATAATAGTGCACATAGTGTCAGACATATAATAGTGCACATAGTGTCAGATATATAATAGTGCACATAGTGTCAGATATATAATAGTGCACATAGTGTCAGACATATAATAGTGCACATAGTGTCAGATATATAATAGTGCACATAGTGTCAGACATATAATAGTGCACATAGTGTCAGACATATAATAGTGCACATAGTGTCAGACATATAATAGTGCACATAGTGTCAGACATATAATAGTGCACATAGTGTCAGACATATAATAGTGCACAGTGTCAGATATATAATAGTGCACATAGTGTCAGATATATAATAGTGCACATAGTGTCAGACATATAATAGTGCACATAGTGTCAGATATATAATAGTGCACATAGTGTCAGATATATAATAGTGCACAGTGTCAGATATATAATAGTGCACATACTGTCAGACATATAATAGTGCACAGTGTCAGACATATAATAGTGCACATAGTGTCAGATATATAATAGTGCACATAGTGTCAGACATATAATAGTGCTCATAGTGTCAGATATATAATAGTGCACAGTGTCAGATATATAATACCGCACAGTGTCAGATATATAATAGTGCACAGTGTCAGATATATAATACCGCACATAAGGTCAGATATATAATAGTGCACATAGTGTCAGATATATAATAGTGCACATAGTGTCAGATATATAATAGTGCACATAGTGTCAGACATATAATAGTGCTCATAGTGTCAGATATATAATAGTGCTCATAGTGTCAGATATATAATAGTGCACAGTGTCAGATATATAATACCGCACAGTGTCAGATATATAATAGTGCACAGTGTCAGATATATAATACCGCACATAAGGTCAGATATATAATAGTGCACATAGTGTCAGACATATAATAGTGCACAGTGTCAGATATATAATACCGCACATAGTGTCAGATATATAATAGTGCACATAGTGTCAGATATATAATAGTGCACAGTGTCAGACATATAATACCGCCCAGTGTCAGATATATAATAGTGCCCATAGTGTCAGACATATAATAAGAGCGCCCATAGTGTCAGATATATAATAGTGCACAGTGTCAGACATATAATAGTGCACAGTGTCAGATATATAATAGTGCACAGTGTCAGACATATAATAGTGCACAGTGTCAGATATATAATAGTGCACAGTGTCAGACATATAATAGTGCACAGTGTCAGATATATAATAGTGCACAGTGTCAGACATATAATAGTGCACAGTGTCAGATATATAATACCGCCCATAGTGTCAGATATATAATAGTGCCCATAGTGTCAGACATATAATAAGAGCGCCCATAGTGTCAGACATATAATAGTGCACAGTGTCAGACATATAATAGTGCACAGTGTCAGATATATAATAGTGCACAGTGTCAGATATATAATACCGCCCATAGTGTCAGATATATAATAGTGCCCATAGTGTCAGACATATAATAATACCGCCCATAGTGTCAGATATATAATAGTGCCCATAGTATCAGACATATAATAGTGCACAGTGTCAGACATATAATAGTGCCCATAGTATCAGATATATAATAGTGCACATAGTGTCAGATATATAATAGCGCACATATTGTCAGATATATAATAGTGCACATAGTGTCAGATATATAATAGTGCACATAGTGTCAGATATATAAAAGTGCACATAGTGTCAGACATATAATAGTGCACATAGTGTCAGATATATAATAGTGCACATAGTGTCAGATATATAAAAGTGCACATAGTGTCAGACATATAATAGTGCACATAGTGTCAGATATATAATAGTGCACAGTGTCAGACATATAATAGTGCACAATATCAGATATATAATACCGCACATAGTGTCAGATTTATAATAGCGCACATAGTGTCAGATATATAATAGTGCACATAGTGTCAGATATATAATAGTGCACATAGTGTCAGACATATAATAGTGCACATAGTGTCAGATATATAATAGTGCACAGAGTCAGATATATAATAGTGCACAGTGTCAGACATATAATAGTGCACAGTGTCAGACATATAATAGTGCACAGTGTCAGATATATAATAGTGCACAGTGTCAGATATATAATAGTGCACAGTGTCAGACATATAATAGTGCACAGTGTCAGACATATAATAGTGCACAGTGTCAGATATATAATAGTGCACAGTGTCAGATATATAATAGTGCACAGTGTCAGAAATATAATAGTGCACATAGTGTCAGATATATAATAGCGCCCATAGTGTCAGATATATAATACCGCACAGTGTCAGATATATAATACCGCACATAGTGTCAGATATATAACAGTGCACAGTGTCAGATATATAATAGTGCACATAGTGTCAGATATATAATAGTGCCCATAGTGTCAGATATATAATACCGCCCATTGTGTCAGATATATAATAGTGCACAGTGTCAGACATAATAGTGCACAGTGTCAGATATATAATAGTGCACAGTATCAGATTTAAAATACCGCACATAATGTCAGACATATAATAGTGCACAGTGTCAGATATATAATAGTGCCCATAGTGTCAGATATATAATAGTGCACAGTATCAGATATATAATAGTGCACATAGTGTCAGACATATAATAGTGCACAGTGTCAGATATATAATAGTGCACAGTGTCAGATATATAATAGTGCCCATAGTGTCAGATATATAATAGTGCTCATAGTGTCAGATATATAATACCGCACATAGTGTGAGACATATAATAGTGCTCATAGTGTCAGACATATAATAGTGCCCATAGTGTCAGATATATAATAGTGCCCATAGTGTCAGATATATAATAGTGCACATAGTGTCAGATATATAATACCGCACATAGTGTGAGACATATAATAGTGCCCATAGTGTCAGACATATAATAGTGCCCATAGTGTCAGACATATAATAGTGCACATATTGTCAGATATATAATAGTGCCCATAGTGTCAGACATATAATACCGCACATAGTGTCAGATATATAATACCGCACATAGTGTCAGACATATAATACCGCACATAGTGTCAGATATATAATACCGCACATAGTGTCAGACATATAATACCGCACATAGTGTCAGATATATAATGTACAGTGCGCAGATCCCACAAGTACAAGTAAGGTACCAGGGAGAACACATGCAGTGCGGTTTACGCCTGTAACCTATGTGGGTGTATAGCACTATAGGGCGCTGTATGTAACCACAGGATACGGTATATACTCTGTTTCCATGAATACATTGTCCTATTAATTGGTCGACTCAGATACATACGGGAAACAATCCGCGGATTAGAGGCCACAATCTTCTCCGAGGTTTATTCTTCACAATGAGATTATCTCCCATATTATCCCTGTATATAAAGCCCGGCCTCCACCTGACACCGTCCGAGCGCTATATACAATACTGAATGAAGAGAGAACACAGACCGTGGCGCAGTACTACAACTCCTATCATGTGTGGGGAGTCAAAGCCCATCCATGCATCATAGGGTGGAGGAACCATGTCCAAATGTAATCCGAGGAAGGGGTTAAAGGGCATAGAAGGGGGGGGGTGCTCCAAGGTGTGGGGGATAGCTTGTTTCTGTGGTGTTACATAGGACTGCAGGTCACATCTACTACATTATCTGTACTCAGAGAGTTATCACTGTGTTATCTGTGGTGTTACATAGGACTGCAGGTCACATCTACTACATTATCTGTACTCAGAGAGTTATCACTGTGTTATCTGTGGTGTTACATAGGACTGCAGGTCACATCTATACATTATCTGTACTCAGAGAGTTATCACTGTTATCTGTGGTGTTACATAGGACTGCAGGTCACATCTATACATTATCTGTACTCAGAGAGTTATCACTGTTATCTGTGGTGTTACATAGGACTGCAGGTCACATCTATACATTATCTGTACTCAGAGAGTTATCACTGTTATCTGTGGTGTTACATAGGACTGCAGGTCACATCTACTACATTATCTGTAGTCAAAGAGTTATCACTGTGTTATCTGTGGTGTTACATAGGACTGCAGGTCACATCTATACATTATCTGTACTCAGAGAGTTATCACTGTTATCTGTGGTGTTACATAGGACTGCAGGTCACATCTACTACTTTATCTGTACTCAGAGAGTTATCACTGTGTTATCTGTGGTGTTACATAGGACTGCAGGTCACATCTATACATTATCTGTACTCATAGAGTTATCACTGTGTTATCTGTGGTGTTACATAGGACTGCAGGTCACATCTATACATTATCTGTACTCAGAGAGTTATCACTGTTATCTGTGGTGTTACATAGGACTGCAGGTCACATCTATACATTATCTGTACTCAGAGAGTTATCACTGTTATCTGTGGTGTTACATAGGACTGCAGGTCACATCTATACATTATCTGTACTCAGAGAGTTATCACTGTGTTATCTGTGGTGTTACATAGGACTGCAGGTCACATCTATACATTATCTGTACTCATAGAGTTATCACTGTGTTATCTGTGGTGTTACATAGGACTGCAGGTCACATCTATACATTATCTGTACTCAGAGAGTTATCACTGTTATCTGTGGTGTTACATAGGACTGCAGGTCACATCTATACATTATCTGTACTCAGAGAGTTATCACTGTTATCTGTGGTGTTACATAGGACTGTAGGTCACATCTATACATTATCTGTACTCAGAGAGTTATCACTGTGTTATCTGTGGTGTTACATAGGACTGCAGGTCACATCTACTACATTATCTGTACTCAGAGAGTTATCACTGTTATCTGTGGTGTTACATAGGACTGCAGGTCACATCCACTACATTATCTGTACTCAGAGAGTTATCACTGTGTTATCTGTGGTGTTACATAGGACTGCAGGTCACATCTATACATTATCTGTACTCAGAGAGTTATCACTGTGTTATCTGTGGTGTTACATAGGACTGCAGGTCACATCTATACATTATCTGTACTCAGAGAGTTATCACTGTGTTATCTGTGGTGTTACATAGGACTGCAGGTCACATCTATACATTATCTGTACTCAGAGAGTTATCACTGTGTTATCTGTGGTGTTACATAGGACTGCAGGTCACATCTATATAATCTGTACTCAGAGAGTTATCACTGTGTTATCTGTGGTGTTACATAGGACTGCAGGTCACATCTATACATTATCTGTACTCAGAGAGTTATCACTGTTATCTGTGGTGTTACATAGGACTGCAGGTCACATCTACTACATTATCTGTACTCAGAGAGTTATCACTGTGTTATCTGTGGTGTTACATAGGACTGCAGGTCACATCTATACATTATCTGTACTCAGAGAGTTATCACTGTTATCTGTGGTGTTACATAGGACTGCAGGTCACATCCACTACATTATCTGTACTCAGAGAGTTATCACTGTGTTATCTGTGGTGTTACATAGGACTGCAGGTCACATCTATACATTATCTGTACTCAGAGAGTTATCACTGTGTTATCTGTGGTGTTACATAGGACTGCAGGTCACATCTATACATTATCTGTACTCAGAGAGTTATCACTGTGTTATCTGTGGTGTTACATAGGACTGCAGGTCACATCTATACATTATCTGTACTCAGAGTTATCACTGTTATCTGTGGTGTTACATAGGACTGCAGGTCACATCTATACATTATCTGTACTCAGAGAGTTATCACTGTGTTATCTGTGGTGTTACATAGGACTGCAGGTCACATCTATACATTATCTGTACTCAGAGAGTTATCACTGTGTTATCTGTGGTGTTACATAGGACTGCAGGTCACATCTATACATTATCTGTACTCAGAGAGTTATCACTGTGTTATCTGTGGTGTTACATAGGACTGCAGGTCACATCTATACATTATCTGTACTCAGAGAGTTATCACTGTTATCTGTGGTGTTACATAGGACTGCAGGTCACATCTACATTATCTGTACTCAGAGAGTTATCACTGTGTTATCTGTGGTGTTACATAGGACTGCAGGTCACATCTATACATTATCTGTACTCAGAGAGTTATCACTGTTATCTGTGGTGTTACATAGGACTTCAGGTAATATATTTGTTATCTGTACACAGTGTGTGTGTTATCTGTGGTGTTACATAGGACTGCAGGTCACATGTACATTATCTGTACACAGTGTGTGTGTTATCTGTGGTGTTACATAGGACTGCAGGTCACATGTACATTATCTGTATACAGTGTGTGTGTTATCTGTGGTGTTACATAGGACTGCAGGTAATATATTTGTTATCTGTACACGGTGTGTGTGTTATCTGTGGTGTTACATAGGACTGCAGGTAATATATTTGTTATCTGTACACGGTGTGTGTGTTATCTGTGGTGTTACATAGGACTGATCTCTGCTGTATACCGTCATCTATCTGCGGTGTTCGCCCCCGTAATACTGATATATAGATATTTCTATCCGCTCGCAGCCATAATAAAACATCTCCGCGTCTCTTCCAATTATGGGAATGATGGAGACGATGGCGCCCCCTGTGGCCGTTCGCCCTCACGGTGATTTGGAGTTCACACCAGCTCCTGGGTTTTTATTGCGTTCCCACAATACTGTATCAGCTCCTCAGGGTCCCGGCAGACGAGGGGTTAATGACGCAAGCAGCTGACGCTCCAAATATTCCGGGAGGAGTCACATTATCCGGCAGTGTTGATCTTATAGGACAAAGTGAGTGTTGTGTTTCCATGGAAACACGTTACCTGCAGCCCCCGGGCGCGTGTGACACGAAGATTAACGCTGAGAATAATGTGAAATTAACACAATGCGCAAAATTTCCTCATATTTTCTCATTTATCACCATATATGGGCGACACGGAAAAAGTGATGGAAATATTCCGGAATCTTTCTCTACTGACTATGGGGGAGTGTGCGAGATCGGAGATGGCTGCCCCCCAAAATACAGCAACGAGGGGCCCGGGTCCGAGCACTAACACAACAAACAACCGAGGGGCCCCGGGTCCGAGCACTAACACTACAAAGACCAACCGAGGGGCCCCGGGTCCGAGCACTAACACTACAAAGACCAACCGAGGGGCCCCGGGTCCGAGCACTAACACTACAAAGACCAACCGAGGGGCCCCGGGTCCGAGCACTAACACTACAAAGACCAACCGAGGGGCCCCGGGTCCGAGCACTAACACTACAAAGACCAACCGAGGGGCCCCGGGTCCGAGCACTAACACTACAAAGAACAACCGAGGGGCCCCGGGTCCGAGCACTAACACTACAAAGAACAACCGAGGGGCCCCGGGTCCGAGCACTAACACTACAAAGACCAACCGAGGGGCCCCGGGTCCGAGCACTAACACTACAAAGAACAACCGAGGGGCCCCGGGTCCGAGCACTAACACTACAAAGACCAACCGAGGGGCCCCGGGTCCGAGCACTAACACTACAAAGAACAACGAGGGGCCCCGGGTCCGAGCACTAACACTACAAAGACCAACCGAGGGGCCCCGGGTCCAAGCACTAACACTACAAACAACCGAGGGGCCCCGGGTCCGAGCACTAACACTACAAAGACCAACCGAGGGGCCCCGGGTCCGAGCACTAACACTACAAACAACCGAGGGGCCCGGGTCCGAACACTAACACTACAGAGAACAACCGAGGGGCCCCGGGTCCGAGCACTAACACTACAAACAACCGAGGGGCCCCGGGTCCGAGCACTAACACTACAAAGACCAACCGAGGGGCCCCGGGTCCGAGCACTAACACTACAAAGAACAACCGAGGGGCCCCGGGTCCGAGCACTAACACTACAAACAACCGAGGGGCCCGGGTCCGAACACTAACACTACAGAGAACAACCGAGGGGCCCCGGGTCCGAACACTAACACTACAAACAATCGAGGGGCCCCGGGTCCGAGCACTAACACTACAAAGACCAACCGAGGGGCCCCGGGTCCGAGCACTAACACTACAAAGAACCGAGGGGCCCCGGGTCTGAACACTAACACTACAAAGACCAACCGAGGGGCCCCGGGTCCGAGCACTAACACTACAAAGACCAACCGGGGGGCCCCGGGTCCGAGCACTAACACTACAAAGAACAACCGAGGGGCCCCGGGTCCGAGCACTAACACTACAAACAATCGAGGGGCCCCGGGTCCGAGCACTAACACTACAAAGAACAACCGAGGGGCCCCGGGTCCGAGCACTAACACTACAAAGAACAACCGAGGGGCCCCGGGTCCGAGCACTAACACTACAAACCACCGAGGGGCCCCGGGTCCGAGCACTGACACTACAAAGACCAACCGAGGGGCCCCGGGTCCGAGCACTAACACTACAAACAACCGAGGGGCCCCGGGTCCGAGCACTAACACTACAAAGAACAACTGAGGGGCCCCGGGTCCGAGCACTAACACTACAAACAATCGAGGGGCCCCGGGTCCGAGCACTAACACTACAAACAATCGAGGGGCCCCGGGTCCGAGCACTAACACTACAAAGAACAACCGAGGGGCCCCGGGTCCGAGCACTAACACTACAAACCACCGAGGGGCCCCGGGTCCGAGCACTAACACTACAAACCACCGAGGGGCCCCGGGTCCGAGCACTAACACTACAAACAACCGAGGGGCCCCGGGTCCGAGCACTAACACTACAAAGACCAACCGAGGGGCCCCGGGTCCGAGCACTAACACTACAAAGACCAACCGAGGGGCCCCGGGTCCGAGCACTAACACTACAAAGACCAACCGAGGGGCCCCGGGTCCGAGCACTAACACTACAAAGAACAACCGAGGGGCCCCGGGTCCGAGCACTAACACTACAAAGAACAATGAGGGGCCCCGGGTCCGAGCACTAACACTACAAAGAACAACCGAGGGGCCCCGGGTCCGAGCACTAACACTACAAAGACCAACCGAGGGGCCCCGGGTCCGAGCACTAACACTACAAACAACCGAGGGGCCCCGGGTCCGAGCACTAACACTACAAAGACCAACCGAGGGGCCCCGGGTCCGAGCACTAACACTACAAAGAACAACGAGGGGCCCCGGGTCCGAGCACTAACACTACAAAGAACAACCGAGGGGCCCCGGGTCCGAGCACTAACACTACAAACAATCGAGGGGCCCCGGGTCCGAGCACTAACACTACAAAGACCAACCGAGGGGCCCCGGGTCCAAGCACTAACACTACAAACAATCGAGGGGCCCAGGGTCCGAGCACTAATACTACAAAGAACAACCGAGGGGCCCCGGGTCCGAGCACTAACACCTCAAAGAACAACCGAGGGGCCCCGGGTCCGAGCACTAACACTACAAAGAACAACCGAGGGGCCCCGGGTCCAAGCACTAACACTACAAAGACCAACCGAGGGGCCCCGGGTCCGAGCACTAACACTACAAACCACCGAGGGGCCCCGGGTCCGAGCACTAACACTACAAAGACCAACCGAGGGGCCCCGGGTCCGAGCACTAACACTACAAAGAACAACCGAGGGGCCCCGGGTCCGAGCACTAACACTACAAACCACCGAGGGGCCCCGGGTCCGAGCACTAACACTACAAACAATCGAGGGGCCCCGGGTCCGAGCACTAACACTACAAAGAACAACCGAGGGGCCCAGGGTCCGAGCACTAACACTACAAACAATCGAGGGGCCCCGGGTCCGAGCACTAACACTACAAAGAACAACCGAGGGGCCCCGGGTCCGAGCACTAACACTACAAAGAACAACCGAGGGGCCCCGGGTCCGAGCACTAACACTACAAAGAACAACCGAGGGGCCCCGGGTCCGAGCACTAACACTACAAACCACCGAGGGGCCCCGGGTCCGAACACTAACACTACAAACAATCGAGGGGCCCCGGGTCCGAGCTAAAGCTGTCACTGGGGGCCGTGCAGCCGACCACAAGGATGGAGTATAACAAGAACTATAGGAATATATTGGGGGGAAAGCCATACAATACCTGCAATAGAGCGAGCAATACAGTGTCCACATACCAACGCCATATAGTGCTCCCATAATACTGCCATACAGTGACTACATATAGAGCACTACAATGTTCAAATAACAGCGCCAGACAGTGCTCCCATAATACTGCCATACAAAACCTTCAATACAGAGAAAACATGGAGCACTACAGTGTCCACATAACATCGCCATACAGAGCTCCCATAATACCGCCATACAGTGAATTCATCAAGAATAACAGTGCCATACAGAGCTCCCATAATACCGCCATACAGTGAATACATATAGAGCACTACAATGTCCTAATAACAGCGCCAGACAGTGCTCCCATAATACTGCCCTACAGTGACTACATAGAGCACTACAATGTCCAAATAACAGCGCCAGACAGTGCTCCCATAATACTACCATACAAAACCTTCAATACAGCGAAAACATGGAGCACTACAGTGTCCACATAACATCGCCATACAGAGCTCCCATAATACCGCCATACAGTGAATTCATCAAGAATAACAGTGCCATACAGAGCTCCCATAATACCCCCATACAGTGAATTCATCAAGAATAACAGTGCCATACAGAGCTCCCATAATACCGCCATACAGTGAATACATTGTGCATACACATGCCATACAGTGCTCCTATAATACTGCCATACAGCAAAAACATCAGGCATTACAGTGTCCACATAACAGAACCATAGAGTGTTTTAATGATATTGCCATAAAGTAAACAACAGGGTACCCTACAGTGTTCAAACACCCCTATACAGTGCTCCCATAATACCGCCATACAGTGAACATATAGAGCCCTACATTCTATACCAGTACCATGCAGTGCTCTCATAATACTGCCATACTGTGAATATATAGAGCCCTACATTCTATACCAGTACCATGCAGTGCTCCCATAATACTGCCATACAGTGAATATATATAGAGCCCTACATTCTATACCAGTACCATGCAGTGCTCCCATAATACTGCCATACTGTGAATATATATAGAGCCCTACATTCTATACCAGTACCATGCAGTGCTCCCATAATACTGCCATACAGTGAATATATATATAGAGCCCTACATTCTATACCAGTACCATGCAGTGCTCCCATGATACTGCCATACTGTGAATATATATAGAGCCGTACATTCTATACCAGTACCATGCAGTGCTCCCATGATACTGCCATACTGTGAATATATAGAGCCCTACATTCTATACCAGTACCATGCAGTGCTCCCATAATACCGCCATACAGTGAACATATAGAGCCCTACATTCTATACCAGTACCATGCAGTGCTCTCATAATACTGCCATACAGTGAACATATAGAGCCCTACATTCTATACCAGTACCATGCAGTGCTCTCATAATACTGCCATACTGTGAATATATATAGAGCCGTACATTCTATACCAGTACCATGCAGTGCTCTCATAATACTGCCATACTGTGAATATATATAGAGCCCTACATTCTATACCAGTACCATGCAGTGCTCCCATAATACTGCCATACAGTGAATATATATAGAGCCCTACATTCTATACCAGTACCATGCAGTGCTCCCATAATACTGCCATACTGTGAATATATAGAGCCCTACATTCTATACCAGTACCATGCAGTGCTCTCATAATACTGCCATACAGTGAATATATATAGAGCCCTACATTCTATACCAGTACCATGCAGTGCTCTCATAATACTGCCATACAGTGAATATATATAGAGCCCTACATTCTATAGCAGTACCATGCAGTGCTCCCATAATACTGCCATACTGTGAATATATATAGAGCCCTACATTCTATACCAGTACCATGCAGTGCTCTCATAATACTGCCATACTGTGAATATATATAGAGCCCTACATTCTATACCAGTACCATGCAGTGCTCTCATAATACTGCCATACTGTGAATATATATAGAGCCCTACATTCTATACCAGTACCATGCAGTGCTCTCATAATACTGCCATACTGTGAATATATATAGAGCCCTACATTCTATACCAGTACCATGCAGTGCTCTCATAATACTGCCATACTGTGAATATATATAGAGCCCTACATTCTATACCAGTACCATGCAGTGCTCTCATAATACTGCCATACTGTGAATATATATAGAGCCCTACATTCTATACCAGTACCATGCAGTGCTCTCATAATACTGCCATACTGTGAATATATATAGAGCCCTACATTCTATACCAGTACCATGCAGTACTCTCATAATACTGCCATACTGTGAATATATATAGAGCCCTACATTCTATACCAGTACCATGCAGTACTCTCATAATACTGCCATACAGTGAATATATAGAGCCCTACATTCTATACCAGTACCATGCAGTGCTCTCATAATACTGCCATACAGTGAATATATATAGAGCCCTACATTCTATACCAGTACCATGCAGTGCTCTCATAATACTGCCATACTGTGAATATATATAGAGCCCTACATTCTATACCAGTACCATGCAGTACTCTCATAATACTGCCATACTGTGAATATATATAGAGCCCTACATTCTATACCAGTACCATGCAGTACTCTCATAATACTGCCATACAGTGAATATATAGAGCCCTACATTCTATACCAGTACCATGCAGTGCTCTCATAATACTGCCATACAGTGAATATATAGAGCCCTACATTCTATAGCAGTACCATGCAGTGCTCTCATAATACTGCCATACAGTGAATATATATAGAGGCCTACATTCTATACCAGTACCATGCAGTGCTCCCATAATACTGCCATACTGTGAATATATATAGAGCCCTACATTCTATACCAGTACCATGCAGTGCTCTCATAATACTGCCATACTGTGAATATATATAGAGCCCTACATTCTATACCAGTACCATGCAGTGCTCCCATAATACTGCCATACTGTGAATATATATAGAGCCCTACATTCTATACCAGTACCATGCAGTGCTCTCATAATACTGCCATACAGTGAATATATATAGAGCCCTACATTCTATACCAGTACCATGCAGTGCTCCCATAATACTGCCATACTGTGAATATATAGAGCCCTACATTCTATAGCAGTACCATGCAGTGCTCTCATAATACTGCCATACAGTGAATATATATAGAGCCCTACATTCTATACCAGTACCATGCAGTGCTCTCATAATACTGCCATACAGTGAATATATATAGAGCCCTACATTCTATACTAGTACCATGCAGTGCTCTCATAATACTGCCATACTGTGAATATATATAGAGCCCTACATTCTATACCAGTACCATGCAGTGCTCTCATAATACTGCCATACTGTGAATATATATAGAGCCCTACATTCTATACCAGTACCATGCAGTGCTCTCATAATACTGCCATACTGTGAATATATATAGAGCCCTACATTCTATACCAGTACCATGCAGTGCTCTCATAATACTGCCATACTGTGAATATATATAGAGCCCTACATTCTATACCAGTACCATGCAGTGCTCTCATGATACTGCCATACTGTGAATATATATAGAGCCCTACATTCTATACCAGTACCATGCAGTGCTCTCATGATACTGCCATACTGTGAATATATATAGAGCCCTACATTCTATACCAGTACCATGCAGTGCTCTCATAATACTGCCATACTGTGAATATATATAGAGCCCTACATTCTATACCAGTACCATGCAGTGCTCTCATAATACTGCCATACTGTGAATATATATAGAGCCCTACATTCTATACCAGTACCATGCAGTGCTCTCATAATACTGCCATACTGTGAATATATATAGAGCCCTACATTCTATACCAGTACCATGCAGTGCTCCCATAATACTGCCATACTGTGAATATATATAGAGCCCTACATTCTATACCAGTACCATGCAGTGCTCTCATAATACTGCCATACAGTGAATATATAGAGCCCTACATTCTATACCAGTACCATGCAGTGCTCCCATAATACTGCCATACTGTGAATATATATAGAGCCCTACATTCTATACCAGTACCATGCAGTGCTCTCATAATACTGCCATACAGTGAATATATATATAGAGCCCTACATTCTATACCAGTACCATGCAGTGCTCTCATAATACTGCCATACAGTGAATATATATAGAGCCGTACATTCTATACCAGTACCATGCAGTGCTCTCATAATACTGCCATAAAGTGAATATATAGAGCCCTACATTCTATACCAGTACCATGCAGTGCTCTCATAAAACTGCCATACTGTGAATATATAGAGCCCTACATTCTAAACCAGTACCATGCAGTGCTCCCATAATACTGCCATAAAGTGAATATATATAGAGCCGTACATTCTATACCAGTACCATGCAGTGCTCTCATAATACTGCCATACTGTGAATATATATAGAGCCCTACATTCTATACCAGTACCATGCAGTGCTCTCATAATACTGCCATACATTGAATATATAGAGCCCTACATTCTATACCAGTACCATGCAGTGCTCTCATAATACTGCCATACATTGAATATATAGAGCCCTACATTCTATACTAGTACCATGCAGTGCTCCCATAATACTGCCATACTGTGAATATATATAGAGCCCTACATTCTATACCAATACCATGCAGTGCTCCCATAATACTGCCATACAGTGAATATATATAGAGCCCTACATTCTATACCAGTACCATGCAGTGCTCTCATAATACTGCCATACAGTGAATATATAGAGCCCTACATTCTATTCCAGTACCATGCAGTGCTCTCATAATACTGCCATACAGTGAATATATATAGAGCCGTACATTCTATACCAGTACCATGCAGTGCTCTCATAATACTGCCATAAAGTGAATATATAGAGCCCTACATTCTATATCAGTACCATGCAGTGCTCTCATAATACTGCCATACAGTGAATATATAGAGCCCTACATTCTATACCAGTACCATGCAGTGCTCTCATAATACTGCCATACTGTGAATATATATAGAGCCCTACATTCTATACAGTACCATGCAGTGCTCTCATAATACTGCCATACAGTGAATATATATAGAGCCCTACATTCTATACTAGTACCATGCAGTGCTCCCATAATACTGCCATACTGTGAATATATATAGAGCCCTACATTCTATACCAGTACCATGCAGTGCTCTCATAATACTGCCATACATTGAATATATAGAGCCCTACATTCTATACCAGTACCATGCAGTGCTCTCATAATACTGCCATACTGTGAATATATATAGAGCCCTACATTCTATACCAGTACCATGCAGTGCTCTCATAATACTGCCATACTGTGAATATATATAGAGCCCTACATTCTATACCAGTACCATGCAGTGCTCTCATAATACCGCCATACAGTGAATATATAGAGCCCTACATTCTATACCAGTACCATGCAGTGCTCTCATAATACTGCCATACAGTGAATATATATAGAGCCCTACATTCTATACCAGTACCATGCAGTGCTCTCATAATACTGCCATACTGTGAATATATATAGAGCCCTACATTCTATACCAGTACCATGCAGTGCTCTCATAATACTGCCATACAGTGAATATATATAGAGCCCTACATTCTATACCAGTACCATGCAGTGCTCTCATAATACTGCCATACATTGAATATATAGAGCCCTACATTCTATACCAGTACCATGCAGTGCTCCCATAATACTGCCATACATTGAATATATAGAGCCCTACATTCTATACCAGTACCATGCAGTGCTCTCATAATACTGCCATACATTGAATATATAGAGCCCTACATTCTATACCAGTACCATGCAGTGCTCTCATAATACTGCCATACATTGAATATATAGAGCCCTACATTCTATACCAGTACCATGCAGTGCTCTCATAATACTGCCATACTGTGAAGATCTACAACCCTACAGTGTCCAAATAACAGTATCACACAGTTCTCACTAAATACTGCCATAAAGTTAACACATGGAGCCTACTGTGCCCCAACAGTGCAATACAGTGCTGAAAAGAATACCGCAACAGTAGATGCCCGCAGTATACAGATTACAGTGCCATACATCATTTCCATAATGCTGCCTAACAGTAGAGTTGCCACCTGTCTGGTATTTTACCGCCACAGTCGGTATTTTGGCCACCCTGCCGGTATTTATAGTATAGGTCAGTGTTTCCCAACCAGAGCACCTCCAGCTGTTGCAACACTACAACTCCCAGCATGCCCGGACAGCCAATGGCTGTCCGGGCATGCTGGGAGTTGTAGTTTTGCAACAGCTGGAGGCACCCCTGGTTGGGAAACACTGACCTATACTATATACTACTATATAGTCCAACATGCTGGGAGTTGTAGTATTGCAACAGCTGGAGGCTCCCCTGGTTGGGAAACACTGACCTATACTATATTGTCACACATGATTGAAGTTGTGGTTTTGCAACAGCTGGAGGCACCCCTGGTTGGAAAACACTGACCTATCCTATATAACTCTATATAGTCCAACATGCTGGGAGTTGTAGTTTTGCAACAGCTGGAGGCACCCCTGGTTGGGAAACACTGACCTATACTATATACTACTATATAGTCCAACATGCTGGGAGTTGTAGTTTTGCAACAGCTGGAGGCACCCCTGGTTGGAAAACACTGACCTATACTATATACTACTATATAGTTCAACATGCTGGGAGTTGTAGTTTTGCAACAGCTGGAGGCACCCCTGGTTGGAAAACACTGAACTAAACTACATACTACTATATTGTCACACATGATTGAAGTTGTGGTTTTGCAACAGCTGGAGGCACCCCTGGTTGGAAAACACTGACCTATCCTATATACTACTATATAGTCCAACATGCTGGGAGTTGTAGTTTTCGTTTGGGGCAGCTGCTGAGCCACAGGCTGTATCAGGGCATGCTGGGAGTTGTAGTTAGTAACTACGACTTTAATAAAATAAAATAAAAAAGCGATCAAAAAGTCACATCAAAAACAAACATGGTCCTGTTAAAAAGTATAGATAGGGGCGCAAAAAATGACCCTTATACAGGCCCCGTAGAAGGAGAAATGAAAAGTTATAGGGGTCAGAATGGGACAAAATTTTCCCTTGTGAGGTTACGCATAATTAATTAATTATGCAAATGAATTAATTATGCAAATTAGCATGGCTGGTATTTTTTATTTTTTTGCAAGAAAGGTGGCGACCCTAAGAGCGAACACACGGTACTTCAGCCCCAATAACATACAGCGGTTACACAGCGCCCACATCTCCTCTATAGAGCAGTGGTCTCCAACCTGCGGACCTCCAGATGTTGCAAAACTACAACTCCCAGCATGCCCGGACAGCCAACGGCTGTCCGGGCATGCTGGGAGTTGTAGTTTTGCAACATCTGGAGGTCCGCAGGTTGAAGACCACTGCTATAGAGTGTTACTGTGTCCAAATAATTGCGCCATACAGTGCTCACATACCACATGGCGGGGTACGTACCGATCCACGTATGTGTCGGTTTTCCTGTATTTTATAAAATTTGCTCATTTTGGCCCAAGTTACATTTTGGGGAATATTTACTACTTTTTGTTGTTACCCACTTCTCTCGCCCTTATTAAGAAGTGGGCGGGGCTTGTTTTTGAGTCCCAAGGGCTGACGATCAGCAGATCCCGATCAGCGTCACCCCCCCTGCACTGTTATCAATCAGATCGGCGCCGCCCTCCATTTTTATATTTCCCCAAAGTTTACAGAACTCGACGCTGCCTGGAAATGCAATAAAATATCATCGCTGCTGCCCAAAAATGACGACTGGAGAACGGCGCAACATAAACACCCGGAACATTCTGCACAGAGCCGGAACCTAGGACAGAAAAATACTGCTTTATCCTGCAACGATCTTATCTTTATCCATAGCCTCAAGTCCACTACAGACCAGCACTCACTATTCTGCTGTTACATCAGGTCTTATCCTCCAGAGCTGCACTCACTATTCTGCTGTTACATCAGGTCTTATCCTCCAGAGCTGCACTCACTATTCTGCTGTTACATCAGGTCTTATTCTCCAGTCACCTCCAGAGCTGCACTCACTATTCTGCTGTTACATCATGTCTTATCCTCCAGTCACCTCCAGAGCTGCACTCACTATTCTGCTGTTACATCCTGTCTTATTCTCCAGTCACCTCCAGAGCTGCACTCACTATTCTGCTGTTACATCATGTCTTATCCTTCAGTCACCTCCAGAGCTTCACTTACTATTCTGCTGTTACATCATATTTTATGCACCAGTCACCTCCAGAGCTGCACTCACTATTCTGCTGTTACATCAGGTCTTATCTTCCAGTCACCTCCATAGCAGCACTCACTATTCTGCTGTTACATCCTGTCTTATCCTCCAGTCACCTCCAGAGCTGCACTCACTATTCTGCTGTTACATCATGTCTTATCGTTCAGTCACCTCCAGAGCTGCACTCACTATTCTGCTGCTACATCATGTCTTATCCTCCAGTCACCTCCAGAGCTGCACTCACTATTCTGCTGTTACATCATGTCTTATCCTCCAGTCACCTTTAGAGCTGCAGTCACTATTCTGCTGTTACATCATGTCTTATACATCAGTCACCTCCAGAGCAACACTCACTATTCTGCAGTTACATTAGGTCTTATCCCACAGTCACCTCCAAAGCTGCACTCACTATTCTGCTATTACATCATATCCTCCAGAGCTGCACTCACTATTCTGCTGTTACATCAAATCCTCCAGAGCTGCACTCACTATTCTGCTGTTACATCAAATCCTATCCACCAGAGCTGCACTCACTATTCTGCTGTTACATCAAATCCTATCCACCAGAGCTGCACTCACTATTCTGCTGTTACATCAAATCCTATCCACCAGAGTTGCACTCACTATTCTGCTGTTACATCAAATCCTATCCACCAGAGCTGCACTCACTATTCTGCTGTTACATCAAATCCTATCCACCAGAGCTGCACTCACTATTCTGCTGTTACATCAAATCCTATCCACCAGAGCTGCACTCACTATTCTGCTGTTACATCAAATCCTATCCACCAGAGCTGCAGTCACTATTCTGCTGTTACATCAAATCCTATCCTCCAGAGCTGTACTCACTTTTCTGTTGTTACATTATATCTTATCCTCCAGAGCTTCACTCACTATTCTGCTGTTACATCATGTCTTATCCTCCAGTCACCTCCAGAGCTGCACTCACTATTCTGCTGTTACATCATGTCTTATCCTCCAGTCACCTCCAGAGCTGCACTCACTATTCTGCTGTTACATTATGTCTTATCCTCCAGTCACCTCCAGATCTGCAATCACTATTCTGCCGTTACATTAGGTCTTATTGTCCAGTCACTTCCAGAGCTGCACTCGCTATTCTGCAGTTAAATCACACATAACCCTTCAGTTTATTCAGTGTTGCACTCACTATTCTGTCATATCACGTCATATCCTCCAGAGCTGCAATCATAATTCTACTGATTTAGTTTTCAGGATGTAGGACTTATTGCTCATGCTCTGCTATCGTGCACTGGAGGTGATTTAGCATTTATATCAGGTACAGGCAGTGTATTATGGGGTCATTATAGGGTCACATTTTTTGGGGTGCGCATGGTGCGGTTTTATTCCAAAAAACATGCAGTAGAATTGCACATTGATGGTTGGCATACAGCCAAGGTTACAGCTGTTGCAAAACTACAACTCCCAGCATGTTAATGAACATCTGCTCAGACAACCGACATGGTTCACAGTACTAACTGCTTCATCAGGGATAGTAAAGCACAAAATGATGGGCATCACACTAAAAGGGTTTATATAACCTTTCCAATGACCCTTCTACTAGGTCAGTGTTTCCTAACCAGGGTGCCTCCAGCTGTTGCGAAACTAAATCTCCCAGCATGTAATTTATGAACACTGTTCAGATACCTGACATGTTTCACAGTACTCACTGCTTCATCAGGGGTAGTGAAACACTAAATGGTGTGCATCACAGGGTTTATATAATATTTCCAATGACGCTTCTACTAGATCAGTGTTTCCCAACCAGGGTGCCTCCAGCTGTTGCAAAACTAAAACTCCCAGCATGCTCGGACAGCCAACGGCTGTCCGGGCATGCTGGGAGTTGTAGTATTGCAACAGCTGGAGGTCCGCAGTTTGGAGACCACTGGTATACAGGGTCCCGCAGGTCATGCCATGCTGTGTATCTGCTACATGCCATTAGTCATCATCATCATCATCATTCTCATCCTGTGGATGTTGGGAGTAGTGAATAATTAACCCCGCTTCCCCCATCATCCCATAGAGCGAGTGCGTCAGACGCGTCACAGTGAAATGTATAGATGATATACGAGGCCGGACTCTGCGTCACTAGGATTTATAGAGCGAACTGATAACACCCGAAACACATTGTAACAACTTCTCTCCTGTGACAGTGCTGGGAATTACAGTCACCTGTTATACCGCACTCACCACATCGTGTCCTTAAACGGTCATTACCCTGCGACAGAAACCCTGCACCGTTCTCATATTCTTTTAATTCCTCAATAAAGATCTCTGCTTGTTGTCAGTGAATGGTAATAGTGTTACAGGGAACCCACACTGACCTCCTATGCATTACGGTTGCGGGTTTATTTACGAATCAGTCCACACAGTACTTTGAGAAAGCCATATGGTGGTATAACCTGGGGGCCATATGATGGTATAACCTGGGGGCCATATGGTGGTATAACATGGGGGCCATATGGTGGTATAACCTGGGGGCCATATGGTGGTATAACATGGGGGCCATATGGTGGTATAACCTGGGGGCCATATGGTGGTATAGCCTGGGGGCCATATGGTGGTATAACCTGGGGGCCATATGGTGGTATAATCTGGGGGCCATATGGTGGTATAATCTGGGGGCCATATGGTGGTATAACCTGGGGGCCATATGGTGGTATAACCTGGGGGCAATATGGTGGTATAATCTGGGGGCCATATGGTGGTATAACCTGGGGGCCATATGGTGGTATAACCTGGGGGCAATATGGTGGTATAACCTGGGAGCCATATGGTGGTATAACCTGGGGGCAATATGGTGGTATAACCTGGGAGCCGTATGGTGGTATAACCTGGGGGCCGTATGGTGGTATAACCTGGGGGCCGTATGGTGGTATAACCTGGGGGCCGTATGGTGGTATAACCTGGGGGCCGTATGGTGGTATAACCTGGGAGCCTTATGGTGGTATAACCTGGGGGCCGTATGGTGGTATAACCTGGGGGCCATATGGTGGTATAACCTGGGGGCCGTATGGTGGTATAACCTGGGGGCCGTATGGTGGTATAACCTGGGAGCCGTATGGTGGTATAACCTGGGGGCCGTATGGTGGTATAACCTGGGGGCCGTATGGTGGTATAACCTGGGGGCCATATGGTGGTATAACCTGGGGGCCATATGGTGGTATAACCTGGGGGCCATATGGTGGTATAACCTGGGGGCCATATGGTGGTATAACCTGGGGGCCGTATGATGGTATAACCTGGGGGCCGTATGGTGGTATAACCTGGGGGCCGTATGGTGGTATAACATGGGGGCCGTATGGTGGTATAACCTGGGGGCCGTATGGTGGTATAACCTGGGAGCCGTATGGTGGTATAACATGGGGGCCGTATGGTGGTATAACCTGGGGGCCGTATGGTGGTATAACCTGGGGGCCGTATGGTGGTATAACCTGGGGGCCGTATGGTGGTATAACCTGGGAGCCTTATGGTGGTATAACATGGGGGCCATATGGTGGTATAACCTGGGGGCCATATGGTGGTATAACCTGGGGGCCATATGGTGGCATAACCTGGGAGCCATATGGTGGTATAACCTGGGGGCAATATGGTGGTATAACCTGGGGGCCGTATGGTGGTATAACCTGGGGGCCGTATGGTGGTATAACCTGGGGGCAATATGGTGGTATAACCTGGGGGCCGTATGGTGGTATAACCTGGGGGCCGTATGGTGGTATAACATGGGGGCCGTATGGTGGTATAACCTGGGGGCCGTATGGTGGTATAACCTGGGGGCCATATATATGGTGGTATAACCTGGGGGCCGTATGGTGGTATAACCTGGGGGCCGTATGGTGGTATAACTTGGGAGCCATATGGTGGTATAACCTGGGGGCCATATGGTGGTATAACCTGGGGGCCATATGGTGGTATAACCTGGGGGCAATATGGTGGTATAACCTGGGGGCAATATGGTGGTATAACCTGGGGGCCATATATATGGTGGTATAACCTGGGGGCCATATATATGGTGGTATAACCTGGGGGCCATATATATGGTGGTATAACCTGGGGGCCATATATATGGTGGTATAACCTGGGGGCCGTATGGTGGTATAACTTGGGGGCCATATGATGGTATAACCTGGGGGCCATATGGTGGTATAACCTGGGAGCCATATGGTGGTATAACCTGGGGGCCATATTGTGGTATAACCTGGGGGCCATATGGTGGTGTAACCTGGGGGCCATATGGTGGTGTAACCTGGGGGCCATATGATGGTATAACCTGGGGGCCATATGGTGGTATAACATGGGGGCCATATGGTGGTATAACGTGGGGGCCATATGGTGGTATAACCTGGGGGCCATATGGTGGTATAACCTGGGGGCCATATGGTGGTATAACCTGGGGGCCATATGATGGTATAACCTGGGGGCAATATGATGGTATAACCTGGTGGGCATATGGTGGTATAACCTGGGGGCCATATGGTGGTATAACGTGGGAGCCATATGGTGGTATAACCTGGGAGCCAAATGGTGGTATAACGTGGGAGCTATATGGTGGTATAACCTGGGAGCCATATGGTGGTATAACCTGGGGGCTGTACGGTCATACAAGTATCGTATGGATAATCATTGTGCTGTATGGCACTGTCACATGAGCACTGTGTGGCACTATAACGTCTGCCCTGTATGGTGGTATTAACTATTCAGTAAATGGTGGCATAATTTGTACCTTGAAATAATTATGTTTGCACTGTGGGGCACTGATATGTGTGTACTGTATGGCAGAATTATTTGTGATCTTTACGGCACTGTTATTTTTTCCTACTGTATGGTGGCGTTAATTGTTCTATAATAGCAGTATTATTTGTGTACGGTATTTCAGTATTATGGTACTGTATGGAAGTATTATTTGTGCTTTGCATGGTGTTTCTGCAGTAAATGGGACTAGTATTTACACACTGCATGACAGTATTATCTTTGCTGTATTTATCTTTGTATGGCCCTGTCATTTGTGCAGTCTATGGCACTATTATTTCTGCACTGTACAGCAGTACTATGTGTTTACTGTATGGCACTATGGATTATGTTTACTGTATTGTGTTTACTGTATGGCACTATTATGTGCTGTACGGCAGAATTATGTGTACATGTATGGCACTATTATGTGCTGTACGGCAGAATTATGTGTATACTGTATGGAACAATTAATTATGCACTGTACAGCAGTACTATGTGTACACTGTATGGCACTATTAATTATGTTTACTGTATTGTGTTTACTGTAGGGCACCATTATGTTTACTGTATTGTGTTTACTGTATGGCACTATTATGTGTATACTGTATGGCACAATTAATTATGCACTGTACAGCAGTACTATGTGTACACTGTATGGCACTATTAATTATGTTTACTGTATTGTGTTTACTGTATGGCACTATTATGTTTACTGTATTGTGTTTACTGTATGGCACTATTATGTGCTGTACGGCAGAATTATGTGTATACTGTATGGCACTATTTCTGCACTGTACAGCAGTATTGTGTTTACTGTATGGAACTATTATTTCTGCACTGTACAGCAGCTGTATTTGTACACTGCATGGCATTATTATGTTTACTGTATTGTGTTTACTGTATGGCACTATTATGTTTACTGTATTGTGTTTACTGTATGGCACTATTCATGCACTGTACGACAGTATTATGTGTACATCGTATGGCACTATTAATTATGCAATTATAACACTTATAACAAAAGTTGCATGTGACACTGTGTATCTAACAAGAAGCTTGGTAACAAGGGGCAGCAAGGGTTAAGCTCCAGTCTCTGCCCTGACGGGGTCCAGAGCAGTGATGTAGTGTAAGATATCTGCGTTCGTTCTCATGGCAACAGATACGGTTGTTTTTATAGAAGTCACATAAATGATGCAAAGAAGGACCCAATGATAGTGAGATTGATGCAATTCCTGGTGAGTTCAGGCAGAAAAGAAGTTCATGGATTTCTTGGCTGAATTTGATGGACAGGCGTTGTTTTTAAACCGAACCAACTACATAATCAAGATGCAAATAACCTGACGCTACATCCAGGGTGCAGGAACATCTATCTATATCCAGGATGCAGGAACGTCTATCTATATCCAGGGTGCAGGAACATCTATCTATATCCAGGGTGCAGGAACACCTATCTATATCCAGGGTGCAGGAACATCTATCTATATCCAGGGTGCAGGAACGTCTATCTACATCCAGGGTGCAGGAACACCTATCTATATCCAGGGTGCAGGAACATCTATCTATATCCAGGGTGCAGGAACATCTATCTATCTATATCCAGGGTGCAGGGACACCTATCTATATCCAGGGTGCAGGAACATCTATCTATATCCAGGGTGCAGGAACATCTATCTATCTATATCCAGGGTGCAGGAACCTCTATCTATATCCAGGGTACAGGAACATCTATCTATATGCAGGAACATCTGTCTATATCCAGGGTGCAGGAACACCTATCTATATCCAGGGTGCAGGAACGTCTTCTATCTATATCCAGGGTGCAGGAACATCTATCTATATCCAGGGTGCAGGAACACCTATCTATATCCAGGGTGCAGTAAAATCTATCTATATCCAGGGTGCAGGAACATCTATCTATCTATATCCAGGGTACAGGAACATCTATCTATATGCAGGAACATCCGTCTATATCCAGGGTGCAGGAACACCTATCTATATCCAGGGTGCAGGAATGTCTTCTATCTATATCCAGGGTGCAGGAACATCTATCTATATCCAGGATGCAGGAACGTCTATCTATATCCAGGATGCAGGAACATCTATCTATATCCAGGGTGCAGGAACATCTATCTATATCCAGGGTGCAGGAACATCTATCTATCTATATCCAGGGTACAGGAACATCTATCTATATGCAGGAACATCTGTCTATATCCAGGGTGCAGGAACGTCTTCTATCTATATCCAGGGTGCAGGAACGTCTTCTATCTACATCCAGGGTGCAGGAACATCTATCTATATCCAGGGTGCAGGAACACCTATCTATATCCAGGGTGCAGGAACACCTATCTATATCCAGGGTGCAGGAACACCTATCTATATCCAGGGTGCAGGAACATCTATCTACATCCAGGGTGCAGGAAAATCTATCTATATCCAGGGTGCAGGAACATCTATCTATATCCAGGGTGCAGGAACATCTTTCTATATCCAGGGTGCAGGAACATCTATCTATATCCAGGGTGCAGGAACATCTATCTATATCCAGTGTGCAGGAACATCTATCTATATCCAGGGTGCAGGAACACCTATCTATATCCAGGGTGCAGGAACACCTATCTATATCCAGGGTGCCGGAACATCTATCTATATCCAGGGTGCAGGAACATCTATCTATATCCAGGGTGCAGGAACATCTATCTATATCCAGGGTGCAGGAACACCTATCTATATCCAGGGTGCAGGAATATTTATCTATTTATATCCAGGGTGCAGGAACACCTATCTATATCCAGGGTGCAGGAACATCTATCTATATCCAGGGTGCAGGAACACCTATCTATATCCAGGGTGCAGGAATATCTATCTATCTATATCCAGGGTGCAGGAACATCTGTCTATATCCAGGGTGCAGGAACATCTGTCTATATCCAGGGTGCAGGAACATCTATCTATATCCAGGGTGCAGGAACATCTATCTATATCCAGGGTGCAGGAACATCCATCTATATCCAGGGTGCAGGAACGTCTTCTATCTATATCCAAGGTGCAGGAACATCTATCTATATCCAGGGTGCAGGAACATCTGTCTATATCCAGGGTGCAGGAACATCTGTCTATATTCAGGGTGCAGGAACATCTATCTATATCCAGGGTGCAGGAACATCTATCTATATCCAGGGTGCAGGAACATCCATCTATATCCAGGGTGCAGGAACATCCATCTATATCCAGGGTGCAGGAACATCCATCTATATCCAGGGTGCAGGAACGTCTTCTATCTATATCCAGGGTGCAGGAACGTCTTCTATCTATATCCAGGGTGCAGGAACGTCTTCTATCTATATCCAGGGTGCAGGAACATCTATCTATATCCAGGGTGCAGGAACATCTATCTATATCCAGGGTGCAGGAACATCTATCTACATCCAGGGTGCAGGAAAATCTATCTACATCCAGGGTGCAGGAACATCTATCTATATCCAGGGTGCAGGAACATCTATCTATATTCAGGGTGCAGGAACACCTATCTATATCCAGGGTGCAGGAACATCTACCTATATCCAGGGTGCAGGAACATCTATCTATATCCAGGGTGCAGGAACATCTATCTATATCCAGGGTGCAGGAACGTCTTCTATCTATATCCAGGGTGCAGGAACATCTATCTATATCCAGGATGCAGGAACGTCTATCTATATCCAGGGTGCAGGAACATCTATCTATATCCAGGGTGCAGGAACACCTATCTATATCCAGGGTGCAGGAACGTCTTCTATCTATATCCAGGGTGCAGGAACGTCTTCTATCTATATCTAGGGTGCAGGAACGTCTTCTATCTATATCTAGGGTGCAGGAACGTCTTCTATCTATATCCAGGGTGCAGGAACGTCTTCTATCTATATCTAGGGTGCAGGAACGTCTTCTATCTATATCCAGGGTGCAGGAACACCAATCTATATCCAGGGTGCAGGAACGTCTTCTATCTATATCTAGGGTGCAGGAACGTCTTCTATCTATATCTAGGGTGCAGGAACACCTATCTATATCCAGGGTGCAGGAACATCTATCTATATCCAGGGTGCAGGAACATCTATCTATATCCAGGGTGCAGGAACATCTATCTATATCCAGGGTGCAGGAACATCTATCTATATCCAGGGTGCAGGAACACCTATCTATATCCAGGGTGCAGGAACGTCTTCTATCTATATCCAGGGTGCAGGAACGTATTCTATCTATATCCAGGGTGCAGGAACGTCTTCTATCTATATCCAGGGTGCAGGAACGTCTTCTATCTATATCCAGGGTGCAGGAACGTCTTCTATCTATATCCAGGGTGCAGGAACGTCTTCTATCTATATCCAGGGTGCAGGAACATCTATCTATATCCAGGGTGCAGGAACGTCTTCTATCTATATCCAGGGTGCAGGAACATCTATCTATACCCAGGGTGCAGGAACATCTATCTATATCCATGGTGCAGGAACATCTATCTATATCCATGGTGCAGGAACATCTATCTATATCCAGGGTGCAGGAACATCTATCTATATCCAGGGTGCAGGAACATCTGTCTATATCCAGGGTGCAGGAACATCTGTCTATATCCAGGGTGCAGGAACATCTATCTATATCCAGGGTGCAGGAACGTCTTCTATCTATATCCAGGGTGCAGGAACATCTA
The DNA here is from genome assembly GCF_029499605.1 of Hyla sarda. Lineage (NCBI taxonomy): Eukaryota > Metazoa > Chordata > Amphibia > Anura > Hylidae > Hyla > Hyla sarda. The sequence continues at coordinate 10,217,088 of NC_079196.1, read as the reverse complement.
TCTATACCCAGGGTGCAGGAACATCTATCTATATCCATGGTGCAGGAACATCTATCTATATCCATGGTGCAGGAACATCTATCTATATCCAGGGTGCAGGAACATCTATCTATATCCAGGGTGCAGGAACATCTATCTATATCCAGGGTGCAGGAACATCTATCTATATCCAGGGTGCAGGAACATCTATCTATATCCAGGGTGCAGGAACATCTATCTATATCCAGGGTGCAGGAACATCTATCTATATCCAGGGTGCAGGAACGTCTTCTATCTATATCCAGGGTGCAGGAACATCTATCTATACCCAGGGTGCAGGAACATCTATCTATATCCATGGTGCAGGAACATCTATCTATATCCAGGGTGCAGGAACATCTATCTATCTACATCCAGGGTGCAGGAATATCTATCTACATCCAGGGTGCAGGAACATCTATCTATATCCAGGGTGCAGGAACATCTTCTATCTATATCCAGGGTGCAGGAACGTATTCTATCTATATCCAGGGTGCAGGAACGTCTTCTATCTATATCTAGGGTGCAGGAACGTCTTCTATCTATATCCAGGGTGCAGGAACGTCT